>NC_057806.1:613272319-613587353 GCF_018294505.1 Triticum aestivum | reverse complement strand
GGAGGGGGGAAAAGAGAAAGGGGGGCCGGCCCCCTCTCCTTGTCCTATTCGGACCAAGGGAGGGGAGGGGCGTGCGGCCCATCTCAGGCTACCTCTTCTCTTTTCCACTAAGGCCCACTAAGGCCCATATAGCTCCCGGGGGGTTCCGGTAACCTCCCGGTACTCCGGTAAAATCCCGATTTCACCCGGAACACTTCCGATATCCAAACATAGGCTTCCAATATATCAATCTTTATGTCTCGACCATTTCGAGACTCCTCGTCATGTCTGTGATCACATCCAGGACTCCGAACAACCTTCGGTACATCAAAACGTATAAACTCATAATATAACTGTCATTGAAACCTTAAGCGTGCGGACCCTACGGGTTCGAGAACAATGTAGACATGACCGAGACATGTCTCCGGTCAATAACCAATAGCAGGACCTGGATGCCCATATTGGCTCCTACATATTCTATGAAGATCTTTATCGGTCAGACCGCATAACAACATACGTTGTTCCCTTTGTCATCGGTATGTTACTTGCCCGAGATTCGATCGTCGGTATCCAATACCTAGTTCAATCTCGTTACCGGCAAGTCTCTTTACTCATTCCGTAATACATCATCTCGCAACTAACTCATTAGTTGCATTGCTTGCAAGGCTTAAGTGATGTGCATTACCGAGAGGGCCTAGAGATACCTCTCCGACGATCGGAGTGACAAATCCTAATCTCGAAATACGTCAACCCAACATGTACCTTTGGAGACACCTATAGAGCACCTTTATAATCACCCATTTACGTTGTGACGTTTGGTAGCACACGAAGTGTTCCTCCGGCACACGGGAGTTACATAATCTCATAGTCATAGGAACATGTATAAGTCATGAAGAAAGCAATAGCAACATACTAAACGATCGGGTGCTAAGCTAATGGAATGGGTCATGTCAATCAGATCATTCAACTAATGATGTGATCCTGTTTAATCAAATGACAACTCTTTGTCCATGGTTAGGAAACATAACCATCTTTGATTAACGAGCTAGTCAAGTAGAGGCATACTAGTGACACTCTGTTTGTCTATGTATTCACGCACGTATTATGTTTCCGGTTAATACAATTCTAGCATGAATAATAAACTTTTATCATGATATAAGGAAATAAATAATAACTTTATTATTGCCTCTAGGGCATATTTCCTTCAAGAAACCAATCACACAAGAGATTAAACCCATGAAAACCATATCGATAATACCATGAAGATCCACAATAAGATGAAATGGATAACTCAAATAGTCTTGATCTCCAAATGAGTATGAATAGAGTTACAACTTATTCTCACAACTTGGAATTCCTCTTACAATAGTGAAGGATGAGATGGTGATGGAGATGAAAGGACCAAACCTAAGAAGATCTCCGAAGGTTCTTCGGATCACCTCCTCCTCTGTTCTGGATGTGGTGGCGGCGACTAGGTTCTCCTCTCCCCTCGATCCCTTCACGAAAGTGTCTTGTGTAGACATGGTGGAGCTGTTGGCACCTCATACGACCGCTTATGCGAGCGCTGACGCTCGCATGGAAGATCGTCTTTTGCTCTAGTGTGCCTGGTGACTTGGCTCTCCACATGGAAGTTGCTCCATTTGGCCTGATTTATAGTAATCCTCATTGGTTTCCTTCCATAAATGTTATTTCCTGCCAAACAATAGAAAAAATATTTTTCTTCTCTTTTGAAGGATTAGCGTTAGAAATAACCGAGAAGTGGCAAAGATCAAGTGCAAACAAAATAAGAATCACTCGGAAAAGATCACAAATTCTCGAGCCATCAGCCAACCATTATTTTGTCCCCGTTCATCTCTACATCCTAAGAGCCTCCCTGCCCTCTCACCCTGGATCGAAGGATGCCACCATTAGGAGGTAGAATTGCTCTCCGCCGAGCAAGTATGGACAGGGCCAACAAGGTGCCGCGGAGCAAACCACAAAGAGGTCCAGCTCACGTCGCGAAGAAAACCGCCGATATCATCATCGCCTTCGGCCTAGACCAAGACACACACCACAAGCTACCGAACAACAACACTGAAGATACATTGGCAACCGACCACCCACTCCGAAGCCTCGACCACCAATCCAAAGTACCAAGGCGGGTCTTCAGGAAGGAAAATGATGCTGTCAGAGTGCCATCACCGCCCAACCAGGGGAATTTAGAACTTTCACTCGGGACATGGAGGAGGAGGGTAGGGGTTGAACCTCGAGGTCGCCTATAGGAAGGAGAACAATGTGCAGGGCATCGCCGACATCGTGACTGCCACCGCTGGTCAAGAATTTCCTCCGATTTGAGCCCCAACCACCCCCACTAGCCGAAAGAGTGGGTTCACGAGCTAACGGAGCAGTCCGAGGAGTGAGAGAGTACGCCACCATCTTCAGCTCAGACGCCAAGGGCCACGGGGCAGCTCGAGGGACGACATCCATGCATGCGCAGCTACCGCTGCACCGTAGACCCGATCACGCCAGTGGTGGACCTAGGAAAAAATGAAGGGTGTGCACAATCTATTTTTTTCCCACCTAATCCATGTGTCAGACAAAATATGGCAAAATAATAATATGAGTAGCTTAATGCAAATCTCACAACAATTTAGTTCACAAAATATATCTCAAATGTGCTCAATTACAATATGAGTAGTCTTACATGAAAGAAGCATAAGTAGAAAATTACATCACTAGGTAACTCTACATTTTTGCATTGCCATGAAAGCATCAACTATGTCATCTTCACTTACTTCCATGAACACATCATGTTCAATAAATGTCACCAAGCAATCAATGAAGCGATCATCACTCATAGTAGTCCTCAACTTATTTTTCACTAGATTCATTGCTGAAAATACTCTTTCAACACTCGTCGTCGCCACCGGTAACATCAATATCAATTTGATGAGTAAGTAGACCAAATCATAAAGAACATGCTTCTTTGTTGCAACAAGCATAATAGAGAGCTCACCAATATTACTTGCATTTCTAAACCTATCATCTTGTCTCATATCATCAATAAAATTAGTAAGTTGAAATTCTAGCCTTATCAAATATGTGCTTGAAATGTCCATGGGATAGAATTCAGCAAGTCTCATTACCTTGAGTGCGTCCTAAGAAGCAAATGAACTGAGGGGATTCAAAGCCGACATGCAAATAAGCAACTCTGTATTAACCTCATCAAACCGATTGTCAAGCTCTTGAATGGTTTGATCAATGACACCAAGATATACTTCTCTTCTATAACGATCATCATTTGTTTGTACTTCATAATACCGACGTGATCTTTGATTAGGCTCATAAATATCCTCCCACAAAGGAACTTGAATGTCATGTTTGTTGCAAAATAAGGTTAGCTTTGCAAGAAATTCTTCCCAACCATGCGACCTCATGTGTTGCATTCTACTCTTTGCCAAACTAATAAGTGTCATTGCATTGACAATATCTTGATCTCTCTTTTGCAAAGATTTGGACAACTCATTTGTATAGCCAAGAATAACAAGCATCAAGTGAAGATTGAAAACAAAGTCAAATTATTCAAAGGCTTGAGCAACTCCACGTATTCTTGTCCACTCACTTTTTTGTGAAGGATCTTTTCCAATAGCATCAAGTACTTCAAGGATTGTGGAATACATGCTAACAATGTGCATAATGGTTTTAAAATGAGAACCCCAACGAGTATCGCCGGGTCTAGCTAGTCCCATCTCTTGATTTAGCCCACTTCCACTTTCAATCTCACCCATTTCAAGTGCTTCCAACACCTTTTGAGCTCTAACATCTTGAAGCATATCATGGCGCTTACAAGAAACTCCAACAATATTGAGCAAGTAAGAAACATGATCAAAGAACCACAAACATGGTTCGTTGTCCTTTGCCATAGCTATAAGAACCAACTGAAGTTGATGTGTAAAATAATGGATGTAATAGGCAGAGGGTGACTCTTTCATGATCAATGTTTTCAACCCTTTAATCTCCCCTTTCATGTTGCTAGCCCCATCATATCCTTGCCCGCGTATTTTACTAGGAGTCAAATGATGATCTTTAAGCAAAGTTTGAATTGCTTCCTTAAGTGACAATCAAGTTGTATTGGCAACCTGAACAACTCCAAGGAACCTCTCACATCCTCTTCCCGATTTGTCAACAAATCGTATGCAGAGAGCAAGTTGTTCTTTATGAGATGCATCACTAGACTCATCAGCTAGGATTGCATAGAGGTCGTCATCAATATCTTCAATAATTCTTTTAGTTGTTTGCGCCGCACAACATTCAATTATTTGATTTTGTATCTTTGGACTAGTCAAGATGCAATTCCCAGGAGCATTGTTCAAAACAAGTTTATTAACTTCTTCATCATTTTCCGAAAGCCATTTAAGAAGTTCAAGAAAGTTCCCCCTATTGCTATATTCTTAACTCTATCATGTCCATGAAATGCCAATCCTTGGTTCAAAAGAAACCTCAAGCATCTAAGTGAATAAGTCAGCCTAGCCTTGTACATACGCAAATCCTCTTTATCCACCCTCACCATAATGTTATCAATTGATGGTTGGGGTGCCACAAATAAAGTATATTTCCCTTGAGCTTTGTTGTGAATGCTATTAATACCACCAACATGTTTAACCAATGCATCGGGCTTATACCAATTTTTCCAACCACCATTAACAAAAGCATCACCCCTAGGCCCCCCATTCGATTTTCCTTTGAACAAATAACACACTATATTGTTGCCTCATATTTGACACTATATTCTAACCATTTGTAGGTCTCAAACCAAACAAAGTTGAAGTGTCGATTTTTACCATAGATTTTCCTGACTTGAAAGTTGTGTGCATATGGTTGGACTGCTTGCTTTGCAATGTATCGTCTCTGAACTTCATCTGGATCATCGACATCATACTCTAAAATAGGAATCCTCTCCCCTGAATCAGGAGGAAGCCATTGAATATTATATGGCCTTGCACACAGAGAATGGACTGCTTCATCTTGACTATCACTTTCAATCTCTGCATTGGAATGGACTGCTTCATCTTCAATATCAAATTCAATCTCTGCAGAATGGACTGGAGGTGGAGAATGGACTGCTTCATCTTCAATATTTGACACCATATATTCAGGTTGCTCTTCGGCTACAACCTTCCTTCTTTTAGCAGCCTCATAATTCCGAAAAAAGGACTGAATGTCACCATTCCTCTTCATCTTTGGTTCTACAATTACAAAAAAAACACAACTATTAGAGACAGCTAGGCAAAGCTTAGTACAAGCACAACTTTAAGATTGAACAATACTACTACTCAATTGGCAACATATTCCCTTCAATATAATGCACTGCACCAAATATCATCCCTCATGCACAAAATTAAGAATCAATTGGCAGTTCAGGACAGCAAATTAACTGAATGGATATATAGTGTACTATTGACAGAAGCTCACCCAAAGGCCAAAGGGCGTCAGGAACTAGGAATTCAGCGAGGATTGGGCCATTCAGGAGCTTGGGAAGCGGCTCCTCATCTCCACCGAGCTACGGAGTTCGGACGTCCGGCGACTGGCGGGCGGCGGCTCGTGGTGGCTGGAGATCACCAGCCAGGCAAGGAGCGCTCGAAGGGGAGCAGAGCGGCGACTCTTCTCGGTGGAAGGAGGCAAGGAGCGGCGGTCCGGCGGACGACCCCGGCGGGATGGCCGGATGGGGACGGGGATGGCCGGATGGGGATGAGGGGCAGGGGGCGCTGGATTAGGTCTTTCAGCGGCTGCGCTCTGCCTGGCCGACGAGCGATGACTGTATCGATGGCTCGCTGCCTCGCTCGGGAGTACATGGGCTGGGGCGCTGCCACGCTGGGCTTGGGTTGATTTGGGCCTAAATATCATATGGTAATAAAAAATCAAATTTTTCTGGGTGTGCCATGGCACACCTTGCACACACGCTGGGTACGCTAATGGGTCACGCGTTGTGCCGCAAGGGCGATCCACGCGAGTGTCGCATCTCTCGCACGCTACTGCATCACGTGATGCATGGCATGGTTAGCGAGGAAAAGGACCCCCGCCGCCAGCCACCGCGAGGGGCTTTGCCTAGGCGGCGACGAGAGAGAGGAGGAGCAGAGGATAGAAGACGAGGGTTGGCGGCACTGCCACCAGAGTCGCCTGTGGGTTAAGTACCGAGTATAGCTAGATGTCATCTTTTGTGAAGAGTGGTAATGCTGTGTAAGCTCCTGGGTGTTTTGAGGTACTCTAACGGTGGTGGTTGAAATATAGTATAATTTATGTGCTTTTGTCTCTTCATTTTTTTCTGGAGTAATCATGTACGATTGCTATCAGTAGTTACATTTGTGTAGATCAATATTAATTTATTTCATTTACTGCACTATATTTATAAAGAATGATTCCCAGAGTTCGTATACTCAAGGGATGTGTGCAGTCTACTAAGATAATTGAACGTATTGGCTCCACCAGCCCAAGGTAAGCTTTGATCCTAAATAAGTTGTTAACGAAGTGACAATGTTGAGCTCGCTTTGTTTGCTTCGGCAATAATCATGTCAGGTACTCCCTCCATTTCAAATTCTTGTCGCAGATATGGATGTATCTAGATGTACTTTAATTCTAGATACATCCATTTCTATGAGGAGTGAAGTATATATAAACAGGGCCACACCTCACTCACTGTGCATGATTAGGACTTGCTCTGCAGACAAAAATAGGACGAGACATGCCACGAGGAAGCTGAAGACACCGCCGATCTCGCTGAAGTTTCACGTGCACGTCCAATGACGCCACGAGCTATGTCCCACGGAGCGGACCACGCCATTGACCTCTGTCCCTCTTTTACCATTGACCCCTGCTCTTCACAACCTTGACCGGGGGTGCCTGATCAGGAAACGTCAGTCGCCGTGAGCCGCCGGCGGCGCGGCCTGTGCCATTTCTTCCCGTCGACCTCACCTGCTTCCGACGAGCAAAAAAAAGGCGCGCTACAAAAAATAAAAATCGTGTGGCCAGGCCAGGCCAGGCCAAGCCAGGACAGATAGCTCGCAGCACGTAACAAAAATCCGCAGGAGTGGCGGCACATCGGCAACGAACCCCGCCTGCACGATTCCCACGGTTAGTGGCGGCGCACGTAGCAGCAGCACGACCGTATGCCCCTGAATCACAGAATTCCCAAGTTCCTTTTTTGTTGTTTATTTTTCTGAGAGAAGTTCCTTTTTTGTTGTAGCTGAGGAAAACACCACACAATCCACAAGTTGGCAATGCCCACAACCTACACAAAGCTAGTGCGCGCCTTTTATCTTCCTCTGTTCTTCCCCGAACGCGCGAGGGAAATGTTAGATCAAATCAAATCAAATCAAATCGTGAGCGACGGCTGCTTCATTCTTTTTACGGTTTCTTTCCGCGCGGGCGACGTGGAAAGCTCACCGTCGCGATGTGATGATGATGCCCACCCGTTTATTCCCAACTCCCTTAATCTAATCGTACCACTATCCGGATCATTTCCGGTCGATCGGATGAATTATTGAGCACTGTCGCTGCCGCTGGCCTCTTCCAGCCTAGCTCAGCTCAGCTCACGTCCCGTCCAACTCACGCCACCCCACCACTGCCCGCCTTTCCCCTCCCCGCCGAAAGGAACCTTCGCCGGCCGTCCGGTCCCACCCACGGCGGCCGCGCTGACGCCGCCGGCGGCGGCGGCCGGGATCCGGGGCTGGGGATCGGCGGATCCCGCGGGGCACATACATGCTGCCCCCATGGACCAGCTCCCCGACTCCCTCCCCTCCTCCTCCACATCGCCGCAGGAGTCGCGGCGGTCGGTGAAGCGGAGGCCGCCGCCCGCGGGGTCCCCGGAGCCGTCGCCGAGGGCGGCTGCGGGCGCGGCGGAGCTGCTCCGGCGGGTGGAGGAGCTGGAGGCGGCCGCGGCGCGGCTGGCGATGGAGAAGGAGGCCGCGGAGGAGTCAGCGCTGGGCCTGCAGGGCGAGCTGGAGGCCGAGCGGGCCTCGGCCGAGACGGCGGCCAGCGAGGCCATGCTCATGATCGAGCGCCTGCAGCGGGAGAAGGCCGCGGCCCAGATGGAGGCCCGCCAGTTCCGCCGCTACGCCGAGGGCCGCGCCGACCACGAGCGCGAGGTGCAGGAGGAGCTCGCCTCGCTCTCCGACCTCGCCGCGTCCTACCACTCGCGGCTCCAGTCCCACGGGATCGACCCCGACACATTCTCCGACGAGGAGGACGAGGAGCTCTACGAGGAGCAGCGCGGGCACGCGGACCAGATCGACCTGGTCACCCCCGAGGCAGAGGGGGACGGCGCCGAATTGTTAGTCAGTGCTGGCATGGAGGTGAAAGCCATGGTTGACGACAATGATGAAGATCAACAGCAGTTCACCACCCCTGTGGAGAAAGAGTTCGAGTACACGGTGGATGTTAGGTGCGCGAGCCCGAAGATGGCGGCCGTGGCCGTGGTGGGGGAGTACGTGGGGGATGTAGCCGGCAATGCAGGGGGTTTGTATGCGAGGGTGGAGGCGCTGGAGGCGGACAGAGCAGCAATGCATAGAGAGATTGCGGCGCTGCGGGCGGAGAGAGCACAGTTGGTCATGGCAAGGGAGATGGCTCGTCGACTCTGCTGGGAAGTGGTCTCTGAGAGGAAAAGCATTGTTAACAAGGCTGTTGTCCCGGCCAAGAGATTCTCGGCATTAGGAATTTGCAAGGTATAATCGAGTTCTCATCATTGTCACTGTTGTTGGTAAGCTGGTAATCTCATTATGCATTGGTAAGCAATCATCTGTGCATTGGTAGTTTCATTGTGTATTGGTTTTGTGAGTGAGCGGTGCTGACTTTCAGCATATTGACACTAAATTAGGAGATTAGCACATTTTGTGGAACTTAATTGAATTGCATGTGATTAATGGATTTAGTTTGGGAAACTTTGGTTGTGCCTCGGTGATCAATGGATTTAGTTTGGGAAATTTTGGTTGTGCCTCGGATGAAATGCGTTGCAAATCTTGGCTGGGTGAGGGACAGAATCAGAATTTTGGCATTTGTTAAACTTTGTAAACTGAAATGAATTTTTGATTTCTTTTGAATTGAAGCATCAAGGCACCAGTTAGTACTCTGAACTATTTTTAGGGTGCTGATGATTTGCCGTTCTTTCTTTGTTAAGTTGATGCCATATGATGTGTTTATAAGCGATTTCAACATTTGCAGCTAGACTGAGTGCATGAGCTTGCTTTGGAGGTGTGATTATCAGCTTGTGTACTCTTTGCTGTTAACACAAACTTGATGTTTATTATAACTTTGAGTTGACAATTTAGTGACTGGGCTGCATATATTTATATTTGGAAATGCTCAGGATTTAGTTTGTGTCTCTTCTTAGGAGAGCATAGAAGTACTTCTCGTTTGGTGGATTCATTTCTAGTTACTTGGTACATTTGGGAGAGTGCATTAGCACTATGTGCTTAAGGTGCTAATTTAGTACACTGGAGAGTTGCACATTTGCAGAATTGCATCGCATCTGATTAATATATTTAGTGCAAGATTTTGGTGGTGGCCTAGATGAAATGGGATTTTGCAAGTATGGCTGCGTGGGAGATAGAACTAGATAAATTAAATTACTGCAAGATATTTTTTATATCATCATCGTGTGTGTTCGGTCAAAGTTAATATACCATCCCCAATATTTTTAGTACAAAATTGTTGCTTGAGATGCCTAAATGGTGTGCCGCAGCAATTATATTCTTCTCTCTTGTATGCATATAATACACTTTGTAGTAATCCAGCATGGTCATTAATAATTGAATTTTAAACGACAGTTACCTTACATGAAAATGCTTTCATTGGTTGTGATGATTATTGATAAACAAATTTGTGAAGTGAATAGAGCTCATGTACCAAAGTTATGTCAAATGCTAACAATACTTCAGCTAATAATTGTTCACAACTACAGACTGAACTCCTTTTCTTGTTATCCTTTCATCTAGACGTGATAGTAATGAGATACAATGACACTTGAAAATATATGTTGCATGATATGTCTGTTCTGTTTTTCTGTTACGTTATTTGGAGCTGAAACTTGGAAAAGGAAACCATTATATAATACAGAGTATTTGTTTATTTTTGAACTGCCTTTGCTAATTCCATCTGAATTTTCATGTCCACCCTTGAGTAGTTCGGTGTTCCATAACATTGCCACTGTTCTCATCCTTGGGAAATTAATAACTTCTGATATCTTTGCTGCAGTGGTTGCTCTCCGTAATCTTTTGGAGAAGAAGCTCTACTACCAGGTAGTCCTATACCATGGATCGTTCTGAACCTATGATTATCCTTCTTTGCGCTGATGCAACCCTAAACTGCTTCCATGACTACTCCACAGGTATACGTTTGGCTTGTCAACTACGTTCCTTGGCCTCCTGCTGCTCCTCGACAGATCCACCACGTTGAGTCCATGGCGGCGTCTGCATAGGCCACAGCAATGACCACAGCCTCCGCCATCCCATAGCCAAACACATGTAAATGCAGAACTTCAGACGATTGGTTACCACTCTGTTTTGCGCGTGCATTGCATTCTTTGATGATCTGTTTCTTTTCGTTTTGGCTGAGTACAGCGCAGTATTGGCGATGTAAGTTTTGGCTTTCAAGCTTTGAGCTTGCTGTATAGTGTGTTATTGAGACTACTAGGCTTGCATAGCTTGTAATCTGGAGCTAACTGACGTGCGGTGAGTTGTGGAGTCTCTGATGTTTCCAGTGCTGTCTCCGTCTCCTCCTCGGCAAGTAAATGCTGTGTACTTCACTCTTCAGATTTGTACTTCTTTTGATCTTGAACTAGCATCGTGACTTAATCACATAGGCCATGTGAATTATTTGCTGGTCGAGGAAGCTCTTCCTCTGAAGCGCGTTAAATCGAGCACAAAAACAAGCATTGTGCTCTCGAAAACCATCTAATTTTTCTTTAAAAAACTTATGGAAAACCATCTAATTTCTCTTTAAAAAACTTATGATGCAACGCGAGCATGATGTCGGTCATATCTAGGCTGCCTTCAGGGTTTTATACTCACTAGACAACCTGTTGCGCCCATGACACAAAAAGCAAGAGCGAGCCGAGCATTCATACTATGTAATTGAGTGATTTAGAACCAATTTAATGGATACTTAGGTACACATATAGCGTTATATATATTCCATTACATGGTAGCATGATAGCTCAGAAGAAAGTTATGAGATCACTTGATGATAGCTAGCATTGGCTTTTATAAAGCAAGTGAGTCTTGTATCCACTGTCAGCATGATTTCACCGTTCAAGCAACTCTTCACGGTGGATGTGTTTAGTGGGCCGTTGCTGGCGAAAGCAGAAATGCCTTCCATATCCTTGATTTGTCTAAGCCCCAGTGATGCTTGTTTGTTCTCTGTAGAATGTCTTCTGACTGCAAAGTTACATCGCCAAGTTGTTCTGCAACATACTTTACCTGCCCCGGGATGAAGCATAAGCGTGAGAACACTGTGAGCACACTTCCAGTCGTTTGATCGGCATATGCATTCTGTTTAGAAAATTCATTTCAGTTATAATCATGATTCCACCGAGGGAATAAGTTTTTGATACGCGGGACTAAAACACAGCAAAAATAAAGCAAGAGTGACAACTTGGTGAAAATTTTATGAAACTAACAAGGAGTTCGAACATGTTGGTCAAGAAGAACCAAGTGAGCGTGTTTAATTGGTCCATGATCAGCGCCTCCAGGGTACATTCGTGTGCAACATGTGATAACTTAGTTGCTAACACGTGATACTTGTATGATAACACAGGATGGCTTGTGTACATGGAAATACTTGTATGATAACTTAGTTTTTGAACAAAAAGAGCTGACGGCGTTGGCGCTGACGAGGCTTATCAGAGAGGAAACCAGGTGTTTCAATGAGGCCATGAGAGGGATGGCTGCTCTTGGCGAGTGATGTAGGGCTCCCGTAGCTCTCTTTTCTTCTGGTTTGTAGGCTGTACGCCTGTGTGTATATGACAATTTTCTAGACTTGGGGCTTAGGCCCAGCGTTGTATGAGTTGTACACTCTTTTCCTACTATAATGCAAAGGCAGAGCTCCTGCTGTTCTCGTAAAAAAACTTAGTTCCATGACAAAGCCAACACGTGACCGCCACATTTTGCAGAACTGGTTCTTTTATACAAAACAGTCACCCAACTAGATGTATTTTAGTTCTAGATACGTTCTTTTTTATCCATTTTGATGACAAATATTTTCGAACGGAGGGAGTAGTTTAGAAGGATAGACATCGATCCAAACAAGAATAACCACCATGTTTATTTGCTGCTCAAATCGACCAAAGCAATGACCAAACTGATGTTATGCTAATGATAGGCACTACATAACTGAAGTTGCTCATGTGACACACAGGGTATCATCGCGTGACGTATTGACCTGATAAGCAAGTGTACATGGATTTGTTATTCCTCTTTTTTCGAGCTCAATGATAAGATCCAGGCACTCTTCCATATCACCAGTTTTTTCGACTACCAGAGTATCATGATCTGCAAGTTTTATGTCCCATTAGATATAATATAATATTTCATTCACGAGAACACAACAACTGAAAAGGGCTGAAAAATAGCTGTAATCTAAGCTATAGCTTCACCAACAATTAGACTTTTTTATCTTGATGCATTCTCCAGAGACGAAACATTCGAAGGTGCCGGACTACTCTAGCATGTCTTACAGCGTTAAACTGGTACTCCTCTTAAGCAGTTCCAACCAGAGTCTGTTTCAAAATGAGTGGGTAAAATTTATCATGTCGGTAACTAAGATAACTTGTCTGGTGTAAATGCCCAGTTTGAAAATATTAAGCATTGGCAGTTTGGCACACATGCAAATCTGTTGTTTCGGAGAAGAATAATTTTTCCTCAAATAATAACTTTTTATGATATATCATGGTCACACCAAAGAAATCATCTCCAAGTTTAACAGTCTTCTACTACAACCAAGCAAATCTCCTTGTCTCCGACTAGCCATCGTAGGATCCAATTGATTCTGCTTGGAGAAACCGAAATGCACACCTAAGAGAAAGTTTGCCATTTTTCTCCTTGATTTACTCAGTGACCCTCTATCAAATCTCTCCAAATAATCATGATGCTTCTTGTGCAAGTCTATGGTCCTTACCGTTTGACAAATAAAATCAGAGGAATGAACCCTTCTTGGAAATTTATGTCAAAGGAGGAGAGACATGCACATCAAAGCTTATTGATGTCTACTACGGAACCTTTCTTCTTGTAGACTCGTGTTGGGCCTTCAAACGCAGAGTTTTATACGACAGTAGCAAATTTTCCTCAAGTGGATGACCTAAGGTTTAGCAATCCATGGAAAGCGTAGGATGAAGATGGTCTCTCTCAAACAACCCTGCAACCAAATACAAGAAACCTCTTGTGTCCCCCCAACACACCTAATACAATGGTAAATTATATAGGTGCACTAGTTCGACGAAAAGATGGTGATACAAGTGTAGTATGGATAGTATATATAGGTTTTTGTAATATGAAAATATAAAAACAATAAGGTAACTAGTAACAAAAGTGAGCAAAAACGGTATTACAATGCTTGAAAACAAGGCCTAGGGTTCATACTTTCACTAGTGCAAAGTCTCTCAACAATGATAAAATAATTAAATCATATTGAAATCCCTCAACATGCGACAAAGAGTCACTCCAAAGTTCCTATCGTGGAGAACATAAGATGAAATTGCTTGTAGGATACGAAACCACCTCAAAGTTATTCTTTCTGATCAATCTTTTGAACTATTTCTATAAGTGTCACAAACAGCCCTAGAGTTCGTACTAAAATAACACCATATGATACACATCAATCAACCCTAATGTCACCTAGATGCTCGAATGTCACCACAAGTATTTGTGGGTCAATTATACGATATGCATCAACCAACTTCAGATTCATAATATTCAATACAACACAAAGAACCTCAAAGAGTGCCCAAAGATTTCTGCCAGAGAAATAAGGATGAAAACGTGCATCAACCCCTATATGCATAGATTACCCCAATGTCACCTCGGGAATCCGCTAGTTGAGTGCCAAAACATACATCAAGTGAATCAATAGAACACCCCATTCTTACCACGGGTATCCCGTGCAAAACATACATCAAGTATTCTCAAATCCATAAAAGTATCCAGTCCGATAATAGTGAAACCTCAAAGGTAAAACTCAATTCATCACAAGAAGATAGAGATGGAGAAACACCATATGATCCAACTATAGTAACAAAGCTCGCGATACATCAAGATCGTGCCAAATCAAGAACACGAGAGAGAGAGAGAGAGAGAGAGAGAGAGAGAGAGAGAGAGAGATCAAACACATAGCTACTGGTACATACCCTCAGCCCCGAGGGTGAACTACTCCCTCCTCATCATGGTGGCCGCGGGGATGATGAAGATGGCCTTCGGTGATGATTTCCCCCTCCGACAGGGTGCCACAACGGGCTCCCGATTAGTTTTTCGTGGCTACAGAGGCTTGTGGCGGCAGAACTTTCGATCTAGGGTTCTTTTCGGGGTTTTTTGGTATTTATAAGAATTTCTGGCGTCGGTCTTACATCAAGGGGGTGCCCGAGGGGCCCACGAGTCGGGGGGGCTAGGCCTGTGGCCTCCTCGGTCACTTTATGGCCCAACTCCGGTGCTTCAAGGGTCTCTTTTCGTCCATAAAAAATCACCGTAAATTTTCAGCCCATTCTAAGAACTTTTATTTCTACACAAAAAATGACACCACGGTAGTTCTGCTGAAAACAACGTTAGTCCGGGTTAGTTCTAATCAAATCATATAAAATTGTTGTAAACATGGCATGAATACTTCATAAATTATAGATACGTTGGAGACGTATCACTTATGTCAAAACGGGAGAGAATCCATCTATTGCAAGAGAGAGATATGTACATCAAAGCATACTCTAAGAGGGTAGAGTCAAATGTATGTGTTTTCTAGTGGGGTGAAAATACTATTGGATATGTTATTTGATGTTATCAAGATTTTTCCCTTAGCTCTTACTCTATCCCAATAAAAGTCTCATGATACAGGGGGAGAAGAAATCATATAGGGGGAGAAAAATCTTATTGAATATTCTTCAGCTGAAATTCTTTGGGAACAGAAAAAAATTCCTTACAAGTGGTACTCACTTTTCACAAGTGATACTCATTCTGATGCATGTTTTCCCTATCTTGGTTTTAAAATTGCAGAACCATCTACGTTCATGAAGTGAGATCGTTGTGTTTTCTAGCCTTATTTTCACAAGTTTATCTCGTTATGAATTTCTGCTTGGTATTTAAGTTTAATGTGTGCATCTTTCACTTTATTGCCCTGATTCCTTCTTACTGTATATATTTGTTTTCAGGTAGGACATGTCCCTTTGCTCTGACGCACCCCACCAAGATTCATGTGACATGGAAGAGTCTCTATACCTAATCAATTGTATATTTGCATTCCAAAAGCAAAGACTCAAAATATGCAAAATTCTAAGGGGAGATCCCACATGTCTCATGTCCCTCAAAGCTTTAAATTTTACTTCCTGTTTACTTCTATTATTTCAAGCTTTGATGTATGTTGTCGTAAATTACCAAAAAAAGGGGGATTAAAAGCACATCCACTCCCTTGGTGGTTTTGGTAATTCATGTCAACATACATATTGTTGGTCTAATATTTTCCTTGAGTATATTTCAGGATAAGTTCAACTTAGGCACAACTTTGGGATGTGAAATGGAAGCCCTCAAGATGCTAATGACATGTGTTGGCCAAGCCTCAAGACTCCATTTTATATTCAAGTGATCCAGTATTAGATTGAGTCCATAGGTATGCCAATACTATCAAAAGGGGATGAGGTTGTGATCATGGACTAACTGCTCAAGTGCTTAGAGATCAAGCTCCCAAAACCTTAGTCAAACTCTCACATTCAAGTATGTTCAAAAGTCTAAGTCAAAATCGGTCCCATCGAATCACTCACATCCGAACTCACCGAGTTACTCATGGCATAGTCACTACCTAAACCCTAGCTATTCTATCTCACCGAGTTGCCCCTTCGGCCCGACCAAAGAGCACTTGCCAACCTTCTGCTGCCTACTCAAATTCAATGAGAAATTTCATATCAATTTCAAGTTCCGAAGTGTGTAAAGTGCTTAGGTCATCACGTCTTGGCCCCACTGAATGGTTTCACCCGGTCTCGCTGAAAAGCCTAAAGTTCAAATATTTTATACCGATCGGTCTCACCGAGTGGTTTCACCCGGCCCCACAGAGTAGTGCATAAAGGTGTGTAATGATTGGATTTTTGGTGCTGCCTATATATACCCCCACCCATTCCACCAACTCTCAGAGAGCAACCAGAGCGAAGCATACACTTCTAATACGTCCATTTTGCATCATGATTTTCTATTGTTATTTATAATTTTTTGAGTCAATATTTCACTTGACAATGCAATTCTAATGCCCTTTCTCTCTTATTATGCAATATTTATATGAAGAAGGAAATTGCCGGCAACTGGAATTTTGGACCTGAAAAGAGCTACAACAGAGATAGCTATTCTTTGGAGCTCCGAATGACCTGAAAATTTATGAAGATTTATTTTAGAATTAATAAAAATACTGAAATAAGAAATACCAGGAGGGGACCCACTAGTGAGACACAAGCTTAGGTGGCACCCCCTGGAGCGCAGCATGTGAGCTTGTGAGCCCACCAGCAGGCCTCCGTGGCCCTCCTTCTTCTATATGGATACTTCCCTCCGAGAGGGAGAAACCGAAGCCATCGACATCAGGAATGTTCCTCTTATCGTGGGAGGACTCATCTCCATCAACATCTTCACCAGCACCATCTCATCTAAAACTGCAGTTCATCTCTTGTATTCAATCTTTGTCTCAAAACCTCAGATTGGTACATGTGAGTTTCTAGTAGTGTTGATTACACCTTGTAGTTGATGCTAGTTGGTTTATTTGGTGGAAGATCATATGTTTAGATCCTTAATCATATATTGTGCTCATATGATCTTGAACATGAATACTCCCTCTATCCATATATATAGGGCCTATTCGGTTTTTCAAGGCTAACTTTGACCAAATGTTAGATCAACAATATATGGCATGCCAGTTACACAAAACATATCGTCAAATTCATATGTGGAAGGAGCTTCCGATGATATAATTTTCATATTATACATATCATATAATATTAATCTTATGAATAGTCAAAGACAATCTTGAAAAACGCATTAGGCCCTATATACATGAATTGTAGTTAAAGTCAATTTACTCTGGATATCGATCCTTAGGTCAGCCACCCTTTCCCAAATTAAGGCTCGGGGGCTACTGGGCTTCACGCTTCTCACTTAAAAGCCATTAACGGGTTACATCAATCCCTTGATATGGTTTTGCCACCCGACCAGTGGCTCGGGGGCTACTGCATTGCCTATTCAATGCAGAAGATTCAAAATGCAAAATAGTTTCCGAGGAGATTACGATTCTTGGGTTGGTCGGCCGCACCCAACCTGAGTCTCGAGGACTATGCACACCGCATTTCCATTCTTGTGTATGCCGCCGAGCTAGTAGTTGATCCTTAGGCCGATTTCGTGAATCGACCTAAGTCTCAGGGGTTACTGGGATCAGCGGTTTCATATTTTCCTTCAGGTGCATCTCGGATTTTAGGCGGACACACACCTTGAGGGCTACTGGCTATATACCTCGGCAGAGAATAAATTGCACCAATCGAGAAAAATATATCCATAAAAAAGCAGCCCAAGACCGAGGTGGTGCACCACCTCAGAAGCAGTGCGGCATAAAGCTCAGATGCAAGTGGCTGGCTCTATAGAGGGCATTTCCGACATTAAGCTCGGCTGAATTCCTTCATTTTTTTCAAGAATGAGGTAATTTATGACACCTCGGATGCAGATCGGCATTGGAGCTCGGCTGCAAATAGACATTCCGGATGCAGATCGACGTTGGAGCTCGGCATAAAATAGACATCTCGGATGCAGGTCAGTGTGGGAGCTCGCCTGCAAATAGATATCTCAGATGCAGATCGACATGAGCTCGGCTGCAAAAATACACCTCAAATGCAATCCGACATTGGAGCTCGGACACAAAGGGACACCGCCGCATGGGAAACACTTCAAACCCGAGGTGTGGCATAAAAAAACAAGGCATTGATAAAAGGTCGAAGACTTAAAGGCTCCTTGGATGCTCGACGTGTGAACACTGCAGGATTTAGCTCGGCAATCCTCAAGATAGAAGATGGGAAGATTTGTTGAACCAGTTTTCAACCGACGACTGAAGATGAAGAACCGTTTGAAAGAATCGAGGAGCATTCCTAACTTGAAGACCAGTTCATGGGGCTACTGACAGTGTCCTGAACTAGGGGGTACTCACCACGTCGTCTCCCAATAAGTGGGTCGGGCCGAGGACCCCACGGCGGTTCACTAATGGGCCACTTCAGACATCTCATGACATATACGAGGAAGATTCCACAAGACTTGGTCATCAAGACAAGGACTCCTCTCCACCGACGTAGCTGACTAGGACTCTTGTTATCCTAAGCCTCCGGTACATTATATAAGCCGAGGACAGGCTAGTCGATAGACCAGGATGACAATCATCGTACCCCTAGGGTTAAACCACAACTTACGATCTCGAGGTAGATCAACTCTGTACTCGATACATCATCATCAATATTAACAAGAGTAGGACGCAGGGTTTTGCCCCCATCAAGAGGGCCCGAACTTGGGTAAACATCGACTACCTTCTTCCTGTTACCATCGATCCGAGATCCACAGCTTGGGACCCCCTACCCGAGATCCATCGGTTTTGACACTGACAGTTTGTTCTTCAGGGCATGTGAGAAGTCTTGTTATAACTAATCATGTGAAGTTGGTATTTGTTTAATATTTTGATGATGTGTATGTTGTTCTTCCTCTAGTGGTGTTGTGTGAACGTCGACTACATGACACTTCATCATGCTTGGGCCTAGGGTAAAGGCATTGGGGAGTAATAAGTAGATGATGGGTTGCCAGAGTGACGGAGGTTTAAACCCTAGTTTTATGCATTATTTCGTAAGGGGCTGATTTAGATCCATATGTTTCATGCTATGATTAGATGTATCATAATTCTTCTTCCGTAGTTGCGGATGCTTGCGAGAGGAGGTAATCATAAGAGGGTTTTTGTTCAATTAAGAACAACACCCTAGCATCGGTCCACCAACATATTAAATTATCATAATAGGGAACATGAATCAACTAAAACATCATGAAAATTAACTAGACAATATTCCCATGTGTCCTTGAGAATGTTTTGCTCATTATAAGAAGTACTTTTATCTTGTCCTTTGCTACAAAAGGATTGGGCCACCTTTTTACACCTTTGTTACTTTTGTTACTTGCCAGTTGCCACGAATTATCGTACTATCAAACTATCTGTAATTAGTATTTACAGTCACTGGCGGAGGACCCCGGTGGGCGAGGGGTGGCAGCCGCCATACCTTGATGCGGTGCAAAAATAATAGTAATATACCTACGGATAACGTGTAATCGGGTACGCTCGTTGGTTGTTGGGAGCCACTAGTTAACGCGCGCTCCTTCGGGAGCCTCGCAACGATCAGCGCCACTTGGCGCGCTCTCAGCCATTTGGCACGTGTCGCGCTCTGGGCGTTCCCTTCGGATTTTTTTTATTTTTCCACACGCGTTTTCGGCTATTTAAACGGGTTTTTCAGGGGTTTTTCGACGTTTTGGTTTTCCACCGGTCTTCTTAGCTTTTCAACAAAAAAATTAGATTTTTTTGCATGAAAAAACACGTTTTCTCTTTTTTTCTTTCACGAGAGTCGCGATTTTGCTTTCGTGAGAGGTACGATTTTGCTTTCCCGAGAAGCACGGTTTTGCTTTCGCGAGAGTCACGGCCGTGCCTCTCGGAAACAAAAAAAAAACCCAGAAAACACGTTTTTTTTCGTTTCCGAGAGGCACGGTTGTGCTTTCGCAAGAGCCACGGTCGTGCCTCTCGGAACGAAAAAAACACATTTTCTATTTTCTTTTCCTTTCGCGAGAGTCATGGTTTTGCTTTCACGAGAGGCATGGGTGTGCTTTCGCGAGAGTCACAGCCGTGCCTCTTGGAAACGGAAAAAACACGTTTTCTGTTTTTCTTTCTTTCGTGAGAGTCACGGTTTTGCTTCTGCGAGAGGCACGGGTGTGCTTTTGCGAGAGTCACGGCCGTGCCTCCTTGGAAACGAAAAAAAACACGTTTTCTCTTTTATTTTCCTTCCGCGAGAGTTACGGTTTTGCTTCCGCGAGAGGCACAGTTGTGATTTCGTGAGAAGCACGGGCGTGCCTCTTTCGGAAAGGAAAAGACCCGTGCTCTTAGTTCGGTTGTTTGTCCATTTTTTTCTTGAAAAAGAAATTTGTCAAAACCTATCAACATGTGATCTAATTTCGAAGATCTTGACGCAAGGAATCTAACGGTGAAAACGGTTTAAGATTTGAACGCACGGTTTCAAAGATAAAACATTTTGAATAAACGAATCTACGAAAAAAGGGAAAACTCCGAGGTTGCGACAAATGGCGCACTGCATGTGCGTCACTTGTCGCAATCTGAGGAGTTGGAATGATCTTTGTAACGAATACTGTTCAACTGATAATTCCGTTGGTTGCCTCGTTGACTCGTTGTATCGCTGATAATTGCTGGAATGGGCCACCCAGACGCAGGCCCATGAGGCCTTAAACTACTGAGCTGATCGCCCCAGACCGCACGAAGGCACCCACCGGCCCGAGACGCACTCCAGCACACGCAACAACCCCAGCGAAATCTCCACGTTTTTCTCTTTGTTTCCTAGCGCGACGGCGGCTAGGAAGGCACGGAGGAGGCGGACCACGAGACGGCCGACGGCGGCCGCGGGCTAGGCGTCGAGGCATCGAGCAAGCATGAAGGGCTGCGGTCGGGGCCTAGCAGGCGGCAGTAGGGAGCGACGGCGTGAGCAGCGCGACGGTAGCCAGTTGCCCAGCTCCGCCTCCTTCACGGGTCACGTCCGGCAGGCAACAGTGCAGCGTGTCGCCACACCTTAGAATTTTTTCGGCCTCTGCCTCTGTTTACAGTACTAGTAGAGAATACGTTGCTGAAAACCGTTTGTTAATTCTTTCTGCTCTTCGTTGGATTCGACGTTCTTACTTATCTAAAGGACTACGATTAATCACGTATACTTGTGGGTCATCAAGACTTTTTTCTAGCATATGCTTTAAGGACCAGCGCCCTGAAGCATCAGTCATCACTGTTGAACGGTTGCATAGCCGTTAAAACCCTCGCATAAATCTGAATCACCTAACACCAAACTTTGCCACACATAACGACAAACCCTAACCTCATCGTCTCGAGTAGATGGCAGATTAGTTCGGCCTAGATGATTGGCTTCATTTTAATGAAAATATGGTCATATGCATCCAAAAATTCAGATGCCAGGAGCATTGCCTTTCTATTCTTGAAAAGAAAAAGAAGAATATGGGACTGTTTGAAAAAAGTCGTTTCCCCTTCTGGACTGCAGTGCTGTTGCCTCTCACACCTGAATGCGTGCCCTTAGATTTGTGTATAGATAAATATATACTCAGCAGTACGTGCAAAATACTATATAGCAGCTTCTGTCTGTAACTGAATTTCAGGGCCAAGCAAGGCATCCAACATCCCGTTCGAACCAGCAGAATTAATTCAAACTGCGTAGTATACAAAGGCGCGTCTAGCTGGCGGCCGGCGGCTCGTTAGCGCTCGCGAGCGGCCGGCTAAAAAAGGGTAAGTGCCTGTCGCCTGGTCCAGAAAAAGGCAACACGTCTAGTTTCTATCATATGTAGTATCTTTTTACGTGATGGATACCTGCATGTTATTGAATTAATGTTCCTCATGTCTGTCCCTTGTGCATTATTTTTTGGTTTTCAAAATTATAAAAGACATATCTTCTAAACCACATGTCGAAATTTAGATCCGTTTTCACCATTGAAACCATCGCGATGTGTTCTTCAAAAATAGATCCCGCATGAGGATGTTTCGACGAACTAGTCTTTCTGCCAACTAAACATCAATGTGTGTGCAACTAGACTAGATTACCGCGTCAACTGAGCATATGTGTGTGCCAATAGTCCTGCCAACTAAATATTAATGTGTGTGCAACTAGACTACATTACCGCATCAACTGAGCATATGTGTGCAACTAGTGTCCTGCCAACTAAATATCAATGTGTGCGCAACTAGACTAGATTGCCGGGCCAACTGAGCATATATGTGTCAAATAGTCCTGCCAACTAAACACCAATGTGTGTGCAACTAGACTATATTGCCGCGACAACTGAGTATATGCGTGTGCAACTAGTGTCCTGCCAACTAAACATCAATATATGTGCAATTAGACTAAATTACAAGCCAACAAGCAACTAGTGTCCTGACAACTAAATATCAATGTGTGTGCAACTAGTGTTCTGCCAACTAAACATCAACATGTGTGCAACTAGACTAAATTACAAGCCAACAAGCAACTAGTGTCCTGACAACTAAATATCAATGTGTGTGCAACTAAACATCAAAAGTTGTCGTGATTGCATATCTACTACTAGGTAGTTGACCAGATCAATAGACTAGTTGCAAATCAGGTTGTCATGGTTGCTAGGTTGCAACCACATAGGAAGTTGAATTATGCAGCTCCAAAATTTTGTTTTAAAAAAAGTTACACCATGTAGTACAAAAATTGCACAACGCAATACTAAAGTTGCACCATATAGCATCAAAAGTTGGCATAAAAATTCATCGAAACATACCCCATGCGGGATCTAATTTCGAAGATCTCGCTGCGAAGGTTCCAACGGTGAAAACGGATCTGAATTCCGACGCGCGATTAAAAGGTTATGACCTTTTGAATTGTTGTAAAAGGTAGCTAAATCAGTCACATGTGAAGAGAGAGAATGGACATCACATGCTATCTTTCCTTCTAATTATATTCCTTGGTCCACTATGTGAGAACGCAACAATTCAAAACAATTCTATACGATTCAGACCAAGTGACACTTGGACTACGTACGCACAAAAGCGAGTGGCCAGGAACCGGCCGCTCGGTTTATCAAAATTGTGGCTGGCCGCTTTTTAGATTTTAGGCTAATATAAAAGCGTTTAGATCACTACTTTAGTGATCTAAATGCTTTTATATTTCTTTACGAAGGGAGTACAAATCGGCTGCTGCTGCCGCTGAAAGATGCAACCGGGCCCTAGAATGTAAAATCCTCTAAAAAGTCAAGCATTCATAAATGTATTGGAGAAGGAGTAGATCGTCGTCTACCTAATTGACATGGACGCATGCGTACAAATGGTCACAACGAATGGCGGAAAACTTGCGCGGGCCGGCCGTTCATTGTCGCCGTTCTGATGTCAAACCGTGAGCACATGCATGGAAAAGGTCAAATGGAACAACGATGGGTTCGGCTCCTCTGCAGTTGAGTAAAAACTGTACGGGTGCTGTAGCTGCCCATATCCACCATCTATTACAATCTGATGGCTCTCCTGTCTCCTTCCTTCTCCTCAGTCTTAGCAGCAATGGAACGTCGATGACGGTCACCGGAAGCACCCTGGTAAGGAAGTGGCAGTCCACACCGACAGTCTCCTGCATTGTACAACTGTTTCCTGTCTCCTTCATCCTCCTCGCTCTTTGCTCCTTCTTGCTCTTTGCAGCAATGGAGCAATGACGACGATGGACGCCGGAAGTGCACGGTCTTCCCGCAAAACTGTACGGGTGCGTCAATGAACTCGCCCTTGAGCGCGCCTCACATGTTCATGATCAGGTCGGCGGTGTCCACGCCACCCCCTTGCCACAACTC
The DNA here is from genome assembly GCF_018294505.1 of Triticum aestivum. NCBI lineage: Eukaryota > Viridiplantae > Streptophyta > Magnoliopsida > Poales > Poaceae > Triticum > Triticum aestivum. Next base: position 613,563,528 of record NC_057806.1, on the reverse strand, counting down.
GTTCCCAGCCACGCTCCCTCGACCACTGCGGAGGATTTACCTTGTTGTACACGACGACCACGCGGCGTTCTTGGTGGCTGAGAGGCTCTCCAGACGGTCGGCATGCATAGCGCGCACGGCAGCGGCGGCGGCGGCGAAGGTCTTATAGACAAGGTGTCCGGGAAGGCAAAAGTGGGCGTCGCCTCTGGGAGCGGGGATTCGTAAACATCGTGATCGTGGAACTAGATGGAACCGAGGGCCTACGGACGACAGCAGTGCAGACAAAACTGTCGGTGTGGACTGCCACTTCCTTACCAGGGTGCTTCCGGTGGCCGTCATCGCTGTTCCATTGCTGCTAAGACTGAGGAGAAGGAAGGAGACAGGAGAGCCATCAGATTGTAATAGATGGTGGATATGGGCAGCTACAGCACCCGTACAGTTTTTACTCAACTGCAGAGGAGCCGATGTACAGATGTTGTGCGTAACTGTATAAGAATTGTATAAAAACTGTATCAAGAAGCTGCTGTGCTGTGCGTGCGAAATTTCAGTCCCTCGATCGATGGATCGACCTCGTGGAAAATTTCACACGAACAGCGCGAACTCTGCCTGGCTAACTGATTTGTCCTATTTACATATACAGTACTAGGAGTATGCATGTGTAATCTTCTAGGCTGGTACCTGCCGTAGTAAGCAACCTCTGCAGATCAACTGCATATGCTTGCTGATCAATTAGCGCAAGGGGTTGAGCAGAGCTCCTGAATGGACTGCATGGTGTTGGGGGAGAAGATGAAGCCGCCGGGGGACATGAGCTGCCCGGCCGCCATGGGCGGATGCTGCCCGTGCCCGAGGGTGAGCAGCAGCGGGTCTCCTACTCCAGCTCCCTCGTCCATAGGCGCCACGGGAACATCGTATCCAGGGAACAGCGCCGGAGCCGGCGCCGGCTTGCCGGTCAGCCGCTGCACGACGGTCATGAACTCGTGCGGCCGCGCGTGCACGACCTTGGGCGTGTGCTCGTAGACGATCACCGGCGCACCGCCACCGTGGGCCTTCTTGGTCAACGGCCTGGAGGACGGCGGCGCCGACGCCATCTTCAGCGGCTGCGGCCGCGGCCCCCGGAGGCCGCTTTTCTTGGTGGGAGACGACGCGCCGGCCATAGTCATCGCCGTCATGCTGCTCGCGCTTACGTAGCTTGATTAGTCGCAGAGGAAGCTAGCTGTGTGATGCCTGCTGTGTCTCTAACTCTCTATGTGTGCTTGGTACGGCGTGGCAATGGATTGGGAGGGGGCGCTAGGTTTTATAGAGCGTGGGGGAGAAGAGAGTCGAGACGAGATACTGGCTGGCCTGGCCGGCCGGCATGAGAGGAATTGAAGGAAGTGGCATGCGATGGGCGCGAGTGTGAGTGCAAGGCGAAAAGTCGCCGGTCAAGTACGGCAGATGACTGTTGACATTGTGGGTGGAAAGCGAGGGTAGGTTGGAAGTGGTTACTTATTTTTCGTTTTGACTAATCGATTAATCGATAGTATTATAGTGTATAATCAACGTGCCTTCACGGTTCGTTCGATCGAGGTGGCCAAACATGCTCGGTCCTAAAGACTTCTCTGCTACGTACGTACTAGGTGTTCTTTGGTCGCCTCGCAAGGTGCCACTTTGCTTTCCTCTCGGTTGACACTTGCAAATTAAGCATGTTCCCAGCAGATGCACAAGCGCTTTCATGGTGTTCCAGGATTTAGGGCCTCTTTGGTTCATCATAGGAAAAGTAGAGAAAAATCGTAGGAGCGGATTTTTTTTTTCCTATGACGAGACTATTCAATCCCTTTGATTCAAAGAAATTGATCACATAAAATTCTCATAACAAAGGAATTTTGCAATCCACTAGGAGCTCTTTGATTTGCAGGAATTTCAAAACAAGGCAATAGAAAAAAACACAGAAATGAAAATGGCATGCACACTTGAATTCAATAGGATTGTCAAGCCACAAGATTTGGGATTTTGGGAGTGCCACATGCCACGAAAAATATATATTGTAAAACGAGATTTGAGTGGATGCAAATTTTCCTGCAAAATAGAGTGCAAAACAGTCTTTGGAATTTTCTAATCCTATGAATCAAACATGTTATGTAGAAAAAAAAATCCAAAGAATCCGAATCCTCCAGGAATCCTAAGAGTCAATTGAATCAAAGGAGCCCTCAATGCTCAAACATCTTTTTACTTCCTCCGCACAAAGAACGAGACAAAGACCGCATATCATTGAATAATATTAATTTCAACTTAGTTTGCATATGGTTTGAGTTTACTTTGACCATGCCTTTTATGATTCTTGTGTTTTCCTATTCATACGAATTGAAAATCCAATTTTGCATATTCGCGTGCTTACACAATCAGCTGTTTTGTACTCCCTCCGTTCCTAAATATAAGTCTTTGCGGAGATTTCATTATGGACCACAAATGGATGTATATAGATGCATTTTAAAGTATAGATTCACTCATTTTGCTCTGTATGTGGTCCATAGTGAAATCTTTCCAAAAATTTATATTTAGGAACGAAGGGAGTACATGCAATCATACCTAGTTCTTGTATTTTCCTTGCTCATGTCTTTGTGAAATTCCTGCGAATTGAAGAGGCCACATGCAGGATGTTCATTGGTGTGTCACCGTGGATGACCCAATCAAAAATGTGCATGCATACTCACACAAATGTGTTCCTCAATGCTACATATCTTAGAGCTGACGAAGACCCACCTCGAGGTATAGGTAACTTTAGAGGTACGGCCTAGTCGCGGCGACCGGCTCCCTTTTGACAAAATTACAATGGCTTACTTTCTGCGACTTGAACATGCATGGTCGCCTTCTCCACCTTAATTTGTCCACGGACTGCGCAAGTGCGTTCTATTCTACGTACTGCAGGCCGGTGCCACGCGCTGAAGCGTGCAGCTCGAGATCAGGTCAAAGAACGCACACGAGACGACAATTATAAATGTCACCTAGAGGCTAGAGACGTCTAGTCCATAGAAACCTGAAAAGACCACGTAGTGGTAGTACTACCGGAAGGTTTCGGACGAAGAAGTCAGCCGACCTCGCTGCATGGATTGGAAACCGGCCGTCCGTCGTTTTCAGACTATATACTAGAGGCCGGCCACTATCCTTCTTTAGTTTTCTTGGCTTGGTGGCAACGTCACATTGCTTGCCCGGTAGGACTTAGTATAGTAGTGGCAGTGCATTGATTGAGTAGCAATGACGGCGCCGGCTAACCCATGGCAATTACTCCCTCCGCTTCTAAAATAGATAACTCAACTTTATACTAAGGGCATCTCCAGGCGCGCCCCAGGAAGATCTTTCCAGACGTTTTTTTTTGCGCCGGCACCGAAAAAACGGCCCAGTCACGTCCCCAGGAGCCCGATTTTCGCCGGCCTGGGCCGAAAACAGCGCCGGCGGACTCAGGCCGAACCCGGCGCGCTGGGGGCGCCCGGGGGCGCCGGGGCGAACTGTTTTGGCACGAAAAAGCCACGGGCCAGCCGCGTCAGGGACACGGCGGCTCGTCTTCCCCCAACTGCCTCGGTTCCCGCGGGGAATCAATGACAGGGCTGCCGCCGGTCAGCCTTGCCGTTGATTCATCACGGGCGACGCGTCACGGGACGGCGCGCCGACGCCTCCCCTCCCTCGCACGCGTACACACGGGCGCGGAGCGGCTACAAAAGCCGGCGGTCTCTCGCCTGTGCCCACACCAGACTCGCCCCTCGCCGCCGCCCAGCCCCTCTCTCCCCGTCTTCGTCTTCCTCTCCCGAGCGCCACCGGCAGCCCCTCTCTCTCCCTCTCTATCACCGCCGAGCCCGTCGCCATGGCAGAGCGCTTCCCCGGAGACGAGGCGGCGGCGAACGGCTTCGGCCGCCTTTCGCTTCGCGAACAGGAGTCCTGGCTCCTGTTCCAGGCGAACATCCCGGCGCCGCTGGACATGCACGCCGGGCCGACGGGGTGGCGGCTCAGCGACGGGGGAGTGCCTGTTCCCCCGTTACCCGACGCCGTGGCGAAGCCCAGGTACTTCGCCGAGGAGGTCGAGGTCGCACGCGCCTCCCTGACCGACGACGAGCGCTCCCTCCCCCAGTACGCCGCCGGCAATTACGCGGCTTGGGCGGCATACTTCCAGCGCCGCCAGCAGCAGCGCCTGGCCTCCACCAACGACGCGCCGGTGGTCGGCGGCGCGAAGAACAGCGAGGGGCGCCACCTGTGGTAGGGCGTCCGTGGCCGCACGCTGGATGGCGTGTTGGCGTACCTCGACGGCGGCAACAACCCGCCGTTGACCTATCCTGCAACAGGGGCCGCCCCATCGCAACACCGACGCGCATGGGCGCCAAGGAGGTTCGCCTCCTCCTCGTCTTCCTCCTCTCGCCCATCTTCCCACTCCTCCGGTTCTCCGGCGCTTCTCGGCGTCAAGGCCGAGCCCGCGGCGGAGACGCCAATCGGTCGGTGCACTCGCAGCGTCGGCATCGTCATCAACGAGGGCGGTCGGCGCGCCTCCTCCTCGTCGGCTCCTCCGCGCTTCGTCAAGCCAAAGATGGAGTCGGGGCTGGCGCCGGTGAAGACGGAGCCGGGGCTGACGCCGGTGAAGGCGGAGTTCGACGACGACGACGCGGCCCTAGAATGGGCGCGCCAGGACTCCATTGCGATGGAGAAGGCGCGCCGGGAGAAGGAGAAGAAGCGCCAGCGCGCCGCCCTGCGCCGCTTCGAGGAGCGCCGACGCGGCTGCGATGAAGACGGGGTCGTCGTCTTATGCGACAGCGACGACGACGACGACGCGCCGCCGCCAGTCCGCCATGGCGACGCCGGGCAGGGGTCCAGCAGGGGCGCCCGCGTCAAGGAGGAGAAGGCCGACGACGACGATGGCGGCGACTACTTCAGCCCCTTTCTTTTTTAGATTAGGTTAATGTAATGAAAATGTGCGACTTTCATCGAAAATTGCCATGTTTGTCCGAAATTTAACTAGTTTTTATCATAACTTCGCCGAACGATCCTTCTTTTTTTTTATTTTAATACGCGCCTAGAGGCGGCGCTGGGGGCCGACGGCTGGGGACCGACTCGTCCCAGGGCCATTTTTTGCGCCGGCTCACCTCCAGGCGGCGCTTTTAGACGCCCCTGAGAGGCCAACGGCTGGAGATGCCTTAAAGTTTGTACAAAGTTGAGTCATCTATTTTGAAACGGAGGAAGTACAAAATAGTGATGCTATCTGGCTAAGTTAGCTCAAAGAGGGATGGGAAGTGAACGTTTTTTTGTGGTAGTTTACTAGGTAAGAGACGGCAAATCCTGCCGGTTTTTGCCGCAAAAGTTATCTTCTTTCTAGAAAATGTCATGTGTTTATAAAGAAATTGTCAACCCATACAATTAAATTGCCATCTGAAACATTCGCAAATGCCAAGCCCTCCCGGGGGAACATTCGTCGGCTATTGCGGTCCTTACAAAATTGCTATACTTAGGGCCAACTTACGAACTTTTTGTTACGGGCCTCTCCCAAGACAATAATCACCCCGTGGCAATTACGTTAGGTTGAAAGCGCAAGAGGCTCCACGAAGACCGTCGAAATAATGCAAGGCCTGTATTCAAAAATATACACTTACTTTTCACAAAAACAAAATATGCACTTACTTCATCGGACTATCGGGGGATTATCCACCTTTTGTAAAATAAACAAATAAATTGTTGAAGCTTTTTTTTTTGCAGGTAGATAAATTGTTGAAGCTATTATGGAAGCTCTACGAACATTGGTATAGTTACGAAATTCCTCTATTTCACACAAGGGTTGGCCCCTCTGGTGCGCAGAATTTTCCATGGAAAAAGTATGGATTGAATTTACAACATGTTGTATGGTTGCACCAGGGGAAAACACAATAGTTGTCTGAAGGCTTAATTAGCAAAAATGCTAAAAATTTGATGTCAAGCTTTTAGACATGGCAAATCAAAAGTTTTTCATGACAATTTATGTTGGCATGAGCATGGTAAATTTGGTTTGGGAGCACAACAATTTTGTAGCAAAATATTAAAATAAACTGAGGTGGAGTTTGCCATGCTTAAGGCATCTCCAACGGCAACCCACAAATTTCCTCCCACGTCTGTCTCGGACAGGGGGACCAGTCCGCGGACACGGATGCGGGAGGCCGCCATCCAACCGTATCCTGTATATGTCCGCCAGTAAATTCAAATTCAAATGTACGTTGATCCACACAATGCGCAGGATCACATCCGCACCGGATCACATCCCCGATCACAATCAAAAAGAGGGCAAGTATGCTTAGTTTTTATATGTTCGAATCCAAAAGAACATCAATCGGACAGTCCATGCATTTCTGCCCTGTGGGACCAACAAGCCGCTCCTCAATCAAAGAGGTGTCGTCGCTGCCACGTGGGCAGCTTTCGCGTCCGCGTCCGCGTCCGCCGCCGCCAACTCATCTTTTTGCCACTGCAACATCTGGTAGCGGGTGGATTGCACGATCATTCTACCGTCGGCATCCAAAGAGTCGACATTCAAGGTCAACATCTTGGCCCTCCACATTGGCGGCGATCTTCAGCCTCTTTTCCTCGAGCACAACCTTCCTCTCTTCGATCATGGTCCTCCTCTCTTCAAGCTTGATCTTCTTCTCCGTCGCCTCCATCGACTGTTTGAACTACTCCTCCTTCCTCTCCTCCTTGATGTCCGAGAGCCTCACACATGCCTCATCCTTCTTCGCCAAGATGTCCTCAAACCTCTCCCTCAGCTTGGTTGCCGCACCTTCTCGCTTCGCCCTCTCCTCCTCCCACTTCTTGCCCCATAAATTTTTTCTAACCTTCTTCAGCGGTTCTTGGGTTGGGTCGGTAGGGTCACTGGTTTCTTCCTCGTTGGCTTGGGTGACGGTCTTGGCAATGAAAAGGTTCCACTTTGGTTGCCCATTCAATTTCAACCAACAATGCATGACAGTGAAGGACTTCTTCGAAGGAAATATGCCCTAGAGGCAATAATAAAGTTGTTATTTTATATTTCCTTATTCATGATAAAGGTTTATTATTCATGCTAGAATTGTTTTGATCGGAAACCTAAATACATGTGTGAATACATAAAAAAAACATGGTGTCCCTAGTGAGCCTCTACTAGACTAGCTCGTTGATCAAAGATGGTTAAGGTTTCCTAACCATGGACATGAGTTGTCATTTGATAATGGGATCACATCATTAGGAGAATGATGTGATGGACAAGACCCATCCGTTATCTTAGCACAATGATCGTTCATTTTTATTGCTATTGGTTTCTTCATGTCAAATACATATTCCTTTGACTATGAGATTATGCAATTCCCGGATACCGGAGGAATGACTTGTGTGCTATCAAACATCACAACGTAACTGCGTGATCATAAATATGCTCTACGGGTATCTCCGAAGGTGTTTGTTGAGTTGGCATAGATCGAGATTAGGATTTGTCACTCCGAACATCGGAGATGTATCTCTGGGCTCTCTCGGTAATACACATCATAACCTTGCAAGCAAACGACTAAGGAGTTAGTCATGAGGTGATGTATTACAGAACGAGTAAAGAGACTTGCCGGTAACGAGATTGAACTCGGTATGAAGATACCGACGATCGAATCTCGGGCAAGTAACATATCAATGGACAAAGGGAATTATGTATGTTGTCATAACGGTTCGACCGATAAAGATCTTCGTAGAATATGTAGGAGCCAATATGAGCATCCAGGTTCCGCTATTGGTTATTGACCGGAGAGGTGTCTCGGTCATGTCTACATAGTTCTCGAACCCGTAGGGTCCACACGCTTAACGTTCGTTGACGATATAGTATTATATGAGTTATGTGATTTGGTGACCGAATGTTGTTTGGAGTCCCAGATGAGATCACCGACATGACGAGGAGTCTCGAAATGGTTGAGAGGTAAATATTGATATATAGGACGATGGTATTCGGACACCGGAAGTGTTCCGGAGGGTACCAGGTACTTATCGGGTCACCGGAAAGGAGTTTCGGGCACCCCCGACAAAGATATGGACCTTATGGGCCAAGTAAGGGAACACACCAGCCCTGGTGTGCCCCTACATAGGCCAGCCCTATGAAGAGGAGAAGGAAATAGGGGAGGGCAAGGAAAGTGTGGATTAGGATTCCTATTTCCTTCCCTCCCCCCTCTTTCCTCCCCCCTCGGTTATATATGGCAGGGGGCGCGCGCGGGTTGGGAGGGACTCCAAGTAGGATTCCTCCTACTTGGGCGCCTCCTCCCTCCCTCCCACCTATATATATGAGGAGGGGGCGCCTACCAGAGACCAGACAATTGCCTAGCCATGTGCGGCGCCCCCTTCACAGTTTACACCCCGGTCATATTTTTGCGGTGCTTAGGTGAAGCCCTGCGAGGATCACTTCACCATCACTATCACCACGCCGTCGTGCTGATGGAACTCATCTACTACCTTAACGTCTTGCTGGATCAAGAAGGCGAGGGACGTCACTGAGCTGAACGTGTGCAGAACTCGGAGGTGCCGTATGTTCGGTACTCGATCGGTGGAGCGCGAAGAAAGTTCGACTACATCAACCGCATTGTGAAACGCTTCCTCTTAATTACGGTCTACGAGGGTATGTAGACACACTCTTCCTCTCGTTGCTGTGCATCTCCATGGATAGATCTTGCGTGTGCATAGAAATTTTTTGTTTTCCATGCAACGTTTCCCAACATTCTTCTCCAACTTCTTGTACACCACACAAGCATGAGTAGGCTACAAAGTGAAACAATGCATATCCGTCTAGTGAGTAACAAAACAATACATGTCCGGCTAGTGATCAACAAAACTAAAGCATATCCGGCTAGTGATCAACTTATTTTCTTGGTGATTTGTGCACCACTAGGCCACCATGAGATGAGATGCTTCAAGTGTTGCAATACTTCACTACAAAAAATACACTTCTGTGATGATACGTGTTTGTCACAGTAGGTCGTTTTTTTTGTCATGCATGTACATCCATGACAAATTTATGACAGAATCAAGATAGTCATACCTGTGCTGTCGTAGAAGTGTTCCATGACATTACCAAAATTATCATCACGGAAGTGTCCACTTACATGACAATAAATCGCGCGTCACATAAGTGCTTTCGTCAAGGGTGACCGACACATGGCATCCACCGTCACGGAACGCCGTTAAGCTATCGGGTCGGGTTTTGGATCCGATAACCCGTTAACAGCCCCGACCAATGGGGATTTTCCACGTGTAAAATCATCATTGGCTGGAGGAGACACGTGTCAACTCATCCAATGGGCGAGACGCGCCTATGATATGTTGACACGTGGACCGGCCCATCAAGTTTAAATGGGCCGGCCCAACTGAAGGCCCACAAGATTTTGCGGACCATAATGGACCGGCCCAGCTAAAGGCCCACGAGATTTTACGGACCATAACGGGCTGGCCCAGCTAAAGGCCCATAAGATTTTGCGGGCCATAATGGGCCGGCCCAGGTAAAGTCCCACAAGATTTTTTTTGTGCCATAATGGGCCGGCCCAGGTAAAGCCCACAAGATTCTTGCGAGTCATAATGGGCCGGCATAGCTAAATGCCCACGAGATTTCGCCGACATTAATGGGCTGGCCCAGCTGTAGGCCCACAAGATTTTGTGGACCCTAGTAGGCCGGCCCATTAACTGCCTGCCATGTTTTGGGCCAAATGCCGGCCCATATTTGATCCGGTCCATTAATGGCCTGCCACGCTTCGGGCCTAATAGTGGCCCATATGAGATCCGGCTCGTTAAAGGCCTACCACGTTCTGGGCCAAATTACGACCCAGATCAGGTCCGGCCCTTTAAGAGGCTTTCGGCTCAATTATGGCCCGTATCAGATTCGGCCCATCAACTGGACACTATGCTTTTGGGCCCACTTGCTAAAGGCCCACTTAGTAATTCGGCTTGATATTAGTTTTGGACTGTTAAGGGCCCGTTTAATATTTCGGCCCTATATTAATTTCAGCCTGTTAAAAGCCCGTCATATAGTTGGGCCTAACTACGGCTCGGTTTGCATCCGGCCTGCTCGCAGTCGATATTTGATTGGGCCAAACAAGGACCGAGACAATTTTTCGGCCTGTTAAAAGCCCGTGATTTGATTCGCACAATCATGGGCCGGGGTTCATTTCGGGCTGCTGCCGGCCCGTGAGCTGATCGACACGTTTCAGGCCCAACCTACATCGTGATTGCATGACGGCCCGATTATGTACCGTAATTTTACGGTTTGGCCGGTTTACTGCGAAGACAGGATATATATACAGTAAAATAACTGCAGCATCGTGAATAAGAAAAAACCTATACTATACAATAAAGAAATTACGGCATATTACATCCACTGGGCATCAAAGTTCGTCACTATGATAATAAATCACAAGCAGACATCAGATTACATACACTGGGCATCAAAGATCGCCACCAGTGCAAATAAACACGCCGACAAAATAATATACAAAACCGACATCACTTAAATAGAGTTCAAGAAAGGTTAGCCCTGCTGGGGAGCTCCAGCGCAAGCAGCTGAGCAAGATGATGAGACTGCGCTTGTTCAACACTTATATCTTCCTCACTCTGAAAGATAAACAAGCAGACAGATGACAGGTTTTGCACATAAAAGTACCAGTGCTGACAATTCATCACATTTCTTACTGACGAATAAAGTGACACAGTTTAAATTTGCATTAACACAATATGGTATTGTTCAGGTCAAGACATGGCAGGAAATGACATTATGAAGGAGTTGGCAGCTTCACGACACCACTGGATTACAGATCAAGAACTCATAAGTATCAATGGTTAGTGTGCTGTCAATTTATACCATTTCAGATTGGCAAATAAAGAGACGGTTTAAATAATAGTAGAATGATATGACATTGTTCATAGTTAAGACATTGCAGAATATGACATTGTGCTGTAGTGGTTAGGTTCACCACACCACTGGATTACAGATGAAGAACAGAAGCATACATGCAGTGCAAAAGAAGATCACTTGCTCTATATAGTTTAATTTACATGGTATGAAGAAAGAACTTGATTGTACAACTGAAAACTTAAATTGAGAAAGGACGAACTTTTGTTTATGAACTACATATAATAAACTTTAAACAAGCAATTTGATGCAAACACCAAAAATAAACAGTTGTTGCAGTCATGCCTAACCAAATATATACAGCAAAGTTTGAAGGCTTGAGATGGACAAACTTACATTATTGGTGAAGACAGGCTCTATAAAGGCCTTGTCCATGTTGATGGGGGGGGGGCAATTCAAGAAGTTTACCACGGAATCTTCTTCAAAAGCATTGCCTTTATTCTATATTTTGTTAAGAGTAAATATAGATGTGATAATATACGAAAAAATGGAGAATATTTAAGATAAGATGAAGAGTGATGCTACATAACCAAGTAGCTATAAATATAAGTGCAGCGATATAGGCAAAAGGTACAGCCAAGAGCAATGCACAACTAAACTTCTTCAGTACCAACCTTATGGTAAGAGTAAATATAGATCTGATGTGTAGAAAATGGATGGCAAAGGAAAATAAGCTGCAGAGTGATGGTACATGAACACCTACCTGTCATTATAAGTACACTTATAAAGGACAGCATGTACTTACAAGAACAATGCAGAGCTAAAAAACATTGGCATTGGATATAGTCTACACTAATGTAACCATTCATACAGATCAGATAATTTGGAGTGAACAATTGATAAAAACATTGACATTGGATATATTCTACACTAATGTAAGCATTTGAGTGGAAAAACATGGTACGATGGCAGATGGCATATGTATTGATAATGGATGGGCATGGCATCTCGACATATATGATGAGTAAATTAAGCAGATGGCGGTGCAACAAAGTAGAAGAAATGCAAGACAACATATGCAAGATATGCGCAATCAATAAAACCTTGCCAAATTAGAACAGGCACCTTGATGGGTGAACAGGACAGGCCATCTGCCTTTGACTCCTCGAGGTTAGAATAGTCATTAGGATGATATTCTGAACAAGAATCAACAGGTGGGGAGCGTACGAGTTTCATTGCTTCCAAAATGGCACTCAATGCCTTGGTGCCAATTTTGTAAGTCATTGCAGTGTTCCACAATATTCTTCTGATGCGCGGATTCTGATATTCACTGTAATTGCGTATGATATCTAAGAACCATGAAAACATAAATAGTTGTGAGATTATCTTTGTAATGCAGATGATATTCTAATATAGGGGCGCCCCAGTAAACACTTGTGTGCTATCACTGGATTCTGATGAGAGAGCTCATGTGTGCTGTAATATGGTATGTGCATTTATATAATCTGGAACAAGTACACAAAAAATAGGCTCCAGAAGTAAGGATAGCTGGCAGATGATAGGTTCATAATATACTGTATAGAGAGTTTATTGCCAAACCATGATAACAAGAGCACACAGCAACTAGGCATATCATAGTGTACATAACAGGGGTACACCATAACCAGGATATATAAATCGGGAAAGTGGACCTGGCTGGAAATTACGGTGTTGTATTGCCGCTAGTAATTGAAAGCCTATCGATCACGTACAGGCCAGCTCTATCAGCTGTTAGACTGCAGATGTCCCTACTCCCCTTCCTGACAAGGAACATACTGTGCTTCCCATACAGAACACCGCACGGGCCGCCGGCCGAACCACCGGCCCCACCTCCTGTGTTCCCCCGCCACCCCCACCCCCACCCCCGCCCCCACCCGTGTCGAGTTTTCTTCGTTCGACGAGGCCCCACCACCGCCCCCCCAAAACTACCATCCCCACCCGAGCCCCTTCGATCGCATCGGAGAACTCCGGCGAGCTCTGAAAAATCGACTGACCCAATTTTGAAATTTAGTCTACTGTGATTTAACTAGTGTGGAATATAAAAGGGGAAAACCATGAGCATTGCGAGTATGGTGTTGAGCGTGCCATGGCGGATCTGAAGGTGCAAACCGAACAAAGGCAACTTCGCAACCAAGACAAGAAATCAGAGTAAAGCAGTGGTGATCTATTTTCTTGCTGCGATAAATAAGTTGAGCAGATACGAAAGAGTACCGCCTCTGGTGCGGCGCCGTGTACGCATCTGCTGAGAATTTGACGGTGCTGCGGTAGCGATGGTTGTCAGCGGCATGGAAGCAAATCTAGGAGGGTAGACGGTGGCGGCGGGGCGCGGTGGACGAGACGGTCGTAGGAGCGGCGCTGGCAAGGTGGATGCCCGGCGGGGATGAAGCGAGAGGACGGGATGCAAGGATCCCGGTCCGAAGCCATGGATGAGAGAGGTCGGTCTCTCATAATGGACGGCAGCATCGGGGATCAGCTCCGGCATGGTGGAGGAGGACGGCGGTGGATGGGGTGGTGGACGGCGGCGGACGGAGGAGGGTGGGGTGGAGAGGGTGTTTTGGCGCCCACGGAGTACGAATGGGGAAAAGGGAGGTAGAGAGGAAGGGGGGAACCATGTATTCAGGGCGTGCTTGTCTCAAATGCGAGGAAATTTACAAACTTAGCCCCCGTTTCAAATTTCTACTACATCACAGCAACACTAGTCGATTGGGGATAGGACGGTAATCTCGCATACACCGAATATTTGCCGACGAGAGTTTGTTTTTGGTGCCCACTGTGTAAGAATATGAATCGGGGAGGGAGTCGATTTCGGCCGAGGACACACTATGTTTTGGCGCCCACCGTGTATGAATCCGGGTGAGAGGCGGTTACGTCACGTTTGGGTGAAATTACAAACCTACCCCTATCAAAATCTATAGAAATCCAGCATATAGGCTTTGTGTGGCAGGGATAGGCAGTAGTGATTTCCATCTTGCAGATTTTGGTTTCGAGCGGTTACTGCGACTTTCCCCGCTTCGTTCAAATTTTGCAGAGTGCACGTTTACCGTGCCAACTCAATTCGAATCCCGTTTGTATTCTATTTTTTTCGGGCGGGATCCATTTTCAATTGGAATTACATTCTATATACATCATTTTTTATATATACTTTCAAAAGCACAACACCACTTATACATAAATATGGTTTACAAATGGCATGATCTTAGATTCATAAGGTTGTATCCATCAATTTGATTTTTCAAATATTTGAAACCACTTTATGTTGAAATCCAATATATGCATTCCTCGCTAACCGTCTCCAATTAATGTGTGTTTCATGCAGGTTTTTTTTACTTCTCAAACATATATAATGTGTTTCACACACGCAACATATAGTGTAATCCCGTTTAGACATTAATTGCATATAAACCATGCATTGTTTGTAATTGAAGAATCTATGGATCACCAATATTGATAAACTATATAACATTACACATGTGCCCAAATTCAAATGAACATGCATGTTTGATACACCAATTTGCGTTATGATATTATCGATGTCGTGATCTCTAGTTTAAATATTTGAATCCCCTTTAATCCAGATATTCGTCTCATATAGCTATCACACATGTTTATATAGGACTATCTCTCTGACCTATACACGTTCATCGTCTCTCAGGTATCTCTCGTGCTACCTGTATGTCGACAATGATCTTTTATCTTCGTAACACACTGATGGTACTCTCTCCCTCGACCTTCATCACTCTATCTCTCTCTAAGTATATCTCGCTCCCTGCTATGTGTCTCTAACTATGATTCTCCATGTGGAATCTCTTTCTCTCACACAAACACAAAACTTTGTCTCCCGGGGTCTCATTTCTCTCTAGTATTCCCATGTGTGCCACTCGCACACCCCTCATACAGAATGTCTTTCGCTCCTTAGATATGAGAACCTACGACTCTTCCTCTTCAATATCTCTTTCTCACACACAAACACAAACTCTGTCTCCCAGGGTCTCATATTTCTCCATTGTTCTCTTGTATGTCGCTCACACACACCCTCTCTCCCTAGAGATATCTTGCGTTCCCTCATATGTCTCTCTAGCTATCACTCTCGTTGTGAAATATCTTTCTCTCTCGCAGACACAAAACTCCGTCTCTCTGGATCTCTTTTCTCTCTGATATTTGTTTGTATGTGACTCACACGCACCCTCTCTCTATCTCTCTCACACCCACACACATAACCCAGCCTTCTGATCCACTATACTCCTATCTCTAACGCACACTAGCTAGCATCTTTATCTTTCTATTTATCTGTTTCTCCATCAACCTTCTTTCTCGTCCTCATTCTTGATTCCTATCATGCACACTACATATGTTTCTCTCTACATGCAGTCAAGTGCCCTCTCACACACATATATAACTTCACCCTTTGAACCATCCGACGGTCATCTCCAACACCCAAACTAGCGGATGTCCCTCTAGCTAGCATCTCCATCTCTATATCTATTTGTAGTTTCTCCGTCAACATTTCTTTCTCGCACGGAGTCTTGCATCCTATCACCCACACTATATATGTCTCTCCATACATATGCATTTATAGGTTGGTCTCTTTCACACAATTGTTGCGCCTCACTCCCTCTGCTCGCCATAGATGCATGCTCCAACCCACGCCACTATCTCTTAAGGACAAAAACACATGCTCAATTGTCGGGACTTCTTCCATGCATTCTCACATGCATGCATATTGTCATACCGATCCGTCTCTCCCATGTCGTTGATCTTATGACTTATGTCTTCTTTCTTTTATCTCGATCATGCACGTGCGCACACACACACATCCCATGTATACATGTATACCTCTCACACATGCACGTTCAAGGTCTCTATGTCTCCATACATAGTTAATTACCCTCAATCCTAACGCCACATCGAATTGTTCTCCTCTTTTGTGCACATAACTTCCGTCTGGATGGGTAAAACACACACTCACACTTAACAATCTCCTTCTAGCTACCCCCCCCCCTCGCCTCTCACTCTTCCCCTATATCCATGAAACCAATAATACCATCCATTAGTTTAATTCCCGCCTACATGCACCATTGATATATAGTAGTCTTCCTCGGTGTCTCTCGAACAAACATGTTCTCTCGAAGTCGACTCCTCTCATGCGCACACACCTTCTCTTCCCTCTCTACGGGCATTTTCTCTCTCGCACCTCATCGTTGGTGGCCTCTTCCATACACATCACCTCTCTATGATGAAAGCCATGGACACTTAAATTACATCCGCCATAGAGGACCCCGCGACACACACACACACACACACACACGCACCCCCCAACACACACACACACACACTAAGACTCAATCTCTCTCTCACTCACACACACACACACACACACACACGCAAGCATGCACGCCTGCCCCCCCCCACACTAAGACTCCCTCTCTCTCCCTCTCTCTCACACACACCCAAACTAAGACTCCATCTCTCTCTCTCTCACACACACACACCCCACACACACTAAGACTCCATCTCACACACACATGCTCTAGGCGGAGCATTTGTTCCTACCACCCTTCATCCAACCTTACCCGTATGGTGAACAATCAGCTTTATTTACTTGCATAACATGGACAAATTCCACTTTACTTTAGTAGTCAGCAAACTTATCATCTGTACCCTTATAAAAAACGAGTTGGTGGTGATGGTGTGCCTGCCATCTTGTAATATAGACCGTATGATCTATATCTGAGGATAGAAAGCAAACTATGATAATTTTACAAAAGATACCCGCACCTCTCTCCACATAATTATCTCCCGCAACCTCATTACTCAGCAATTAAAAAAGGAATAAGTCTCTGGAACAATCTAGCATGCATGGTGGCCGACGCCGCCTGCCGGCGCCGTCCATCCCCATGCCTCTGCCCATTCCGACTACCAGTCACTACCACGCTCCACTCCTCCTCGCCTTATCTCCCATCTTTCATTTTTTCGATGACATTCTCGAGATACCAGTTTTCCGATAAAATTCTCGAGATATCATTAGTTTTTACACATGGGATTACTCCTGCATGGGTCAATCACAACAGGTGTTCTGTAAAAAAATGCATATTGATGTTCCGTGCAATGCACGAGAATCTTGCTTGTAATTATATAACGCAAATCACGAGCAGGAAGTGACATTTTTTTGACACAACCACGTTAACATGGCCATGTAAATCACTAGCTAAAGTAAATACCATTATACTTATATCCCGATGCAAAAGGTTGAGTACATGTCCGAAGAGTAGAGTCGCACACACGCACTCTGTCTCTAAGAATCTCTCTCACACACACACCAGTTACGTGACGCCCACTTAAGCAGACACGTATGTTACAATTTGTGCACCCGCGGGTACACGTGATGCTGCGCATTTATTTAAGCCGGAAGGTGAACCCAAACAGTAGATGCATTCATTCCCCTCCCGACGCCTCTTCTCTGGTCGCCGTCGCCCGGTAGCCATGGGCCGGCCGAAGGTAACAACATACGCCATACTCCCGCCAGAGCGGAGCTTTAATATGGAAATTTTAGTGGCCATGCATGCATCTTTTTGTGCTAGCACTCCTATATAAGGGTTGACCGGTCGCTTCCCGCGGACGTGCGCGGGAGGTGGAAGAGGAAGGAGAAGGGAAGCGGGCTGTGGAGTAACTTTTTTTACCACAATTTCCTAGGAAACCGAGTGTAATAATTGAGTAGTTTTGCAAACTACCAGTACTACACCTGAAACGGTTCAAAACCTATACTCCCTTGCCAGCGCGAGCTTCCCGCGTGAAACGGTCAGCGTCGCCCTGGAGCGTCAGTGCCGCATTAATGCCCGGCCAGAGCGGAGGCGACCTCTCACTGGCGCCGGCTTTGAAGTGGCACGACGACCGAGAGAGCGCCGCTTCCCGGTGCACGCGACTGCTCCGCGTCGAGACTGGCCATAGGCCCTATTTGGATCCATGGGTTAGAGTTAGTTTGAGCTAGTTGGGGCTCAAATAGCCCTAAACTATCCAAGCATGAGTGTTTAAATTGGAGCAAGTTGCACTGAACCCACCAAAAAAACTATCCCACCCATGAGGGTTTAAACTGGAGATAGTTCTCATTGGGACCACTGAAAAATCACTTTTCTCTCTCCATGAAGTGCATTTATTGTCAATCTAACCCTGTCACCCAAACACCTCTTTGGCTACAGTTAATTCAGGGTTAGTCATGAGTTAGTCTAACCTCTAGCTAAGTTAGAGTATCAAACAGGAGCAGTATAGGACATGCAAGCTGCTCAAAGCATACAGGCAAATTCGTACGTGAAAGGATTTTTTTCTTTTTGAAAACGGAATGTGAAAGGAATTTTTTTAGAATGCTCTTGGCATGTCGCTAACATGTGATAGTTAACCGACCTCAATAGATGGCAGAAACGCCAGCCCGCCGCACTTTGATAGAGACGAGGAGGGAGAAACGATACAGGCTGCTGGATTACTAGAGATAGGTGTTGCACGGAAGCCAAGAAATATGGTGATAGCGTGGGTTAGCCATGTACTAGTATGATGTAACTACACTTGGCTGCCGTGTTTCGTATTCTTCCAGTCCACTGTGGAGATGATTGGTTAATTTTATATCGCTGAATAATATTAAATATTATGAGTGCAGACGCTCCACCACGAGGTTCCTTGCTCCTTCTCGATCGTCCGGAATCTATGTTCTTCCACTCTATTTTTTACGTGAGCTTTGGTCATCCTTTTGCCAACACGCGAGACATCTAGCATCAATGTGCACGTGTTATGCAAGGATCGTTCCATCTATATGAAGAACATGTGGGACTGGAACTACGAGACGAACATGTACCCAGGAGTGGACGTACGAACCTGAGTAATCTAGCACAGTAAGTGAAGTAGAAAGGCACAAATCGTATGAACATGTGTGGCATATAGGGTGTGTTTGGTTGCGTTCTCGTCTCAGCATAGTTGTTCCCTCTTCAGGCATGCTCAACTCAACACCCCTCTTCATGCATGCTCTCTTCATGCATGCTTCTAGTGTATTTGTGCTAAACTAGTGTGGACTCATGCACCCTCCATACACTCTACCAAACACCCAAAAGTAGGTCGAGAAGGGAACTCTTGGGCGGCATTTGTCTCTTACTACGTACTACCACTAAATGTTATACGTGCAATGCGTGGTGATGTTATGGAGTACGTGCCTAAGTACTCTACTACTACTATATTAGTTGGAGGCACATATTAACTTTTATATTTGTTTACGTGTATGCCCCGAGACCTTCCAACTAGACGTATCTTTGTCTCCATTTTTTTGCGGAAAACATGTCTTTGTCTCCAGGTCGCACTTTGTATCATTCATACCACTAAGTACTACTACGTGTGGTCTCCGACCCAGAAGTGGAAGAAGTGGAGACGCTCTACCACGTTTTTTTACGTTGGGCTCTACCACGCTGTTCATGTCCCACTCCTTTCGCTGACATGTGGGACATCCAGCACGTGCCGTGTTTGGCACCTCTCGTCGTAAGAGTTGAAACACTAGCATTCATCAGAAACAAAAATTAATTATAAATCGGCAGTGATACTATTTTTTTGCGAACAAATCAGCAGTGATACTATACCTCGATATCGGAAAGAATACTACTCCGTTCGCCAACATGTGGGACATCGACCATCCTGGTCCACTTGCCATGCACGCAGAACTCCAAGGGAGCCACCCAGGTCATCGCGCCGCAGTAACAATGACAAATGAGCCGTCTGTCGGGATCCCGATTCCAAGTCACATCGATCTAGCCGGTAACACCTCATATCACTTTGCAGCCTCACGCACGGTATCCTCACGGGTGTCGCCTTACCATGACCCGGGGCCTTTTGCGCCTTTTGGCTCACATATATGATAGTGTCGCTAGCATCCATATGACAGAGAACTCGGGCCGACATGGCTAGTCGTGAACCCAAAGCGGCACTAACCTATGGGAACAGGCATACATGAATCACATCGAGCATGTCGGTCAGCAGCGTGTGGATCCGGGCTGTAGCACTGGGCTAACAGGACTCCGGGAACCCGGGCTGTAGCAGGCTAGGCAGGACTCCGGATGTCACCACGTGACATTTCCCCGAAGGGACAGACACAGGAACGAAGTGAAACACATGCCGGCCAGTCAAGTGTCCTGAGCAGTAATGCTGGGCTAGCAGGACTCTGGTGAACCGGGCTGTAGCGGACTACTATGGCTCATGGAAGCACAAGACTACATTTCCCCATAAGAGAGGCTACCAAGGATAAACCACTAGGTTGTCGGATCCCACACATACCAAGCATTTCAATCATACACACAATATGCTCGATATGTGCACATACAACATGGCATCACAACATAACTCTACGACTCAAAGTATTTATTCATTAGGCTCCGAGGAGCAAGATATTACAAACATGGGTCTCATGACCCAACATACAGAGCATACAAGCAACGAGCACATGCGTAAGCTTAACTTGTTTGAGTACAGACAACTACAAATGAAGAAGGCTAAGAAGCCTGACTATCTACCAGATCCTGCCGAGGGCACAAGATCGTAGCTTAGGTATCAAGCTAAACGTCGAAGTCCACACGGAACTACCTGCGAGACTGACGTCTCTCTGCAAAAACATAAAATAGGCAAACGTGAGTACAAATGTACCCAGCAAGACTTACATCAGAACTATCTACATATGCATCGGTATCAATAAAGGGGGTGGTGGAGTTTAACTGCAGCAAGCCAGCTTTGACTCAGTGGCTAACCTGAACTACGACTGCAAGCAACTCTTTTGAGGTGGCGCACACGAGTCCACATATTCACCATATCAATACACCACTATGGATCCGCTTCCCGTCTCCCTACGAGAAGGCCATCCATAGCACTCACACTTATCTTGCGAGTTTTAGAGTATCCACTTTCACTTGTCTATGAACTATGCAAGGGGTCCAAGTTTCCATATCCGAGGAATCCGGCTATTCGAATAGATAATGATAACCCTGCAGGGGTGTACTTCTTCACACACGCTCCCACCACTTACCACCATATACACGTCATGTATCTCGGCAACCTTCAAGCGGAAGCCTGGCGAGGGTGTCGGCCACGGCCTACCTAAACACTTAAGTCTCTAGTCTAGGTTTATCGCCTATCTAGGTTCCATCCGCAGGGAGTCCGGCCGAGGTTTCCACATACGGCCCCGAACGATGTGAACAGGGTTCCTGAGTCACCAAACGGGCGCCCGGTACACCGTGCCACGGTGTATCTACCGCAACATAGCCCACCCCTAGGGTCAGCGCTACGCACGGCCGCCAACACATAACCTACAAACACCAGAAACTAGTTGCAACTTCTGGACAGAGTACTAGGGTGATTAAGAAGCCAAGATGGTCAATTAAGGAGCCCAATGAGTGGTAGTAGCTATTCATGGATCACAGACACGGAACTCAGTTCCTGAGGACGGTTTCAATGAGACAACCCACCATGCACTCCTACATGGCCTCTCACCGCTACCTTTACCAAAACATGTTCACACACTTAGCTCACACACAGCAGGACATGTTCACACACCTCCGATTCATTCCCGATGAATCAGACCTGACACAACTCTATGCAATAGCAGGCATGACAAACAAGCATGAACGAGTAGGCACATCAGGGCTTAAACAACTCCTACTCCTGCTAGTGGGTTTCATCTATTTACTGTGGCAATGACAGGTCATGCAGAGGGAAGGGGTTCAACTACCGCAACATGTAACAGTTGAATCGTTGTTGTCCTAATGCAGTAAAAGAGAGCAGGAGCGAGAGTGGGATTGTATCGGAATGAACAAGGAGGGTTTTGCTTGCCTGGCACTTCTGAAGACAATATAGTTCTTCATCGGTGTCATCGATCACAGCGTCGGAGCAGCGTCTACCGAGAGGGGACATTTACCGGCAAACCAGGAAGAACACAATCAATGCGATGCAACAATATGATGCATGATCATGACATGGCAATATGCGTTGATTGAGCTAATGCAACTAGCAACAAGTTAAATGGAGTCCATATGGACCAAGGGTTCACATGCAAACTCCATACTTAGCATTTTAAATGCCATTATCATGTTTTCACTTATACAGTGGGTATAAGTTGGTTGAACATGCATGAAAGTAGTATAAATGGATAGATTGGATTTTTCTGATAATTATTCATATATAAATTATTTCATTTGGAGTTACGGTTGAATTTCTATGATTTTTGGAAGTTTTGGACATTTTTTGAATTAAATAAATCATTTCTGATTTATTTAAAATCCAGAAAACAAATTA
Organism: Triticum aestivum; assembly: GCF_018294505.1. Lineage (NCBI taxonomy): Eukaryota > Viridiplantae > Streptophyta > Magnoliopsida > Poales > Poaceae > Triticum > Triticum aestivum. The sequence goes on along the minus strand of NC_057806.1, from coordinate 613,541,387 downwards.
GTGTGTCAGCATGATGTCACTATGACGTCATCAGGTCAACTCGGTGGTCCAGGTCAAACCTGACCAGTGGGTCCCACTGGTCAGTGTCAGAGTGCTGGTTAGGGTCGCTGACGTGTGGACCCAGTCAACGGCCATGTCAGCACGGTCAAAGATGACACGTGGGGCCATCGAGATTAAGTTAAACCTAAGTTTTGTGGTTAATTAAGGGACGGGGCCCGCTGTCAGTGTCTTGGGAGGTTAATTAGCGGGTGACTAGCCTTTAACTAAGTGGCCACGTCGGCGGCAAACCGCCGGTGACACACAGACGCGGCGGCGTCGCTCGTTCCGGCGATTCCGGCGATGAGAGGAGGCGGGGCTGGGCTCTACGGGTAGCTGGCGCAACGTCGCCTCCGTTGGTGGCCGTGGTTGGGCCTGGGGTGGCCGGGGTCGACGGCGGCGAGCTCGGTTGCGGCCGCCGAAGTTCGGGTGGGCACGGGTTAGCTGCTGCAGCCTGCAAACGGGTGGTTGCTTGCGCTAGGAACGCTCTATGGGATGTCGTGAACGCGTTGGAGTCGCCGGGGTGACCAATGGTCAGCGGAGCTGCGTTGATGGCGAGCTCAGGCGGCGGCGTGCTAAGGTCTGCAAGTGGGCGACGGCTACGGCGAGATACAGACCATGGGGTAAGGGGAAAACGGTGGCGGAGCTCACAGCGGTGCCGTAGGGATGGTTAGCAGGCTCGGGGACGCTCGGAGGTGTCGAATCGGCGGTGGAGATCTCCGGTGGCCGTCGGTGATGATGACGATGATGGCGACGCGTAGGGGCTCTTCTGGTCGCGTGAGACGACGTGGAGGACGAGGGAGGCACGGCGGAGCACGGGGCCGCGTCGGAGAGGTGAGGGGGTGGCAGTGAGCATGGTGTTTTGCGGCGACGTGCTCTGGCTCGTTCGGGCGGCCGTGAGAGAGAGAGCAGAGGAGGCGAAAGAGGTCCAGGGAGAGAGGGGAGAAGTGCAGGGGGTCGCGGGCGGTCCAGAGCGAGGGGATCGGCACGGGGAGGCCAAGCAGGAGGTGGTGCTGCTCGGCTGCGGCATGCCTGGCACACAGTTGCTCCTACTGGTGGCAGGAGGAAGACGACAGGAGGCGCCAGATGGGCTGGGCCAGCGAGCTGGGCTGCCAGTTGGGCCGGCTTCAGGTAAGGCCAGGTAAGTTCTTCTCTCTCTCTGCTTTTCTATTTATTAATGTTTTCTATTTTCTGCAATTTGTTTTGATTTGATTTAAAACATCAAATCATTTTTTTGAACTTTCTGTATATTGCTATGTAAGCTCAGAACTAGTCCAAGGTCACCTGCAATTTACAAAAATTATTTGAACTTTATTTCTTATATAACAGAAATAAATTCAACTCAAATATGTCATTGATTTAAGTCAAAGGCCCAAAATAAATATTTCTGTGATTCCAAAAATATTGGTTTGGATTTTACCCCTTACCAATATTTTCACAGAGTAACAGGAACATTTCTTTGGACTCATTGATGAGATTTAAATGTTGGTTATTTTTAGAGGTTTTTCTGAGGCTTTGAAAATTCCTCAATTCAAATTTCAAAATTTAAACATGATGATCATGCAAGGACAAGCAAAGGCTAAACTAGGCCTGTGACAACTCACCCCCACTAAACAAGAATCTCGTCCCGAGATTCGAGACGTGAGGTAAGAAGACAGAGGGGACACAAACTAACACAATCTTCACGATCCAGGTTGCACCTCATAAGGTTGTTGATTCGTTGCATACGTTGATCTTGACATCCTCACTTTTGAGATCTTCTTCCACGCGATGACGACAGAAAGAAACTATACTAGGATTGATCTTCTCCAAGATCAAGCTATACAATCTCAACTCGCGGAATGAGATGTTGAAACATCTCGAGTTGAGACACAAAACACATCGAGAGGGATGGGAGAACAAACGACGGGGTTTGATTTGGTGGGCAACAATTCCATGGTAAGAAAGATGGTGGATGGTGTCAAGGTGGCGAGGAAATAATTGCCATGATCCCGTAATGGGGCACTTTGGAAAAGGTGACTCGAAGAACTATTCCCTTAAGTGGCAAAAAGAATTACTTTTGATTCAGAGATCATTGAAACTCTTTATACCAGCCTAGGGCAAACCACAACAATCGTTTGGCGGAGTACGAAGGGATGGCATACCCGGACTAGAATGGATGGTGTGGACTACCTTGTTGAAGACAACGCAGTGGATGATTTTTGCCTATCATCGGAAATGGATGGGACCCATGGTAGGACCACTTTTGAAGAGGATCCTGACCAGAGGTTACCGGGAAGGGTAGTCCATGGGAAAAATGGCACAATGGTGGTGCAAGCTGGGAACAAAATGCAAATGTTGGGGATGTTTCCCACCATCATATCTGCCTGAGATTCAGATCTGGTTGGTAACAGGACACTTCAGACATCGGCATGTCTGGAAAGAAAGTTTGCAACACAAATCAACGAGATGATATTGCGAGAATCTCGGGAGATGAACTACGATAGCATGCTCCAAAACATGAGCGGGTTCCGCTACAAACATGTGAACACGCTGTCCCAGACAAGCATGACCACATGGTAGTCTTACAATGAAACACTACCGAGTTCTGGTTGGGAACCATCAATGAGGATATTGAAGTCCTTGTATAAGGCATGCTCTTAAGAAGGAACTTCTTCTCCTTGAACAATGCAATCAGTGGCTTGGTGTGCTAGGTATACATATAGAATGAAGGTTGCAAGTCTCTAGACCACAGAATACTTTGCACATATGCATGACTGACTTGGGATGATTCCAGGGAAACAAAAACAGTCTTTCTCGAACTCACGGCGGTAACTTGCACCAAGTGCACATGAATTCGAGGAAGTCACTTCTTCCATCCAAGCATAAGCTTCATGAACGGAACACGAAGGCATTGCTTATAAAATTTTCAACATTAGGTTGATGTTCTGCATGAATCATGGGGGAGACAAAATGTTGTTGATGGGCTCAACAACGACTCATCGGAATTTCAATATCACTGGACTTCCACCATCATATGAACACGGTGATAGCATTGGTCAGACCAAAAGATATAATGGTGTATGCGCGAGGGATCAACCACGGGTAAGACACCATTACGAACATCATTGGTTCTGATTTGACTTGACGATAGCCCATACTCAAGTCAAAGTTTTGACAAGGCAATAGATCCAACAACTGATCACGAGGACCAATCGATGGAGATATCATCTTTCTTCAACACACACACACACACACAAAGATATCCCTTGACATGAACTAAGTCAGATAAGCTTTTATCTTCCAACTCTCCAAGTTGTTGTCTAGCTCAACCAACTAGCTCAGGGATATCCAACACAGATTCCTGGAGAAGGAGTGATTTATAAGAAAATCAACTTGATCACGAACTCAACATAGCGGTCAGGTGACAACCAGGTAATACTTCCGAGAAGATATTCGGAAAATCATGAACCACCGATATGTTACTAAGCTCGAGATCAACCTTGCTTTTTAGGGCAAGATGATATGATCAAAAGAGTGAGGGATTGACACAATCCTAACTCATTGATCGAAGGGTGCCCCAACAAAAATGGACTAGGTAGCACGATCAGTCCTAGGATGGTGATTCAATAACCAACACGCTAAGGATGATGTTAATGCCCATTAACTACCAAGCAACACGGTTGCTAGGAGTATTGATTTCACACATCATGGTTCACTTGTCGGTATCTAGGTTACAATAACACGGAAATCGAGGAATGAACAATGATGGAAAGAAGTATTACTGTGTCAAGAATTCATAAGAGGTGGTTCAATTCTCATGACACTCTTGACATAAAGATGGTAACACTCCAAGGTAGAGCGGAGCAAAAGATGGATTGGCATTTTGATCCACGGAATACAATTGCTTTGACCCAATCCTAGATATGGTTGAGGTTCTGGAGTTTGTTTCTCCTAGTCATTCCAGAATAGAATGGCTTGACGAACCAGAAGAATAATAGGCATCGATGAACGTGAATGCACAACTATTCCTGACTATCAATTGATAGACTAGGGTCGGAATACAGCTGAGGAGGGTCAACTCAAGGAACATATAACTTTCTGAGTTGTGGATGCATAGATTAGTATGTCGAACCAAGTTCAACAGGTTTCTTCCGGATAACCCATGCAGAGAGGTAGGACTGGCAGAATCACAATATAGAATGGGGAACTCATCGAGAGCACTCTTGTTGTGAGCTTCTGATCCAACAAACTTCTGCCATAAGTGGTTCATAGTATTTGGAAGAAGGAAATACCACGGACCTCGAGGACTAAGGCAAGGTTACTAATATCATAAAGGAACTAGCAAACACTATCAACATGGGGTAAGTAGAGTGAATCTCGGGTTCAAAAGCCCAAGAGTAGAATACCTACTACTAAATGGCATCACGGGATGCTTTCGAGAATGGTGGCCAGAATCATCACACTGGGAACACAAAACATGGCTAGATTACTAGGTGATCCCCTAAGACACCTAGGGTCATAATAATAACTCCAACATATATGTCGAGGCAACAGAGTACCTCAACTCACCGATTAGTGTGCTTATTCTGACCAAAAAGGACATCAGGAACGGAAAGAAAGGATTTGCAAATGCATCAGATTGTTTAGAAACCTGGGGCGACTCGGACAGCATAACGGCTGTAAATGCTTAAAAAGATTTGAGACATCCTGCAAAATGGTGGCATAACCACTCAACATCACAATATCAATGTTCTGAGATCAACTAAGAACACATGGAAGTAGTAGGAACTGAACTCGGGCTTAAACTCAACAATCCCAGGCAACTACGGTTTAGTAACACGTCATCCTGATAGATAGATGAGAAGGCCTAGTTCTTAATCCCTGTAGAAAAGAAGAGGCTGACTCAGATCAGAAGGACATAAGGTAAAGTAGTAATAAGAGCCTTATGTTCCCCTCCACAATCAATTCCCTTACATAGCTAAAGCATTTCTGGACTCGACTTCGACCAGTTTGGCTTGGTAATCCTACATGCAGTCAGGCTCTGATACCAACGCTGTCGGGACCCCGATTCCAAGTCACATCGATCTAGCCGGTAACACCTCATATCACTTTGCGTCCTCACGCACGGTATCCTCACGAGTGTCGCCTTACCATGACCCGGGGCCGTTTGCGCCTTTTGGCTCACGTATATGATAGTGTCGCTAGCATCCATATGACAGAGAACCCGGGCCGACATGGCTAGTCGTGAACCCAAAGCGTCACAAACCTATGGGAACAGGCATACATGAATCACATCGAGCATGTCGGTCAGCAGCGTGTGGATCCAGGCTGTAGCACTTGGCTAACAGGACCCCGGGAACCCGGGCTGTAGCAGGCTAGGCAGGACTCCGGATGTCACTGCGTGACATTTCCCCGAAGGGACAGACACAGGAACGAAGTAAAACACATGCCAGCCAGTCAAGTGTCCTGAGCAGTAGTGCAGGGCTAGCAGGACTCCGGTGAACCGGGCTGTAGCGGACTACTATGGCTCATAGAAGCACAAGACTACATTTCCCCATAAGAGAGGCTACCAAGGATAAACCACTAGGTTGTCGGATCCCACACATACCAAGCATTTCAATCATACACACAATATGCTCGATATGTGCACATACAACATGGCATCACAACATAACTCTACGACTCAAAGTATTTATTCATTAGGCTCCGAGGAGCGAGATATTACAAACATGGGTCTCATGACCCAACATACAGAGCATACAAGCAACAAGCACATGCGTAAGCTTAACTTGTTTGAGTACAGACAACTACAAATGCCTGACTAGAAGTCCACACGGATCCTGCCGAGGGCACAAGATCATAGCTGAGGTATCAAGCTAAACGTCGAAGTCCACACGGAACTACCTGCGAGACTGACGTCTCTCTGCAAAAACTACGTCTCTCTGCAAAAACATAAAATAGGCAAACGTGAGTACAAATGTACCCAACAAGACTTACATCAGAACTATCTACATATGCATCAGTATCAATAAAGGGGGTGGTGGAGTTTAACTGCAGCAAGCCAGCTTTGACTCAGTGGCTAACCTAAACTACGACTGCAAGCAACTCTTTTGAGGTGGCGCACACGAGTCCACATATTCACCATTCAATACACCACTATGGATCCGCTTCCGTCTCCCTACGAGAAGGCCATCCATAGCACTCACGCTTATCTTGCGAGTTTTAGGGTATCCACTTTCACTTGTCTATGAACTATGCAAGGGGTCCAAGTTTCCATATCCGAGGAATCCGGCTATTCGAATAGATAATGATAACCCTGCAGGGGTGTACTTCTTCACACACGCTCCCACCACTTACCACCATATACACGTCATGTATCTCGGCAACCTTCAAGCGGAAGCCTGGCGAGGGTGTCGGCCACGACCTACCTAAACACTTAAGTCTCTAGTCCAGGTTTATCGCCTATCCAGGTTCCATCCGCAGGGAGTTCGGCCGAGGTTTCCACATACGGCCCCGAACGATGTGAACAGGGTTCCCGAGTCACCAAACGGGCGCCCGGTACACCGTGCCACGGTGTATCTACCGCAACATAGCCCACCCCTAGGGTCAGCGCTACGCACGGCCACCAACACATAACCTACAAACACCAGAAACTAGTTGCAACTCCTAGACAGGGTGATTAAGAAGCTGAGAGGGTCAATTAAGGATCCCAATGAGTGGTAGTAGCTGTTCATGGATCACAGACATGGAACTCAGTTCCTGAGGATGTTTTCAATGAGAAAACCCACCATGCACTCCTACATGGCCTCTCACCGCTACCTTTACCAAAACGTGTTCACACACTTAGCTCACACACCTCCGATTCATTCCCGATGAATCATACCTGACACAACTCTATGCAATAGCAGGCATGACAAACAAGCATGAACGAGTAGGCACATCAGGGCTCAAACAACTCCTACTCATGCTAGTGGGTTTCATCTATTTACTGTGGCAATGACAGGTCATGCAGAGGGAAGGGGTTCAACTACCGCAACATGTAACAGTTGAATCGTTGTTGTCCTAATGCAGTAAAAGAGAGCAGGAGCGAGAGTGGGATTGTATCGGAATGAACAAGGGGGGTTTTGCTTGCCTGGCACTTCTGAAGACAATATAGTTCTTCATCGGTGTCATCGATCACAGCGTCGGAGCAGCGTCTACCGAGAGGGGACATTTACCGGCAAACAAGGAAGAACACAATCAATGCGATGCAACAATATGATGCATGATCATGACATGGCAATATGCTGTTGATTGAGCTAATGCAACTAGCAACAAGTTAAATGGAGTCCATATGGACCAAGGGTTCACATGCAAACTCCATACTTAGCATTTTAAATGCCATTATCATGTTTTCACTTATACAGTGGGTATAAGTTGGTTGAACATGCATGAAAGTAGTATAAATGGATAGATTGGATTTTTCTGATAATTTTTCATATATAAATTATTTCATTTGGAGTTACAGTTGAATTTCTATGATTTTTGGAAGTTTTGGACATTTTCTGAATTAAATAAATCATTTCTGATTTATTTAAAATCCAGAAAAATATTACTGTGTCAGCATGATGTCACTATGACGTCATTAGGTCAACTCGGTGGTCCAGGTCAAACCTGACCAGTGGGTCCCACTGGTCAGTGTCAGAGTGCTGGTTAGGGTCGCTGACGTGTGGACCCAGTCAACGGCCATGTCAGCACGGTCAAAGATGACACGTGGGGCCACCGAGATTAAGTTAAATCTAAGTTTTGTGGTTAATTAAGGGACGGGGCCCGCTGTCAGTGTCTTGGGAGGTTAATTAGTGGGTGATTAGCCTTTAACTAAGTGGCCACGTCGGCGGCTAACCGCCGGTGACACACAGACGCGGCGGCGTCGCTCGTTCCGGCGATTCCGGCAACGAGAGGAGGCGGGGTTGGGCTCTACGGGTAGCTGGCGCAATGTCGCGTCCGTTGGTGGCCGTGGTTGGGCCTGGGGTGGCCGGGGTCGACGGCGGCGAGCTCGGTTGCGGCCGCCGGAGTTCGGGTCGGCATGAGTTAGCTGCTGCAGCCTGCAAACGGGCGGTTGCTTGCGCTAGGAACACTCTACGGGATGCCGCAAACGCGTTGGAGTCACCGGGGTGACCAATGGCCACCGGAGCTGCGTTGATGGTGAGCTCAGGCGGCGGCGTGCTACGGTTTACAAGGGGGCGACGGCTACGGCGAGAGACAGACCACGGGGTAAGGGGAAAACGGTGGCGGAGCTCACAGCGGTGCCGTAGGGATGTTTAGCGGGCTCGGGGACGCTCGGAGGTGTCGAATCGGCGGTGGAGATCTCCGGTGGCCGTCGGTGATGATGACGACGATGGCGACACGTAGGGGCTCTTCTGGTCGCGTGAGACGATGTGGAGGATGAGGGAGGCACGGCAGAGCTCGGGGCCGCATCGGAGAGGTGAGGGGGTGGCGGTGAGCACGGTGTTTTGCGGCGACGTGCTCCGGCTCGTTCGGGCGGCCGTGAGAGAGAGAGAGCAGAGGAGGCAAAAGAGGTCCAGGGAGAGAGGGGAGAAGTGCAGGGGGTCGCGGGCGGTCCAGAGCGAGGGGATCGGCACGGGGAGGCCAAGCAGGAGGTGGCACTGCTTGGCTGCGGCATGCCTGGCACGCAGCTGCTCCTACTGGCGGCAGGAGGAAGACGACAGGAGGCGCCAGATGGGCTGGGCCAGCGAGCTGGGCTGCCAGTTGGGCCGGCTTCAGGTAAGGCCAGGTAAGTTCTTCTCTCTCTCTACTTTTCTATTTATTAATGTTTTCTATTTTCTGCAATTTGTTTTGATTTGATTTAAAACATCAAATCATTTTTTTTGAACTTTCTGTATATTGCTATGTAAGCTCAGAACTAGTCTAAGGTCACCTGCAATTTACAAAAATTATTTGAACTTTATTTCTTATATAACAGAAATAAATTCAACTCAAATATGTCATTGATTTAAGTCAAAGGCCCAAAATAAATATTTCTGTGATTCCAAAAATATTGGTTTGGATTTTACCCCTTACCAATATTTTCACAGAGTAACAGGAACATTTCTTTGGACTCATTTGATGAGATTTAAATGTTGGTTATTTTTAGAGGTTTTTCTGAGGATTTGAAAATTCCTTAATTCAAATTTCAAAATTTAAACATGATGATCATGCAAGGACAAGCAAAGGCTAAACTAGGGCTATGACACCGTCAAATCACAGGCCCACTTCCCACTTTGAAGTTGCTTGGACGAAGGAACCATCATGACTTCGTTGAATTCCACTTCTTGAAGAAAACTACTGTACCAGCAGTACTGCTAGCTACAGTAGTTACTACAACAGAGGCCTCCTTTCGTTCATAGGATAGGAATATGAAAATCATAGGAAGTGAGATGACATGCATCTCAATTCCTATCGAGAAAGAGATGCCATTTGATGCTTAGGATAGGAATTTTTCCATTAGTCTAGGCTAATGTACTGGTAATTTGCTCTAAAAACTACAGTAGTAACTAGTAGTACTGGTACATGCTCGTACTCAGACACACACACACACACACACACACACTAACTACTAGTACTACTACTTCTCACATGCTGGCCAGATGCCGTCGTTCTCCTTCCCGGCTTTGTCGGCGACACCCCACCGTGCTTGGATCTCCGCTGACCTCTCTGCAGCAGCGCGTGCGTCCTTTTCTTTCTTGCGGTGGCGGGCCTCTCTTTTCTTGAGTGCTTTCTGACTTTTCCGCTCCCTCTGTGCGGCTTTGGACGCCTCTTGCTCTACCGCCCATTCGGCCTTGGCATTTTCAAATTCCTCCCACATAGTTGTGAGGTCGCGAGCGGCGATGAACTCGGCATGGCGGGATGCCATCGCTTCCCTACCATTTTGTGTGCGGTCGTGGCGGCGAGGAACTCAGCGCGGTGGGATGCCATCGCTGCCTTACCGGTTAGTGTGCGGCGCAATGGCATGAACGACGCTTGGTGAGAGCTCTGGGGTGGAGTGGCCGGACAACCGTATAGTGCATTGGTTTGTCAAGAGCTCAAGGACAGAAGACGAAGCAAATTTGGATTCCCCTTCAATCCTGGTCATTTATTACCGAGTAAAATGCATTGGCGGTCATCGAACTTGTCTTGGTAGCTCACTTTGATCATTGTATACGAGATATGGTGATTATATGGTCACTGGCTCAGCATATAGCTCCGTATTTGTCTGGTTGACCAGTCAAACAGTCCGCATGCGCCTTATCAGCTCGTGTTCTTTATCTATCTACGCGGGCCTACCTGTCAATGGAGAAAGAAATACTATAAAAACCAAAATTATGCTAGAGTCCGGACCGCTTCCGGAGCCCGCTCTCACCACCCTAGCCCCTCAAGACGCCACCTGCCCGCCGCATGCATGCATAACAAGTAGTACTCCTTATGTGGAGGAGAGAGAGGCATTGACAAAGTCAAGAAGTGGGCTCTGCAAGAGCCCGTCTCTACACGTGCTCCTAGGTATAAAAAATAATTCTAAAAAAGGCATAAAAACAATTGTGTCTTAAAAAAAGAAAGGTAAAAAACATTTGAGAGGAAATAGATAGAGAGAAAGTGAGAAAAAGCTGTAACCTGGGCATTACATGAGGAAGGAGGGAGTGGTGCACATGCCAAGTTCACTGGGCTGCCGTGTTTCACACTCCTCCGTCGTAACAGTGGAGACAATAGCTGTCATAAAAAATAAACAATGAATACTCGTTGCTCGTCCTCTATATCGGAAAGAATACTTTCATTCGCCGACATGTGGGGCATCGACCATCCTGGTCCACCTGCCATGCACAAAATTATCCTGGTCTACCCAGGTCGTATCGTAGGCCCAACCTTTCCCACTGTAAGTTGTTCGGACGAAGGAACCATCATGACTTCGTTGAATTTTGCTTCTTCAAGAAAACTTACTATACCCAGAATACTGCTACCACACGCGAAGACTGGATGGCACTGTACCACGTCATATCACTGAAACCCACTAGGCCAAACTAGCCCGCCTAGGTCATGTATTTTGGAATGGAGGGAGTACGTCTCCGCACTGCTATGATTTTGTGTTGCATGTCATATCACTGAAACCCACTAGGCCAAACTAGCCCGCCTAGGTCATCGATCGCTAAGCCTACAATTTTAGGAGCTAGGGCTATTGGTCGATCGACGAGGGATAAGTATAAGTGTACCACGAGCTCATCAGCCCCAACGTTTCTCTTCGGTGAGTGTTTTGCAAGTACTATAGCTCGCACAGTAGCTAGCCTACTAACACCAAGAATCATCAAACAAGCCCTGCTGATATGATAAACAGTTCAAACTTACATCTAATCATGCCATATATTACATCAAAAGCTGGTGAGGATACATCTGTTTCCATAACTCGGAGAGGGTTCGCATGATTCACTATCAAACAGAAGTAGCAAGATCCGCCCACACAAGACAGTGCACTAGCCCTAAGATGGTTTGATAACACGCATCATTCTGGTAATTAAACACAGGGCAATGCAAACTACCCTGAAGGATTAGCGCGACCAACTATTTCTTGTCATCGATCTCTCGGGCAATGACCACAGCACGGACAGCGGCATGGGAATCGATTTCTGGGGCGATGTCCGCAGGACTGACCGTGATATCAAAATCGATCTCTGGGGCGATGTCCACATGATGGACAGCGGCATCGGAATCGATCTCCGGGGCGATGCCAACAGGACGGGCCACGACACCGGAATCATCAAGGACGTCCACCGGCACCGGCACAACCCTAACATATTAGCAAGCACATTGCAAATAATCGAAAACCACAACTATGGTAATAAGCCATTATTTTTTACCTTGTGCAGCTCACCGGGGGATCTCATCCCTCCGGGGGCCATCTCCTCGTCCTTGATGGGGGCCATCACCTTGCCAGGGGAATACTGCTTCTCAACGGCGACTATCTCCTCAAACTCGGTCTTGAGCCTCACATAGGTGGCAATCAGAGTTCCTGGGATAGGCACAGTGGGGCCATTGCTATTCTTCCAACTTTCTTTGAGGAGTTCATCTGCCAACGTCCTCAACTCTTGGGCCAGTGCTTGTTTCTTGGAGTTCTTCGTCTCCATGGGTTGGCCCGCCAACATGGTCAACTCGTTGGTCGGTGCTCGCTTCCTAGAGATCGCTGTCTCCAGTGGGTTGTCCGCCAGCAACTCTTTGCCTTGTGCTCCAGGATGCATCAATGAACTGACAAACAAAAAGCAATCAAAAGGAAACCACAATCGCAATGAAAACGAGAAAAGAATAGGATGTGAGAATCGGTCGGTGCTTCGCAAAAAGAAGATTCTTGGAATGAAAATATAGCAGCATAACTAATTCGTCCACCTTTCCTTTGTTGGTACAGAAGAAAAATGGAAGAAGTGAGTAGCCTGGAGTGAGGTTTTCTTCAAGAAAGGGAAGAAAGGGCTTGAACGAGCATTCCAGTGAAATGATGGTTGCTTCGTCCAGTCCAACTTGGAGGCCACCTTACCACTGCTGGTAAAGGTGTGCGTTTTGTGATATGACGGGTCATGACGGCCACACCGGGGTGACAGGTGAGTCTCGACTGTAGCACCTCGCTGTGATTTGGTGGATAGCACGCGGGCCCGGATGCTTTGAAATGTCCTGCATGTAGATAGAGCGGCTAGTCATATACTCCCTCCTTTCCGGTTTATAGGGCTCAATTCAAAAATTTCACCAACCAAGGTAGATGGTGAGTGGTCAATATTGTGCACTGCGACCAAGGCGGAGAGGAAAACGAGAGAACTACGTAATTAATGCATGAGTTTAATTAGGGTAGTTTTGTAAAGTACGAGATACATTTCTCCAATCGCAAAATGCCTTGGTTCATGAGATTTGAGATTTGAGCCCTATAAACCGGAAGGGAGGGAGTACTGCACACAGTGTAGGCTAGTCACTTGTTGAAATCTCTAGAAAGGCAAATACTCCTTTCCGGTTTACATGGCTATACTACTGCCTCCGTCTAGGTGTATAAGTCATCTTATGAAAACCAAATACGTAGTCCCAAAACACTTAGGCGCGGTGCATTAACTTCTACCTTGTTTCTTGTTTCTTGACATATCAACCAATAAGAGATGAGAGGTGTGCATGCTTTTAATGACTTGCAATGGCTAGTTCATTGCATTCAATGCTATTAATTAGCAAATAAACATTGGTGACCCCAGGAGGAAACAGTGCTAAGCACGTGGACCTATGTAGAATGAGTATCAACCAATGGATAATGGAGTTTAATTGTTAAACAATAGCAATTTTGTCTCATGCAAGAGCCTGCCTAGTACTCCAAGGAACCGCACCACGCGAGTGTTCGCAACTGCCACGTTTGGGTTGCGCTTGGCTCTTCGCCTCTTTGAGAAGACGAACAATGATGTTACTCCTACTTCTACAGTATCGAATCCACTACTGCATGACCGTCCACCTCGTGCGGGAGGGATAACATGTAGCGAAAGCTTCTACTTACTGCTCCTGCCTTTGCGTCTATGATAGGTGGGCCCAACAGGTGGTTGGCCCTCCTGTCATGTAGCCAAAGGCAGGTGCAGTTAAGGCACCGGAGCTCAGTCCGCGAGGGAGAGGGCGTTGTAGTAATCAAATTTCTCAGTCTTGTACGAGTTGATGAAGATAGGGGTTGCTTGCTTGCTAGGGTTGCTTGCTAGGGTTGCTCACTATGTATATATAGGCCGGAGCCTCCGCGCTTGCTTGCTAGGGTTGCTCTATTAACACACTCTCATCCTCTCCAGATCTAAACAAGATAGGGGTAGTAACACTTTCTTTCTCCCTTCAAAAAACACTAGCTTTCTATCCTCACCGCTAGTTACAGATCTGGGCGTATCCCCCTCCGCCGGTGAAGGGGAGGAGGGGCAGCGTTTAGGCCGTCGTCAACAGCGAGGGAGGAGACCCACTGCCGGCCGCACCGTTACCTCTGGCCGAGCGCTGGCACGGGAGGTCCTCCGATCCCTTCGTCGTTGCCTGTGGGCAGATCCAGCCTCCCGCCTCCCACCTATCCACATCCTGACGACCTTCAGGTATATCTTTGTTCGAAACCGCCTTAGCTATACTTCCCCAGCTCGCTACGTCGCTGCATGTGAATCATTTTCTACCTCTCAGCCCCTCTCGATCGGATGGTCCAACGTCACAAATTTTTTTCTTCTATTGTTAGAGGTAAAGCTACTTCATGGAGTCGAATCTTGTACTACTTGGTTCAAACAAGAAATAAAGTGGTGGTGGGGGAATTTAGTATGTACATCGGACTTGGTACAAACAGGAAGGAAAGGGGGTGAAAGTAGTACAGACTGGTCATCCAACTGCTCTCTTGGTCGAAAAGGGAAATACAGGGGTAACGCTGTACAAAGTGGTATCACCAGGACTAGATTTGGTATCCACACATAGGAGTAGGTGGCTAGAGTGAACAAAAATGGGACCAACCTAGATATGTTTCTTGGATGTTTGTTTCTCGGGGCAACAAACTATGAATCACCACTTTATGCCCCTGCTTACGTACATGGTGCTGGACTGCTGGTGCACCCACTGTCCCATGCCCTTATACCAAATATTTAGGCTCCGTTCGGAATAAAGGGGCAGAAAACATAGGTCTTGATGAAAATAGAGGAATAGGAAAGGAATGTAGGTATAAAACTATGGAACAGCGAACCGGAGGAAACTCTCAAGAGAATGTGTTTGGATGGACTACGAAATGTACAGATTTGTTTTTTAGAGTAGCATGCTTGGCAGTATGAGATGCTATTTGTTTATTCAGCTGCATAGTGACTACTCCTGTCCTCACCTCATGTACCACACATAGGTTGATTTTTTATTCCGGCAACACATCACAGCAACCTGTCTAACGCATGGCAGCGAGCGCCTGCCTTGGGCTTCCGCCCAAAAAATGAGCAGCGCATGGATGTTTCTAATCCTATGGAATCAGTACTACCATACCAGCTTTCCTATGAAACACTATTCACCTTTCCCGTGTTCCGAACGGTTGGAAGGGAAAGAATACCGTAGGAATATGTTCCTACGAAAATCCTGCACCAAACCTGTGAACCGAACGCAGCCTTAGCTGTTCTTAATCTAATGTCCCTGGTAAAAATGAAGCCATGCCACTGTTATAAGCCATGACAAGTTTAGCCAAATGTTTTTGCCTATAATTGTTTGGGACTCTGACTGTTTCCTCTGTGCCTTTTTGTGCAAACAGGGATATCCAATTCACCTGGTTGCTGTTGTGACCTTTTGGTGCACTGCACAAAACTCTTCTTAAAAGAAGTGACTTTTGTGCTGTTTAATTGGAATGTCAAAATGGAACAGTTGGTTCATTTTGGTGGAACTGCACAAAGGGAGATCTGTGTTCCAATCCTCATCATCCATATTGGCGCCATAACCTTCCTTTAGGTAAGAATGATATTTAATGCATGTGTTCATCTCTATTTTCCGACTGCCATGAGAAAATAATGCTGTTTTTTACTAGTACACTTGTACTCCCTCACTGACAAAACCAATTCTAAATTAGAAGGCCAATCATGTACTTGGTTTCACCAACTGGTGAGGAGAAAGAGAAACAGAGCATGAAGAGGAAGAAGAAGAAGAATAAACAGTGCCAAGGCAATCTTGCGGAAGCCAGAGGCCTCAAGTAGAGGCCATTCAAGGGCTCCGACAATGACTACCTTACATGTGAGACGATCCTCCAGGGAGCCCTTCCACTTCTGCTGTCTCACTTAATTAATTAGGAGTACTTAAGTACCACTAATTTATTACTGCCTAATTTTCCTGTTGGAGTTAAACAAATCTTTAGTAGGACCCTATGCTGAATCATGTACGTGTGTATGTTTGTCTATGGAGGTGAATCATGTGGTGGAGCAGGGAGGGAATATTATTAGTGTCATGACATAATAGTGATATTGTTTTGCATGTCAATTTATTGCCATTGGTTCAATGAGGCAATGTTTTGCGTATTGTCCATCATGAATTTGATGCTACTGGTTGAGTAATATGCTAATGTCTTCCTATCCTTTCTCACTAAGCTAATGAAGGTTTCACCTTGTTCCTACTTGTGCAAACAGGGATCATGTTGTGCCAGTCATACATTAAATGGAACTACACAAGACAATACAATGAACTGTATCCCAGCCAGTGCTTTAACTCTGCTGGAAGTTCTTGATAATCTTTCGATATAATCTCAGCACTAGTAAACAAGAGTGATTTCAACCAAGTGCACAAAAATATATACTATTGTGTGATTCCAGTGAGTGCTTTATCATCTCTTATGGGACTACATGAATAAGCTTATTTTCTTAGCTTGGTACGGGCCTAAGGCCTTCATCCATATTAGTTTGCTGTCATCTCTATTTGTATCGTGCTACTGTCATGAGAAACTTCTTTTTCTTTGCACGTTAAAGTTTTGCAACCTATGATAAATGGCAATGCTTTGAGTGTTGAGTTGAGCTAATTGGCACTGATTAAATAAACTGATACCTCTCTTTAAGCAAGACTACTATGTTGCTAACTTTACCCATTAAGATAATGAGGGTGCTTCTATTTGTTAGTGTATGTTTCATAAACTAGTCTCACTATTATAGTAATCTCACTCTCTCAATATATGTGCCAACAGGGATGCTCGATTTTGGTGGAACTGCACAAAAACTTTGGGTGCTTCATTGCCTCGACAGCTTCCGTCCTTTCCTGTCAGTCGCTAAACTCCGCATGCTTTCTTCCTTTGCTGTCAGTCGCTTGGCTTATCTCGGCTTCCAGTCAAAGGAAATAGTAATTGATATGCTACCTCACATAGGTTGGTACTGGTCTTTATCCTGATTATTGTGCCTGTCATATGTATTGGTAATTTGGTATTGTGCTACTGTTTGCCGATTTCATAAAGGAGTAATTTGGATCCTGAACTCGCAGGCAAATCATTACATCGGGTGATTTTAGTAGAATTGCACAAAATGATCAGATGTTCACAAGAAGTGCCTATATTCATTCGAGTATCAACCGGCGTCAACCAATTGTCAAACTCCAAGTGTTAGGAGAGTGAACGCCAAAAATATTGCTTGGTGCATAGCCCAAAAAAACACAGTCCAGTCTTTGGTCCCAACTTGTGCCTTTTGGTTATCGGCACATATGGTAGCGAACTATATGGCATGGAGTCTAAAGATTCCAGACAAGTTGGTTGACGCTTATATTCATCTGGCACTTAATCAGTCTGCACGCCAAGGATGCTCCATTTCAGTTGAACTGCACAAAAAATTTGGGTGGTTCATTTTCTCAACCGCCTCCTTTCTCGTCTGCAATGTAGAATTTTGGCGAGATACATGACCAAGATGAGCCAGTAAACTGGTTGGATGAAAGTAGTGGCCAAGTTGCTCAAACCTCCCTCAGCACGAGGCCACTATTTGAGGATAAACCTACAAGCCAAGTTCAGATTGTCTGTGCTGCCTCTTATGTACTCGAAAGTTTATTCGTACAAGAACTAATTTTAGCAAGAAGTACCTCCGATTGAACACCATTTACCAGTCCGTACCCTAGGTAATTAAAGTTCATCCATCGATCATATTGGCTGTGATCTCAATCATTTGGATGCATAAACATACTGAACATGTGTATATTTTAATCTTTTTGTAAATTATGTATGAATATTTTCGTGCGATCTATCAATCATTTGGATGCATAGATATGCTGAGCTTGTGTATATATGAATCTTTTGAGTTGTTGATTGTGAATGTTGGCTATGGATATGAACGTGTCCTGTGAACTTGAGTTTGATATGAATGTTTACCTTTTCTGTTGTATTTGTGTGTGAACTTGTTAGTATGCCTACTGTGGGGTATAAAACGCAGGTCTCTTATAAACGTAATGCTGTGTACAATTTATGTTTTCCCTTCTAACCACATTATATATATTTATATTATTACTATTATCGTATATTTTATAGAGACTTATATATACATTATAAAAACATCCCAACTTATAAAAGTAAATGTTTAACGGAAGTTGGCAAGGAAAATCCTGGTTGTTTTTGACTCACAGGCAAGGAAAATCCTGGTTGTTTTTGACTCACAGGCAAGGAAAATCCTGGTTGTTTTTGACTCACACGCAAGGAAATCCTGGTTGTTTTTGACTCAAGGAAAATCCTGGTTGTTTTTGACTCACACGCAAGGAAAATCCTGGTGATTGCGAAGATTTTAAGGACCAATTTAATAATAACGCGCTCATTTTTATTTTGAGCAATAACTCGCTAATTTCTTAATTATATATATAAAAAATGTGCCTCTCCGGTTTATTCTTTGATATTAATTGCTCCTTCTAACATAACATTATACGTATATATAATGAGCCCACCTAATACGTGTATTTCAAGGAAGTGCAAATGGGCTAGGATTTCTTAGAAAATATAAATGGGCCTGATTGACGCGAAATTATTTCTTCACCCAGCCCAGCAAATGGACTGTAAATTCTAGAAAACATGGGTTAAATATATGCCACATTTTTGCAGGCTGACATGTGGGCCAATAGGTCGAAGCCTACGCAGGGCGTTGTCAACTTGGTAACAAATGATTGTGTCATCCACAGCCATTGGATTTATATCCAACGGCGGGCATGCACCTTCAATCTCTCGTCTTCTTCCTCCAGCGTCGCCGGGACCGCCTGGTCCGGCCTCCGGCGGCTAGTGGCTCTTCTTAGCACGCATCGCTACGAAGCGCTACCCCACCGTCGGCCAGGCTATCCCTCCACCCCTCGACACCTCCTGTTATTCTCCACAGACTACAGCCCCACGCCGCAACAGAACTAGTTATAACCCTTCTCCTCCTCTCAATCTGCGACTCCACTGCCGCATTTTCCCATCTCCAAGTCATTCCCGTCCGGGGCCTCACCGTCGTCCACCGCCTCGCTGCGTTCAGTGCGACCTGGTCAACAAACGAGAGTCATCGGAAGAGGACTTTACGTGGAGAGCCTGACGGCTGGGACCCATGAGGTCCATGGTCGCACGCAAGGAAAGTTCCTCCGTATTAAGCTGAAAAAAATGTTTCCTCCACCTGACAGCTGGGACCCACCGGCTCTATCTTCGCACGGAAGGAAGTGCCTCCTTGTTTTGCGAAAAAATTATTCATCCCGTTGACAGCTGGGACCCGTCAGATTTGGTGACTGACTTGTGGGCCTACTAAGTGGATGTGTACAATCAGTAGTATATTTTGTCTGTTTGCTGCTGCTGTTGTTTTCAATGTACAATCAGTAGTATATTTCTTCTGTTGGTTGAATAAATGTGTTGTTAGAACGACAAACACAATGTTTTGGAAGTTGTTGCACGGTTCGATCCTTTAGTGCCCCGTACCGTACGTAGCGCATACTATTTATCGTATGGAACACATTTTTTTTGAAACTCGGAACACATTTTCCACTTGTTGATAACATGCAGCCCACTGATGAAGGCCCAATGGAGAAGCCCATAATTAACTGGAAGGGAGGCTCTCACATGAATCCGGCCCAGGTACATGCTCATGGTCCCCTAAACATAAATAAGTAAATAAATAAATAAGTAAAGCTAAATGCTCATGCACCAGTTCTTTGGGAAAATAGCTAGCCCAGTATTTCTTTTTGAAGAATACCCAAGCTAGGCCTATTTGTTTTCTCCGAATTACTAGGCTGCTAATCTTTCAAGACGAGGAGGGATGCATTCCGGCCTGACTTAAGAGTATGGTCAATGTCTGTTAAAAGTAATATCAAAAGGGGTTGAAAATTCCAAAAAATTTATAGCAAATGGGATATAAGTTTCTTTTTTTGTTTTTGTTCTTCACTGATATCTTATACGTATTTCATTGGATTTAACATGACATAGTACTAATTTATTTTTAAATTTGTTTTACTATGGCTATTAATTTTTGGATTAAGAATATTTTGTTCCCCACCAAAAATTTGCGAATTTTCAAAATTTCCCACATATTTAGTTAATTTTTTGACCCTGGTACTGACGAGAAAATGGCCAGCAATTCTAAAAATGGAAAACGGGCTGCAATAAATTCCATATGAATTAGAAAATGAGTAAAAATATAAAAATAATAGCAAATGGGCTGTACACGCCACGGATTTCGAGGCTGGCTTGTTTACGAAAGGCTTTGTCAGTGAACACACAATTCTAGCAGCAGTTAGTGTTGGATGTCCATCCAACGGCCGACGTGCTTCTTTAATCTCTGATCTTCCTGCTCCAGCCGCCTAAACTAGCGCCGGCGGGACTGCCTGCTCCCTCCTCTTATGGCCTGTTGTGATGCCGTGCAGGCTTCCCCGGCCCACCCTACTCCCTCCGCTGGCCTAGCCGCACGCAGTCAACTGCCTCCTTATTACGCGAAAAAATGATTCCTCCCACTGACATCTGGGGCGCACCGGTTGGGAGGCTAACCTGTGGGCCTACTAAGTTGACGCGTACGCAGGGCTAGTCAACTTAGTCAACAAACGATTCTAGCAGCAGTAACCGTTGCATTTGAATCGAACGGTCCTGCTGCTTCTTCAATCGCTGCTCTTCTTGCACCAGCCGCCCAAACCAGCGCCAGGGAGACCGCCTGCTCCTGCCTCCAATGGCCGGTTGTGCTGCCGATGAGGCCTCATCGCCCCCTACTACTCCCACCGCTAGCCAGGCCCTGCGGCGACGGCAGCCTCACACCGCAGCCGAACCAGTGAACCCTCGTACTCTTCTCCGCGAGCGCATCCACTGCCGCGTCTTCCCCGGCTCCGCGTCGTCCCCTTCCTAGGCCTCGCCATCGTCCACCGCCTTAGTGCTCTCGGCGCGGCGTGGTCAACGACATTCCATCGGAAGAGTACTATACATGGAGAGGCTGACAGCTGGGTCCACGGCCACAGCCTAGTTTTTTTGTGATTTTCCAAGTAAGTCGCTTTGTCAGGCCTGTTGAGCTGCAAATCTTTTAAGACGAGGAGGAGAGCTTTCATTCGGCTGGCTGAAAAAATGGCCCATCAGTAATGAGAAATGGGATGTACATTTTTAAAACACATCAAACCGGCAATTAGTTTCAAATATCTTTTTTTTTCATTTTGAGATTTGAAATTACATTAATTTTTATGCGTGGAGAATTTGTTGGATTTTATATTGATATACATTTATTTTTAAAATCAGTTTGAATGTGAGTCAAAATTTCAGGATTAAAAACAGTTCGGACCGCACCGAAATATGCAAAATTTCGTATAATTTTTTAACCGTGGCCACAATATGGGCTGTAATGCTAACAAAAAGAATATGGGCTCCAAAAAAACCTTAATAATTAGCAAATGGGCGGTAAATTATTAGAAATAATGGCAGATGGGCTGTATGCTGTTTCCCACAAATTTGAGGCTTCTCTAAAAAAAAGGTTGACGCACAAGCAGTGACTGTTGGATGGCCATCCAACGGCCATCGTGCTTCTTCAATCTCTGCTCTTCCTGCTCCAGCCGCTCAAACAGGCGCCGTCGGGACTGCCTGCTCCCTCCTCCCCGCGGCCGGCTCTACTGCCGCGCAGGCCTCACCGCCCCACTGTACTCCCATCACTGGCCTAGCCATCCCTCTACTCACCCACACCTGCTGTTATTCTCTGGCGACGGCAGACGAACCAGTAAACCCTCGTACAGTCGTACTCCCCTCTGCGTGGGAAACAACTGTGAAGTCTTCCCTGCCTCCGTGTCGTTCCCTTCCTAGGCCTCACCGTCGTCCACCGCCCTCGTGCTGTCGGCGCGGCCTGGTCAACGTGGTCAACGATTGACATGCATCTGAAGTGGACTTTAGGTGGAGAGACGACAGCTGGGTCCACGGTCGCACGCAAGGAAATGCCTCCTTATTACGCGCAAAATAATGATTCCTCCACCTGACATCTGGGACCCACCGAAAGGGCCTCTGTATTTCACGAAAAAAACGTTACCTCCACTGACAGCTCGGACCCACCAGCTATATCTTCGCATGCAAGGAAGTGCCTCCTTATTACACACAAAAAAATGAATACTCCCCCTGTTAGCTGGGACCCAGCATAGTGGCAGGCTAACTTGTGGGCCTACTAAGTTGACAGGGGCAGAAGGCTTTGTCAACTTAGTCAATATGCACGATTCTAGCTCCAGTGACCGTACGATGTCCATCCAACGGCCGTCGTGCTTCTTCAACCTCTGGTCTTCTTGCTCCAGCCGCCCAAACTAGTGCTGGTCGT
Source organism: Triticum aestivum (assembly GCF_018294505.1). Taxonomy (NCBI): domain Eukaryota; kingdom Viridiplantae; phylum Streptophyta; class Magnoliopsida; order Poales; family Poaceae; genus Triticum; species Triticum aestivum. The sequence continues at coordinate 613,519,152 of NC_057806.1, read as the reverse complement.
GCCTCGTGCTCCTGCCTCCCGTGGCCGGCTGCGATGCAGCAGAGGCCAGACCGCCCCCTTCTACTCCCACGGCTGGCCAGACCATCCCTCTACTCACCCACACCCCCTGTTACTCTGCGGCGACAGCAGCCTCACACCGCAGTGAACAAGTGCCCTCGTACTCCTCTACGCGTGGGCATCCACTGCCGCGTCTTCCCCAGCTCCGCGTCGTCCCCTTCCTAGGCCTCACCGTCGTCCACCGCCGTGGTGCTCTCGGCGCGGCATGGTCAACATGGTCAAGGAACGGCTTCCATCAGACGTGGACTGTACGTGGACAGGCTGACAGCTGGGTCCACGGCCACAGCAAGGAAGTGCCTCCTTATTACGTGCAAAATAATTATTCCTCCACCTGACAATGGGGACCCACCAGACGGGCCATCGTATTTCGCCCCCTGACTGCTGGGACCCACCAGCTACATCTTCGTAGGCAATGAAGTGCCTGACAGTCGGGGCCCACCTGGTCGAAGCGTACATAGCATTGACATTCTGGTCACGAACGTGTACGTACATACTGGTCGATGTAGAGGCGCGCACTTGTCATAGTAGAGGCGCGCACGTGTCGTAGTATAGGCGCGCACATAGCATGTACACGTACGTACAGCGGCCAGGGTGCAAGAAAGAAAATACAGCCACGTATGTGTACATACGGGCGGGGTCTCGCACGCCTAATCGTGCATACGTACAGCGAGGGCTCGTGTACATGGCTGGGTCAGAATGGAGAAACATCGTCGTCGTCATGTTCATGGGTCGGAACGGAATACGTGGTCATGTTCATCGGGAGGGCTTGGATGGAAGAGGCGATGGAAACGAGGCCTGGCGTACCGCACAACGGAGGAAACGGACCTCCTACGGTCGAAACGGCGGTCCTGTTGATCGGGAGGGGTGTGGCGCACCACAAAATGGAGGAAATGGACCTCCTACGGTCGAAACGGGGGTCCTGTTGATCGGGAGGGGTGTGGCGTACCGCAAAACGGAGGAAGCGGACCTCCTACGGTCGAAACGGGGGTCCTGTTGATCGGGAGGGGTGTGGCGTACCGCAAAACGGAGGAAACGGACTTGTGTTGGAGCGCTACGGTCGAAACGGGGTCCTGTTCATCGGGAGGGGTGTGGCGTACCGCAAAACGGGACTCCATGGGATACTGTTCATCTCCAGCGTCGACCCCCTCCAGCATCCACGAGCTACTGTTCATCCATCGTCGACCTCCTCCAGCCTCCACGGGCTCCTGTTCATCCAGCCTCCACCGCGCGCTACTCCACCGGCTACTGTTCAACCACCCCTCCACCGTCTATTGTTCATACAACCCTCCACACCACGGGGTCCTGTTCAACCACCCCTCCATCGTCTACTGTTCATCCTGCCCTCCACACCACAGGGTCCTGTTCATCCACCCCTCCACGGGCACCCCTCCACCGTCTACTCTTCATCCAACCCTCCACCACACCACGGGGTCCTGTTCATCCAGAGGCAACGCCACCGCTCACTGTTCATCCACCCCCCCGCAACACTCACTGTTCATCCCATCGATCGGCTTCAGTTAGCAGCAGTAGCCAAGGAATCGCTCGATCAGGTTCAGTTAGCAGCCATCGATCGATCGCTCGTGTTCAGTAACGCGTAGCCTGCAGTGCAATCGCTCGTGTTTAGTTAGAGCCCAACGCCTCGCTCGGGTTCAGTTAGAGCCAACGCCTCGCACACACGCGCGTACGTGTACGAGAGAAACGCGCATCGCTCGGCCCCCGACCTCCCACCGTAACTGGGAACTCCCCGAAATTTTCCTCCCCCTCGCTTTACCATGGTTTTTTCCGTCATGGACGGCCCAAAGAATGTCATGCAACTACGTCTCCGGCCCGCCCAGGACGAAAAACCCATTTTCTGTCATGATTTTTTGTCATAGAAGTAAGAGCCCACCACATCTATGATAATACCGGGTTTTGTCACAATTATCGTCATAGAAGTGTCATATGTATGACAAAAAAAATTCATTCGGCCCAAAATGTCACGGATGTGTCTTTTTTTGTAGTGCTTGGACACGACCTCTTGGATCGTGTACCATCTATTGCTAATGGACTTCACTCATTGTTGCAGATGACCGCGTCGGAGTAGGGCGCTAAATGCTTGTGTTCATGGAACCCTATGTGAATGTTTCCTTCAAATGGTTGTGCCCTTTTGCTCCGTGTCGTGGAGAAGATCAAGGCTAGTGGCCAACCATGCATCACACAATAGCTCGTCCTCCCGCATGTTGAAGCTTTCTCCTTTACCCATCTTCTTCGGATCGCCGGTTGTATCATCCGGATCAGCATCGTCGTTGCCTGCTACCTCTTGAGCTTGCGTTGGTTTTCCCCAAAGAGGAGAGGATGATGCAGCAGAGTAGCGTAAGTATTTCCCTTAGTTTTTGAGAACCAAGGTATCAATCCAGTAGGAGGCCACGCTCAAGTCCCTCGTACCTGCACAAAACGATAACTACTCGCAACCAACGCGATTAGGGGTTGTCAATCCCTTCACGGTCACTTACGAGAGTGAGATCTGATAGATGGTATTTTTGGTATAGAGATGCAAAGTGAAAAGTAAAAGGCAAAATAAAAAGCAAAGCAAGATTAAAGTGATGGAGATTGATATGATGAGAATAGACCCGGGAGCCATAGGTTTCACTAGTGGCTTCTCTCAAGAGCATAAGTATTGTACGGTGGGTGAACAAATTACTGTTGAGCAATTGACAGAACTGAGCATAGTTATGAGAATATCTAGGCATGATCATGTATATAGGCATCACGTCCGCGACAAGTAGACTGAAACGATTCTGCATCTACTACTATTACTCCACTCATCGACCGCTATCCAGCATGCATCTAGAGTATTAAGTTAAAAACAGAGTAACGCTTTAAGCAAGATGACATGATGTAGAGAGATAAATTCATGCAATATGAAATAAACCCCATCTTGTTATCCTCGATGGAAACGATGCAATACGTGCCTTGCCGCCCCTTCTATCACTGGGAAAGGACACCGCCAGATCGAACCCAAAGCTAAGCACTTCTCCCATGGCAAGAAAAACCAATCTAGTAGGCCAAACCAAACTGATAATTCAAAGAGACTTGCAAAGATAACCAATCATACATAAAATAATTCAAAGAAGATTCAAATATTATTCATAGATAGACTTGATCATAAACCCACAATTCATCGGTCTTAACAAACACACCGCAAAAAGAAGAAGATTACATCGAATAGATCTCCACGAGAGAGGGGGAGAACTTTGTATTGAGATCCAAAAAGAGAGAAGAAGCCATCTAGCTACTAACTATGGACCCGAAGGTCTGACGTAAACTACTCACACTTCATCAGAGAGGCTATGATGATGTAGAAGCCCTCCGTGATGACGGCCCTCTCCGGCGGAGCTCCGGAACAGGCCCCAAGATGGGATCTCATGGATACAGAAAGTTGCAACGGTGGAATTTGGTTTTTGGCCCCGTCTCTGTTTGTTTGGGGGTACATAGGTATATATAGGAGGAAGAAGTATGTCGGTGGAGCTTCGATGGGCCCACGAGGGTGGGGGCACGCCCTCTACCTCATGCCCTCCTCGAAGCTTCCTTGGCGTAGGGTCCAAGTCTCCTGGGTCATATTCGGTGAGAAAATCACGTTCCCGAAGGTTTCATTCCGTTTGGACTCCGTTTGATATTCCGTTTCTTCGAAACACTGAAATAGGAAAAAAAACAGCAATTCTGGCTAGGCCTCCGGTTAATAGGTTAGTCCCAAAAATAATATAAAAGTGGAAAATAAAGCCTAATATAGTCCAAAACAGTAGATAATATAGCGTGGAGCAATCAAAAATTATAGATACGTTGGAGACGTATCAGGCATCCCCAAGCTTAATTCCTGCTCGTCCTCGAGTAGGTAAATGATAAAAAGAGATTTTTTGATGCGGAGTGCTACTTGGCATAATTTCAATGCAAATCTTCTTAATTGTGGTATGAATATTCAGATTAGAAAGATTCAAGACAAAAGTTCATATTGACATAGAGAATAATAATACTTCAAGCAAACCAACAAAGCAATTATGTTTTCTCAAAGTAACATGGCCAAAGAAAGTTCACCCCTACAAAATCATATAGTTTAGTCATGCTCCATTTACGTCACACAAGAATGCTCTCATCATGCACAACCCCGATGACAAGCCAAGCAATTGTTTCATACCTTAATAATTTCAAACTCATAAACTTTCACGCAATACATGAGCGTGAGCCATGGATATAGCACTATGGGTGGACTAGAATATAATGATGGGGTTATGTGGAGAAGACAAAAAAGGAGAAAGTCTCACATCAACGAGGCTAATCAATGGGCTATGGAGATGCCCATCGATTGATGTTAATGCAAGGAGTAGGGATTGCCATGCAACGGATGCACTAGAGCTATAAATGTATGAAAGCTCAACAAAAGAAACTAAGTGGGTGTGCATCCAACTTGCTTGCTCACGAAGACCTAGGGAACTTGAGGAGGCCCATTGTTGGAATATACAAGCCAAGTTCTATAATGAAAAATTCCCACTAGTATATGAAAGTGACAAAACACGAGACTCTCTATCATGAAGATTTTAAGCACAAGTGTGGAAAAGGATAGTAGCATTGCCCCTTTTTATTTATTTTCTTTTTTTGGGCCTTTTTTTTTCTTTGGCCTTTCTCTTTTTTTGGGACAATGCTCTATTGAATGATGATCATCACACTTCTATTTTTTACAACTCGATACTAGAACAAAGTATGACTCTATATGGATGCCTCCGGCGGTGTACCGGGATATGCAATGGATCAAGAGTGACAAGTATGAAAGAATTATGAACGGTGGCTTTGCCACAAATACTATGTCAACTACATGATCATGCTAGCAATATGGCAATGATGAATGTGTCATGATAAACTGGATGGTGGAAAGTTGCATGGCAATATATCTCGGAATGGCTATGGAAATGCCATAATAGGTAGGTATGGTGGCTGTTTTGAGGAAGATATAAGGAGGTTTATGTGTGAAAGAGTGTATCATATCACGGGGTTTGGATGCACCGGCGAAGTTTGCACCAACTCTTGATGTGAGAAAGGGTAATGCACGGTACCGTAGAGGCTAACAATGATGGAAGGGTGAGAGTGCGTATAATCCATGGACTCAACATTAGTCATAAAGAACTCATATACTTATTGCAAAAATCTGCAAGCCATCAAAAACCAAAGCATTGCGCACATGCTCCTAGGGGGATAGATTGGTAGGAAAAGACCATCGCTCGTCCCCGACCGCCACTCATAAGGAGGACAATCAAATAACACCTCATGTTTCAAATTTGTTGCATAATGTTTACCATACGTGCATGCTATGGGACTTGCAAACTTTAACTCAAGCACTTCTCAAATTTACAATTACTCTACTAGCATGACTCTGATATTACTACCTCCATATCTCAAAACAATTATCAAGCATCCAACTTTTCTTAGTATTCAACGCACTCAAAAGAAAGTTTCACAAATCTTGAATACCAAGCATATTATTATTAAGCAAATTACCATGCTATTAAGACTCTCAAAATAATTTAAGTGAAGCATGAGAGATCAATAGTTTCTTTAAAACAAATCCACCACCATGCTCTAAATATCTAAGTGAAGCACATAGAGAAAAATTATAACGCTCAAAAGATATAAGTGAAGCATATAGAGCAAAACCACATAGCTCAAAAGATATAAGCGAAGCACATAGAGTATTCTATCAAATTCTAATTCATGTATGGCTCTCTAAAAAGGTGTGTACAGCAAGGATGATTGTGGCACACTAGCAAACAAAGACACAAATAATACAAGACGCTCCAAGCAAAACACATATCATGTTGATGAATAAAAATATAGCTCCAAGTAAATTACCGATGGAAGTAGACGAAAGAGGGGATGCCTTCCGGGGCATCCCCAAGCTTTGACTTTTTGGTGTCCTTGGATTATCTTGGGGGTGCCATGGGAATCCCCAAGCTTAGGCTCTTGCCACTCCTTGTTCGATAATCCATCAAAAGAATTCACCCAAAACTTGAAAACTTCACAACACAAAACTCAATAGAAATCTTGTGAGCTCCGTTAGAGAAAGAAAACAAAAGACCACTTCAATGTACTGTAATAAACTCATTCTTTATTTATATTGGTGTTAAACCTACTTTATTCCAACTTCTCTATGGATTATAAACTATTTTACTATCCATAGATTCATCAAAATAAGCAAACAACACACGAAAAACAGAATCTGTCAAAAACAGAACAGTCTGTAGTAATCTGTAACTAACGCAAACTTCTGGAACTCCAAAAAATCTACCAAACTTGTAAGACCTAGAAAATTTGTTTATTAATCAGAAGCAATTGGAATTAGTATTTTATCGCATTCTGATGATTTTTAATAATTCGGGCACTTAACACAAAGTTTCTGGAAATTACAGCAAGATCAAATAACTATCATCCAAGAAGATCCAATAGGTCTAACTTGGCACAAACACTAATTAAAACACAAAACCACATCCAAACAGAAGGTAGATGGGTTATTTATTCCCTAACATAAGAAAAACACAAAAAAATAAAAATAAAATTGGGTTGCCTCCCAACAAGCGCTATCGTTTAACGCCCCTAGCTAGGCATAAAAGCGAGGATAGATCTAGGTATTGCCATCTTTGGTAGGCAATCCATAAGTAGCTCTCATGATAGTTTCGTATGGCAATTTTTATTTTCTTTCTAGGAAAGTGTTCCATGCCCTTTTTAATGGAAATTGAAATCTAATATTCCCTTCCTTCATATCAATAATCGCACCAACCATTCTAAGGAAAGGTCTACCAAGAATAATAGGGCAAGAAGGATTGCAATCTATATCAAGAACAATGAAATCTACGGGCACATAATTTATATTTGCAACAATAAGAACATCATTAATTCTTCCCATAGGTTTCTTAATAGTGGAATCCACAAGATGCAAGTTTAGAGAGCAATCATCAAAATCGCGGAAATCTAGCAAATCACACAAAGTTTTGGGGATAGTGGAAAAACTAGCACCCAAATCACACAAAGCATAAAACTCATGATTTTTAATTTTAATTTTAACAGTTGGTTCCCACTCATCATAGAGTTTTCTAGGGACAGAAACTTTCAACTCAAGCTTTTCTTCATAAGATTGCATCAAGGCATCAACGATATGTTCGGTAAAGGCTTTCTTTTGACTATAAGCATGTGGAGTGTGGGAGTCCTGGATTAGGGGGTCTCTAGACAGCCGGACTATCTCCATTGGCCGGACTGTTAGACTATGAAGATACAGGATTGAAGACTTCGTCTCGTGTCCCGATGGGACTCTACTTGGCGTGGAAGGCAAGCTAGGCAATACGGATATGTGTATCTCCTCATTTGTAACCGACCTTATGCAACCCTAACCTCTCCGGTGTCTATGTAAACCGGAGGGTTTTAGTCCGTAGGACAACATACAATCATAACATAGGCTAGCTTTTAGGGTTTAGCCTCTCTGATCTCGTGGTAGATCTACTCTTGTACTACCCATATCATCAATATTAATCAAGTAGGACGTAGGGTTTTACCTCCATTAAGAGGGCTCGAACCTAGGTAGAACATTGTGCCCCTGCCTCCTGTTACCATCCGCCTTAGACGCACAGTTCGGGACCCCCTACCCGAGATCCGCCGGTTTTGACACCGACATTGGTGCTTTCATTGAGAGTTCCTCTGTGTCGTTGCCGTTAGGCTTGATGGCTCCTACTATCAACGATAGCGATGCAGTCCAGGGTGAGACTTTTCTCCCCGGACAGATATTCGTGTTCGGCGACTTTGCACTGCGGGCCAATTCGCTTGGCCATCTGGAGCAGATTTAAAGTTACGCCCCTGGCCACCAGGTCAGGTTTGGAATCTTAGACTACACGGCCGATATCCGTGGAGACTTGATCTTCGACAGATTCGAGCCTCTGCCTTGTGCGTCACGCGGTCACGATGAGTACGATTTAGCTTTACCATCGGACAATGTTCAGGAGATCGCATGGGCAGCCGCTCCGACCCTCAATTTGGAGCCGGTTGCGTCATCCATGGACGGGTGGATGGACCCCGCCACGGAGGCCTTACCCTCAGCGGCGATCGAGCCAAACATCGACCTTACCTTGCACGAGAGACGTGTTGTTAAACTGACGGATCCTTCTCCGGCCACAGACTCCGAGCCGCCTGCGCCTGTTCCTATCGAATCTGATTGGGCGCCGATCATGGAGTTTACCTCCGCGGATATTTTTCAGCAGTCGCCCTTTGGCGACATACTAAACTCATTAAGGTCTCTCTCCTTATCAGGAGGATCCTGGCCAAACTATGTCCGGCAGGACTAGGCTGCGGACGACGTAGAAATTCGCGGCCCACCCACCACCCACTTAGTAGCCACTTTTGATGACTTAACCGACATGCTCGACTTCGACTCCGAAGACATCGACGGTATGGACGATGATGCGGGAGACGAAGAGGAACCACTGCCCACAGGGCACTAGACAGCCACCTCATACGATATATACATGGTGGATACACCCAAAGAAGGCAATGGCGACGACATAGTGGAGGATGACCCCTCCAAGAAGCAACCCAAGCGCCGACGTCAGCGGCGCCGCTCTAAGTCCCGCCAAAGCAAAAGTGGTGATACCGGCACAGGAGATAATAACACTCCGGATAGTGCCGAAGACAACAACAATCCCGTCCAGCAAGATTTAGAGCAGGAGGATGGAGGAGCCAGCCCTCCTGAGAGAGCGGCAGATGGAGAGGCGGAGGATGATAATTACATGCCCCCCTCCGAAGACGAGGCAAGCCTCGGAGACGATGAATTCGCCATGCCAGAGGATCCCGTCGAACAAGAACGCTTCAAACATCGGCTTACAGCCACGGCAAATAGCCTTAAGAAAAAGCAGCAGCAGCTTCAAGCTGATCAAGATCTGCTAGCTGACAAATGGACTGAAGTCCTCGCGGCCAAGGAATATAAACTCGAGCGCCCCTCCAAGTGTTACCCAAAATGCAGGTTGCTACCCCGACTGGAGGAAGAAGCGTATGACATGGCTGATCGGCCACCTCGTGGCCACGATAGAGAGGCATTCCAGCCAAAAACTCAGCCTGCACCCCGATGCCATTCAAATAAAAAGTCATGGGGAGATACGCCAGACCTGCGGGACATATTGGAGGACAAAGCAAAGCATGCAAGATCGATCTACGGATCACGAGGGCGCGCCACTATGCGAGATGATAAACGTCACACCGGATATAGTAAAAGTAAATCCGGCCGGGCCGAACACAGCGGGTAAGACCCATTCGAGCTGCATCGCGATATAGCCCAATACAGAGGCGCCGCACACCCCTTATGCTTCAGAGACGAAGTAATGGATCATCAAATCCCAGAAGGTTTCAAACCTGTAATATTGAATCATACGACGGCACAACAGATCCCGTAGTATGGATCGAGGATTTCCTCCTCCACATCCACATGGCCCGCGGTGATGACTTACACGCCATCAAATACCTCCCACTAAAGCTCAAGGGACCAGCGCGGCATTGGCTTAACAGCTTGCCAGCAGAGTCCATTAGCTGTTGGGAAGATCTGGAAGCCGCATTCCTCGACAACTTTCAGGGCACTTATGTGCGGCCACCAGATGCCGATGACTTGAGCCACATAATTCAGCAGCCAGAAGAATCGGCCAGGCAATTCTGGACTCGGTTCCTAACAAAGAAAAATCAAATCGTCGACTGTCCGGATGCAGAGGCCCTAGCGGCTTTCAAACACAACATCCGCGACGAATGGCTAGCCCGGCACCTTGGTCAGGAAAAGCCGAAATCTATGGCAGCCCTCACGACACTCATGACCCGCTTTTGTGCGGGAGAAGACAGCTGGCTGGCTCGCAGTAATAACATATCAAAGAACCATGGTACTTCGGATACCAAGGACGGCAATAGCAGGTCACGTCGCAACAAACATAAGCGCCGCATTAACAGCGATAATACCGAGGATACGGCAGTCAATGCCGGATTCAAAGGCTCTAAACCCGGTCAGCGGAAAAAGCCATTCAAACAAAGTACGCCGGGTCCGTCCAGCTTGGACCGTATACTCGATCGCTCGTGTCAAATACACGGCACCCCAGAAAAGCCAGCCAATCACACCAACAGGGATTGTTGGGTGTTCAAGCAGGCCGGCAAGTTAATTGCCGAAAACAAGGACAAGGGGCCACATAGCGATGACGAGGAGGAGCCCCGGCAGCCACACACCGGAGGACAGAAGAGGTTTCCCCCACAAGTGCGGACGGTGAACATGATATACGCAACCCACATCCCCAAGAGGGAGCGGAAGCGTGCGCTCAGGGACGTATATGCGTTGGAGCCAGTCGCCCCAAAGTTCAACCCATGGTCCTCCTATCCGATCACTTTCGATCGCAGGGACCATCCCACTAGTATCCATCATGGCGGATTCGCCGCACTGGTTCTGGACCCAATCATTGACGGATTTCACCTCACTCGAGTCCTTATGGATGGCGGCAGCAGCCTGAACCTGCTTTATCAGGACACAGTGTGCAAAATGGGTATAGACCCCTCAAGGATCAAACCCACAAAAACGACCTTTAAGGGCGTCATTCCAGGCGTAGAGGCCCATTGCACAGGCTCAATTACACTGGAAGTGGTCTTCGGATCCCTGGAGAACTTCTGAAGCGAAGAGTTAATCTTCGATATAGTCCCGTTCCGCAGTGGTTATCATGCACTGCTCGGGCGAACCGCATTTGCGAGATTCAATGCGGTACCGCATTATGCATACCTCAAGCTCAAGATGCCAGGACCTCACGGGGTTATTACAGTAACTAGAAACACAGAGCGCTCTCTCTGAACGAGGGAACACACCGCGGCCCTCGCAACAAAAGCGCAAAGCAGCCTCTCAAGGCAATCCACCAGTTCGGCATTTCAAGACCCAGACACCTTCAAGCGCGCTCGGAGCAATCGGCAACTAGACCGCCTGGCGCGATCTGAGCTCGTGTAGCAATGCGGCCCCCATCCCAGTCCCAGCCAAACGGCAAAACTCATGCCACGCGTACACAATTACACATTAAAAATACCATGAGCACAGGTGGGGAGGGGGCACAACTGCAGCACACCCCAAGGCGCGGCTTAAACCGCACTAGGGGCTTCCCGTTTGGTTATTTTTCTCTTTTTTAGGACCTTAATCTCTGGAAACCCTGCCGGACAGCACTATTGCCAAACACATGATGCAGCAACCAAGGAGGCAGAAAGCTACATCACACCACGGAATTCCCAGGTGGATTACAATAACGAGCGAAATATTTGATTTAATACTATTCCTCAGCTTGCCCTTGGAAGGGACATAATCCTACTCTTTGCTTATCGCACCATCTGTATCATTCTGCTTTAAATGCACCTTTTTGAATAAACAATGCATAACATTACAACTATTTTTGCATTCTTGTTATACATATATGTGTTCATTAATGATGCCTTGCAACCGTACACTTTGGTACGGCCAATACACCAGGGGCTTACGTACCCCACAATATGGTGTGAAAAGTCCGAACACTTTCACAAGTGCGGCACCCCGAACTTATAGCATTATATGCATCAGCTCCGAATCATGTCTTTGGTCAAATGTTGGGTTTGCCCGGCTCCTATGTTTTGGTACCTTATGTTCCGCTCTATCGGCTAAGGTAGCGCTAGGAGAACTACTGCGATTGTGCCCCGGTTCTGCTGGGCTAAGCACCTCAGTAGAGAAAGCTAAAACTGACTGTCATGATAAGGCGAGAGACTGGTCGCTGTTCGGCGAGGTTTTCGAGTCCCTAAAGACTTATGCCGCTTAGAGTGAGGGGCCGGCCCTGTCCGGCTTAAAGGCGTGTATCACGCCCCGAATTCGGCCTTCCAAATACCAGGGGCTTCGCTGAAATTTCAAATTATAGAATTCTATGGCTAAGTGAGAGTGATAAAGCATTATTAGTCTGGTTTCCTTGTTCGTTGTGCTGAGCACCTCCCTCGAAGGACCCAAACATGGGAACAAGCGTGCTCAGGTTTATCCCGAACACCCCAGCACTCGTGGCATGGGGGCAGAAGCCGAGGACTAGCCATCTCTCAGATTGGATAAACAGCCAAACAGAAGGTAATATTTTAAATTCACACAAGCGTTGCATAGCGCATATGAAACAAGTTTTCATAATACAGGATCACACGAGCAAGTTTACTCAAATATTACATCCTTTGAACATTCGTCCGCTACAAGACGGGCACCCTTCAGGACACCCTCATAATAAATTTCGAGGGTGCGGTGCCCTTGCCCTGCGGCGGCCCTTCCTTGATCAGCTTCACGACGTCTAGCTTGGCCCACTGCACCTTCACACAGGCGAAAGCCCGGCGTGCACCTTCGATGCAGACGGACCGCTTGACGACCTCCAGCCGTGGGCAGGCATCCACAAGCCGCCTCACCAGGCTGAAGTAGCTGTTCAGAAGGGCGTCGCCAGGCCACAGCCGGACTATAAGGCCCTTCATGGCCTGTTCGGCCGCCTTGTGCAGCTCGGCCAGCTGCTTTAGCTGGTCGCTCAGAGGCATCGGGTGTACGGTCCTAGTATACTGAGACCAGAACAACTTCTTCGTTGAGCTTCCCTCCTCGGCCTAGTAAAACTATGCGGCATCCGACACGCTGCGGGGCAAATCTATGAATGCTCCTGGAGAGCTCCGAATTCGGGTAAGTAATCGGTAATTTAATTTCACATGCTTGCTTTGCATATAGAATGCCTTACCCGCTGCTATCTTCCTCATCGCATCAATCTCCTGGAGGGCCTTCTGTGCTTTGGCCTTGGCACTCTTGGCACTTTCGCGGGCGGCGGCAAGCTCGGACTCTCGTGTCTTCGAGTCACGCTCCAACGCCTCATGCTTCGACACGAGAGCCTGGAGCTCTTGCTGCACCTCGCCCACCCGTGCCTCTTGCTTTTCTCGCTCGATGCGCTCCTTGGCCGCTTTATCTTCGGCCTTGGACAACACTTGCTTTAGGGTCGCCACTTCGGTCGTGGCCCCTGGCAAATATACAATGATCCTGTCATTTTGCGATCGCATCTTCTTTTATATATACATATCTATAGACAGGGTATTACTTACCCTTGTTCTCCTAGAGCTACCTCTTGGCAAGGCCGAGCTCCTTCTTGGACCCCTCGAGGTCCTGCTTCAGTGTGGCGACCTCCGCAGTCAGTATGGCCGAGGCCAGCAGCGGAGCCTGCATATGCATTTTGACATACTTATATTAGACTCCTGCGATATTATTTGATCCTCTGTTCGGCTTTTCTATGTGAACACCGAACAGAGCATCAGGGGCTACTGTCTATGCGGTAATATTTTTCCTATATTTTAAACACTTACCTCAAAGCTTGTTAGAAGGCTGGCACAGGCTTCAGTCAGTCCGCTCTTGGCGGACTGAACCTTCTGGACTACCGCACTCATAATAGCATGATGCTCCTCGTCGATGGAAGCGCTGCAAAGCGTTTCCAGCAGATTGTCCGGCGCCTCTGGATGGACAGAGGTCACCGGCATAGGCGTCTTGCCCCTCTTGGAAGGAGGCCGCCTGCCCGAGTCCGGAACCACTGGAGGATCCGACGCGGTGTTCGGCTGAGGGCCGAACTCGGGGCCTTAAGGGGCCTTGTCCCCTCTGCTCCCGGAGTCCGGAAGTTTGCCTTGAGGCGCCTTCGGGACTGTCTCCCCTCGACCCAGTGCCTCTCGAGACAATACCTCTGCATCGTCCGTAGTCAAGGGGAGGTGGCGGTCGGAAGTGGGTCGCTATCCATATCCGACGAGCCCAGGGAGCCGTCCGATGATACATCGATACTGGCTCGTGGCGGCCTGCATAATCATGTTCGGCGTTAGGGAAAGCAGTGCGACAAAGGAATGCTATGAGTTACTCTAGTATCCGAATACTTACGATCTCCCCAGGGGATTGGCCCTGGGTAACCACTCGTCTTCGCCTTCGTCGGTGGCGGTGGAACTGTCTGAAAGGAGAGTCCTTCCCTTCTTGGACCCTTCGCCCCCTCCAGTTGGGGCAGCCTTCCTTTTCTTATCTCCCCCAACTGGAGGGGGAGCATCTTCTTCTTCTCCCTCGTCTTCGGGGGAGGAGTGCGCCGTAGAGTCATCGGACGATGAGTCCGACGACGCCTGGCGTCGGGAACTCTTTAGGGTTCCCTTGGCCTTCTTGGTCTTCTCTGGCACCTTGTAAGGAGCCGGAGTCAGCATCTCCGTCAGGAGAGCGCCCGCAGTGTCTTCGGGCAAAGGGGCGGACAGTTAATCTCCCCGACGTCTCCACCCATTCCTGTCAAAGGCATGGAGATTAGACCCCGCACATGATTAAGCTAGGGGAAATAAATGTCCTATGGGACGTATTGAACTCACCAAACGCGCTAGGCGCTTTGCGCTTAGTCCGCGGTCCTCAGCGAGAGAAGGAGGGACCTCGGTGCCCTTGAACAGCACCTTCCAGACGTCCTTGTGCGTCGTATCGAAGAGCTCGCTCAGAGTCTGGTGCTGGGCCGGGTCGAACTCCCACAAGTTAAAATCCCGTTGTTGACATGGGAGGATCCGGCGGATGAGCATAACCTGGACTATGTTGACAAGCTTGAGCTTCTTGCTTGCCATACTCCGGATACATTTCTGGAGTCCATCCAGCTCCACCGATGAACCCTACGACAAGCCCTTCTCTATCCAGGAAGTGAGCTGTGTAGTCAAAACTCAGGGGCCGCCGCCCATTTGGGGTCGCTCAGCTCGATGATGTAGAACCATGCCGATTGCCATCCCTTTATGGTCTCCACAAAGGAGCCTTCAAGCCTTATAACGTTGGGCATCTTGCCCACCATGGCTCCGCCGCATTCTAACCACAGGCCGAAGTGGGGCCGGATGTGGAGGAAAGCCTCACACACAATGATGAACGCCGAAATGTTGAGGACGAAGTTCGGGGCCAGATCATGAAAGTCCAGCCCGTAGTAGAACATGAGACCACAGACGAATGGATGGAGGGGAAACCCCAGTCCGCGGAGGAAGTGGTGGAGGAAAAGTACCCTCTCGTGAGGTTCCGGGGTAGGGACGATCTGCCCCGCAGCGGGCAGCCGATGCGCGATATTCGCGGCTAAGTATCCGGCTCCGCGCAGCTTCTTGATATGTTCCTCCATAACGGAGGAAGCCATCCATTTGCCTCCCGCTCCGGACATGTTTGGAGAAGGTTGAGGGAAGGGATGTGGACTTGGGTGTTGGAGCTCGAGTGCGCGAAAATGGATGAGCAAAGGAGGAAGAAGGCGTGGATGAAAAGGTGAATCCTTATCCCTTTATATGGGCGGACAAAACTAAGCGTCCCCACTAGCCTGGTAAAACTCGCTTATCCCCCAAGCACCATAATCGATGGCGCGGTTGGGTTACCCACACCCGTATTGATGAGAATCCCGTGATAAGGGGACACGATCTCTGCTTTGACAATACATGTCAAAAAACTGCATCGCGTTATGTGCGGGGCTAGTTAAAGGAAATGGTTCGAATAATCACCGGGCCGTGACATAATGTCGTGTTGCCAAAACAAGTCAGCAAATTGGATTTGTGGAAATATTATTCTCTCTACGGTGGTATGTGGAACTTATTTTGCAGGGTCGGACACTATCCTTATATTCAAATTCTTCCGTGGTATATTCGGAGGAGGAACCCGCCTTGCAATGCCGAAGACAATACTGCGCGCCGGACTCATCGTCATTGAAAGCCTGGTTCAGGGGCTACTGTGGGAGTCCTGGATTAGGGGGTCTCCAGACAGCCGGACTATCTCCATTGGCCGGACTATTAGACTATGAAGATACAGGATTGAAGACTTCGTCTCGTGTCCGGATGGGACTCTACTTGGCGTGGAAGGCAAGCTAGGCAATACAGATATGTGTATCTCCTCCTATGTAACCGACCTTGTGTAACCCTAACCTCTCTGGTGTCTATATAAACTGGAGGGTTTTAGTCCGTAGGACAACATACAATCATACCATAGGCTAGCTTTTAGGGTTTAGCCTCTTTGATCTCGTGGTAGATCTACTCTTGTACTACCCATATCATCAATATTAATCAAGCAGGACGTAGGGTTTTACCTCCATCAAGAGGGCCTGAACCTGGGTAAAATATTGTGTCCCCTGCCTCCTGTTACCATCCACCTTAGACGCACAGTTCGGGACCCCCTACCCGAGATCCGCCGGTTTTGACACCGACATCGAGAATTTAGAACGGATTGCAACAAGGAAATACAATCAATTAAAGAGCAACTTTCATAATTAAATTCCTTGAAATCCAATATAGTGGGTTTAGCAACATCTAGATTTTTATTTCTTTCAATCCCACTTTCATCAATTTCATCATAAAGATCCAAATACTCCGAATTTTTAGAACGCCTTCTAGGTAAAGGAAGATCATATTCAGTTTCATCAAGATTCATATTGCAAAACAAAGATTTGATAGGGGACACATTAATAACTTTTAGATCTTCATCTTGATTTTCATAAGAATTGGAAGAACATGCTTTTATAAAGGCATCTTTGGAAGCCCACATCCTAGCGGTTCTTTCCTTGCACTCGTCAATGGAAATTCTCATGGCTTTGAGAGACTCATTGATATCATGCTTGGGAGGAATAGATCTAAGCTTTAAAGAATCAATCTCAAGAGAAATTCTATCAACATTCCTAGCCAAATCATCAACTTTAAGTAATTTCTCTTCAAGCAAAGCATTAAAATTCTTTTGTGAATTCATGAACTCTTTAACACTATTCTCAAATTCAGAGGGAATCTTATTATAATTTCCATAAGAGTTGTTGTAGGAGTTTCCATAATTATTAGAAGGATTACTAGGATAAGGCCTAGGATTAAAATTCCCTCTATACGCGTTGTTACCCAAATTATTCCTACCAACAAAATTCACATCCATAGATTAATTGTTATTCTCAATCAAAGTAGACAAAGGAATATCATTAGGATCAGAAGAAACACTCTTAGTAGCAAATAATTTCATAAGTTCATCCATCTTTCCACTCAAAACATTGATTTCTTCTATCGCATGCACTTTTTTATTAGAAGATCTTTCAGTATGCCATTGAGAATAATTAACGATAATATTATCTAGGAGTTTAGTACCATCTCCTAAAGTGATTTCCATAAAAGTGACTCCCGCGGCCGAATCTAAAAGATTTCTAGAAGCAAAATTCAATCCGGCATAAAAATTTTGTATAATCATCCATAAATTTAAACCATGAGTAGGGCAATTACGTACCATTAATTTCATTCTCTCCCAAGATTGTGCAACATGTTCATGATCAGGTTGCTTAAAATTCATAATATCGTTTCTAAGAGAGATGATCTTAGCGGGAGGAAAATACTTAGATATAAAAGCATCTTTGCACTTGTTCCAAGAATCAATACTATTTTTAGGCAAAGACGAAAACCAAGCTTTAGCACGATCTCTAAGCGAAAAAGGAAATAGCTTCAATTTAACGACATCATTATCGACATCTTTTTTCTTTTGCATATCACATAAATCAACGAAGCTATTCAGATGAGTAGCGGCATCTTCACTAGGAAGGCCGGCAAATTGATCTTTCATAACAGGATTCAACAAGGCAGTATTGATTTCACAAGATTCAGTATGGGCAAGAGGAGCAAACAGAGTGCTAAGGAAATCATTATTATTGGTATTGGTGAAGTCACACAATTTGGTAGTATCTTGAGCCATCGCGACAAACAAGCAATCCAACACATGAGCAAACAAAAGGCAAGCGAGAAAAAGGCAAACGGAGAAAGGAGAAGGAGAAAGAGAGGGTGAATAAAACGTCAAGGGTGAAGTGGGGGAGAGGAAAACAAGAGGTAAATGGCAACTAATGTAATGCGAGAGATAGGGATTGTGATGGGTACTTGGTATGTTCACTTTTTGCGTAGACTCCCAGGCAACGGCGCCAGAAATTCTTCTTGCTACCTCTTGAGCTTGCGTTGGTTTTCCCCGAAGAGGAGAGGATGATGCAGCAGAGTAGCGTAAGTATTTCCCTCATTTTTTGAGAACCAAGGTATCAATCCAGTAGGAGGCCACACTCAAGTCCCTCGTACCTGTACAAAATGATAGCTACTCGCAACCAACGCGATTAGGGGTTGTCAATCCCTTCACAGTCACTTACGAGAGTGAGATCTGATAGATAGTATTTTTGGTATAGAGATGCAAAGTGAAAAGTAAAAGGCAAAGTAAAAAAGCAAAGCAAGATTAAAGTGATGGAGATTGATATGATGAGAATAGACCCGGGGGCCATAGGTTTCACTAGTGGCTTCTCTCAAGAGCATAAGTATTGTACGGTGGGTGAACAAATTACTGTTGAGCAATTGACAGAATTGAGCATAGTTATGAGAATATCTAGGCATGATCATGTATATAGGCATCACGTCTGTGACAAGTAGACCGAAATGATTCTGCATCTACTACTATTACTCCACTCATCGATCGCTATCCAGCATGCATCTAGAGTATTAAGTTAAAAACAGAGTAACGCTTTAAGCAAGATGACATGATGTAGAGAGATAAATTCATGCAATATGAAATAAACCCCATCTTGTTATCCTCCATGGCAATGATGCAATATGTGCCTTGCTGCCCCTTCTGTCACAGGGAAAGGACACCGCAAGATCGAACCCAAAGCTAAGCACTTCTCCCATGGCAAGAAAAACCAATCTAGTAGGCCAAACCAAACTGATAATTCAAAGAGACTTGCAAAGATAACCAATCATACATAAAAGAATTGAGAGAAGATTCAAATATTATTCATAGATAGACTTTATCATAAACCCACAATTCATCGGTCTTAACAAACACACCGCAAAAAGAAGAAGATTACATCGAATAGATCTCCACAAGAGAGGGGGAGAACTTTGTATTGAGATCCAAAAAGAGAGAAGAAGCCATCTAGCTACTAACTATGGACCCGAAGGTCTGAGGTAAACTACTCACACTTCATCGGAGAGGCTATGATGATGTAGAAGCCCTCCGTGATGACCGCCCTCTCCGGCGGAGCTCCGGAACAGGCCCCAAGATGGGATCTCGTGGATACAGAAAGTTGCGGCGGTGGAATTAAGTTTTTGGCTCCGTCTCTGTTTGTTTGGGGGTACGTAGGTATATATAGGGGGAAGAAGTATGTCGGTGGAGCTTCCGTGGGACCACGAGGGTAGGGGCGCGCCTGGGGGTATAGGGCGCGCCCCCTACCTCATGCCCACCTCGAAGCTTCCTTCATGTAGGGTCCAAGTCTCCTGGGTCATATTCGGTGAGAAAATCACGTTCTTGAAGGTTTCATTCCGTTTGGACTTCGTTTGATATTCCGTTTCTTCGAAACACTGAAATAGGCAAAAAAACAGCAATTCTGGGTTGGGCCTCCGGTTAATAGGTTAGTCCCAAAAATAATATAAAAGTGGAAAATAAAGCCCAATATAGTCCAAAATAGTATATAATATAGCATGGAGCAATAAAAAATTATAGATACGTTGGAGACGTATTAGGCATCCCCAAGCTTAATTCCTGCTCCTCCTCGAGTAGGTAAATGATAAAAGGAGAATTTTTGATGCGGAGTGCTACTTGGCATAATTTCAATGCAAATCTTCTTAATTGTGGTATGAATATTCAGATTAGAAAGATTCAAGACAAAAGTTCATATCAACAGAACTACCGTGGTGTTGTTTTTCTGCAGAAATAAAAGTTCTCTGAATGGAACGAATCTTTGCGAGGAATTTTTATATAATATATCAGAATTTCTAGAGCCAAGACCTTGGGTGGGCACAACCCACCAGGGCGCCCCCCTCTCCTAGCGCGCCCAGGTGGGTTGTCCCCACCTGGTAGCCCTGCGGACCCTGAAACCAACGCTAAAAATTCCTATTTTCAAAGAAAAATCTAGGAGAAAGAATTATCGCGATCCACGAGACGGAGCCGCCGCCAAGCCTCGTTCTTCCTCGGGAGGGCAGATCTGGAGTACGTTTGGAGCTTCGGAGAGGGGGATCTTCGTTCTTCGTCATCACCAACCCTTCTCCATCGCCAATTCCATGATGCTCCCCACCGGGACTAAGTAATTCCTTCGTACGCTCGCTGGTCAGTGAGGAGTTCGATGAGATTCATCATGTAATCAAGTTAGTTTTGTTAGGGCTTGATCCCTAGTATCCACTATATTCTTAGATTGATATTGCTATGACTTTGCCATGCTTAATGCTTGTCAGTTTGGGCCTGGGTGCCATGATTTCAGATCTGAACCATTTATGTTATCACCATTATATTCATGTTCTAGATCCGATCTTGCAAGTTATAGTAACCTACTACGTGTTATGATCCGGTAACCCCGGAGTGACAATAACCGGCACTTCTTCCGATGATTACCATAGTTTGAGGAGTTCATGTATTCACTATGTGTTAATGCTTTGTTCCGGTTCTCTATTAAAAGGAGGCCTTAATATCCCTTAGTTTCCAATATGGATCCCGCTGCCACGGGAGGGTAGGACAAAAGATGTCATGCAAGTTCTTTTAATAAAGCACGTATGACTATTTACGGAATACATGCCTACATTATATCGATGAACTAGAGCTAGTGCCGTATCGCCCTAGGTTATAACTGTCACATGATGAATATCATCCAACAAGTCACCGATCCAATGCCTACGAATTTATCTTATATTGTTTCTGC
Source organism: Triticum aestivum (assembly GCF_018294505.1). Classification (NCBI taxonomy): domain Eukaryota; kingdom Viridiplantae; phylum Streptophyta; class Magnoliopsida; order Poales; family Poaceae; genus Triticum; species Triticum aestivum. The sequence continues at coordinate 613,498,369 of NC_057806.1, read as the reverse complement.
TAAGTTATTACTGCTATCATCACTGTTACACTTGCTAAAAAATTACTACTATCACTGTTACTGTTACTATTGCTGTTGTCACTACTATCAAAACTATCAAACTACTTTGCTACTGATCACTTTGCTGCAGATAATTAATCTCCAGGTGTGGTTGAATTGACAACTCAGCTGCTAATACCTTCAAATATTCTTTGGCTCCCCTTGTGTCGAATCTATAAATTTTGGTTGAATACTCTACCCTCGAAAACTGTTGCAATCCCCTATACTTGTGGGTTATCAAGACCTTTTTCTAGCGCCGTTGACGGGGAGCATAGCTATATTTTTTGAGTCACTTGGGATTATTATCAATTTATCACTATGAAGAATCTGAAGGATCCTAAGACTAAGATATTTCCCTCAAGGACGATGGGGTAAGGAACTTCCATCCAGTTCTGCTTTAGATTCACCTTCTGTTATGAATAAACATGCAACACCACCATATGCTACTAATTTTGATATGTCGCAAGTTATTGATGATGCTACTTCTACTATGAATGATGCTTATGATGATGCTAGTACCTTGCTTGATAATTATGATGTGCCACTTGGTGAATTTCTTTATAAACAAATTGCTAGAGTTATACAACATGATGTTGTTGAATCTGATGATGAGATTGAAACTGAATCTCATGAAACACCTGCTAGAACTAGCCTTCCTAGATATGAATTGCCTAAGGTACCGGAAGGTTATGTTATGAGCGAAGAAACAACTAGAGATATTCTTGCTTGCAATGATAGAGATGATCTAGAGAAATTATTACACAAGTATAAAGAAAAATCTCTAAATGCTAGAATGAAGTGTGACCCTAAGTTTGCTACTTCACCTACATTTATTGATGATAAGGATTATGAATTCTCTGTCGACCCAGAGTTAATTAGTTTGGTTGAATCTGATCCTTTCCATGGTTATGAAACATAAACTGTTGTGGCGCATCTTACTAAGTTGAATGATATAGCCACCCTTTTTACTCATGATGAGAATACTCGCTATTACTTTATTCTCAAATTATTTCCTTTCTCATTAAAGGGTGATGCTAAAGCTTGGTACAATACTCTTGCTCCTAATTGTGTGTGTAGCCCCCAGGATATGATTAATTACTTCTCTGAAAAATATTTTCCTACTCATAAGAAACAAGCTGCCTTACAGGAAATATTTAACTTTGTGCAAACTTAAGAAGAGAGTCTCCCACAAGCTTGGGGGAGGCTTTTCCGGTTACCTAATGCTTTGCCTGATCATCCTCTTAAGAAAAATGAAATGCTTGATATCTTCTATAATGGACTAACCAATGCTTCTAGGGACTTCCTAGATAGTTGTGTTGGTCGTGTTTTCAGGAAACGAACTGTTGGACAAGCAGAACAATAATTGAATAACATATTGAAAAATAATGATGATTGGACTATTCCTGAACCACCGGCTGAACCCACTCCGAAGAAGAGGGGTATATTATATCTCAGTCCTGAAGATATGCAAGAGGCAAAGAAATCTATGATGGAAAAAGGTATTAAAGCTGAGGATGTTCAAAATTTATCTTCTATTGAAGAAATACATGGGCTTAATACACCACCACTACCTAAGGTGGTAGAGGTAAATTCTTTTGTGAAGTTCAATGATAATGACAATCCTCACAATATGCATCCTATTCAATGCCTTTATGAGTTTGAAAACTACATTAGAAAACAAGATTACTTCAATGCAAATGTTATGGAACAACTGAAATATAATTCTGATATGATTGCTCACTTGAGTGACTTGTTATTTAGAATCTCAAATGATGTTAGAGGTGTTGGAAAACATGCTTCTATGGTTCAAACTCAGTTAGAACAAGTTGCTAAGTCACAAAGAGAATTGCTTGATGAAATGAATCATAATATGCATGACTTTGCTGTTAGAGTTGCAACTAGAGGAGGTAAAATGACTCAGGAACCATTTTATCCCGAGGGACACCCTAAAAGAATTGAACAAGATTCACAAAGAAATAACACTAGTGCACCTAGTCCTTCTAGAAATAAAAATAAAAATAAAAATGATAGGACTTTGCATACTTCTAGTGAACCTGAAGTAGAAAAACCTCCTGATAATGGTAGTGAAACTTCTATCTCTAATGCTGAAACTCAATCTGGTAATGAACACTCACCTAGTGATAATGAAAAAGATAATGATGAGGTTCATTGCTACCTCACTAGTAGAAAAAGGGTCAACACATTAGTGCCGGTTTGAATTAGAGCCGGCACTAATGTGTACATTAGTGCCGGTTCGTGGCGGCGATCAATAGTACCGGTTCGTGGCGAACCTTTAGTACTGGTTCATGCCACGAACCGGTACTAAAGAGGCTGTGTCAGCCTGCGGTCAGGCTATGGCCCCACCATCACCATTTAGTGCGGGTTCGTACCACGAACCGGTACTAATGAGGTTATGGCAAGCTGTTTTTAGTCCCACCTCGCCAAGAGAGAGGCAGTATGAGCGGTTTATAAGCCGTGAGTGCACAAACAATGACGAAGAGTTGCAATTCTCATCTACATGTTGATTAGCTTCAAGCCTTGCGGAATAGCATAGATTGCACTGAGCTATGTGCAGTGCAGTCTACACTATTCCGAAAGGCTTGAAGCAAATTAACCAACATTGCACCTCTTTTTTATTTTTAATAACTTATTTAAACTCCGGACTTCTTTTGTGTTCAGTATGCAGCATTTAAAGCGACGTCATCAATTTCCAACATGTTCTGACATCATTTGTTGTTTTTCGGTCATTTACCTAATTGTTTAGAGAGCTAAATGACCGTGAAATTGAAAATCACTACAAAATGAATCCTGAAAATGTTGAAACTTGGCATGGTATCATCATATCACTCGCATAGCATGCGCGAAAGAGTAGAGAGGGTCACGGCAAAAACTGGACGCACTTCGTGTACAAACTGGACATACTCTTTCCGAGTATCAGGGTTTCGGACAAGAACTCATCTGTTACATGGCCACTTCAATGTTTTTTAAACTTATTTGAGCTCCGGACTTCTTTTGTGTTTAGTATGCAACATTTAAAGCGACGTCATCAATTTCCAACATGTTCTGACATCATTTGTTGTTTTTTCGGTCATTTACCTAATTGTTTAGAGAGCTAAATGACCGTGAAATTGAAAATCACTACAAAATGAATCCTGAAAATGTTGAAACTTGGCATGGAATCATCATATCACCCGCATAGCATGCGCGAAAGAGTAGAGAGGGTCACGGCAAAAACTGGACGCACTTCATGTACAAACTGGACATACTCTTTCTGAGTATCAGGGTTTCGGACGAGAACTCATCTGTTACATGGCCACTTCAATGTTTTTTAAACTTATTTGAACTCCTGACTTCTTTTGTGTTTAGTATGCAACATTTAAAGCGACGTCATCAATTTCCAACATGTTCTGACATCATTTGTTGTTTTTCGGTCATTTACCTAATTGTTTAGAGAGCTAAATGACCGTGAAATTGAAAATCACTACAAAATGAATCCTGAAAATGTTGAAACTTGGCATGGTATCATCATATCACCCGCATAGCATGCGCGAAAGAGTAGAGAGGGTTACGGCAAAAACTGGACACACTTCGTGTACAAACTGGACAAACTCTTTCCGAGTATCAGGGTTTCGGAGTACAGAGTGGGTACTAATGTGCATCCCACCAATCAGGAAGAATCACATGGATCGTGTGTTTCTTTCTAGCTCTTGCGAGTCGTTGGATCAAGGGTGTGTTTCTTCCTAGCTCATGTGAGTTGTTGGATCGAAACTACCACAATCACTTTGTGAGCCAGACGACCCTATATATAGCCCACCTCTCGCCTTCCCTGCATAAGTCTTTCAGTTCATCGACTACATACATCTACCAGTTCATCGACTGCATACATCTACCAGTTCATCGACTGAATACAAATCATTCGGATTCGCCATCATACGTCCAACCGTGCATTTGATATGCATATATATGCATCACGAGCAACAGTTGGGCTGTATGATGGCGATACCGATTGGTTTGTTCTAGATCCGACATAAAAGGTTTGATACAACTTCTTTTTTGTGACATAAGAGCTATCGATCTCTCCTCCTACCTATTTTAGTTACACAACTAACTATTTGTGCCAAATTTTCACTTTTGCTATTGCTCTTGCATCATAAGCATCCATGTTAACTGGACTTACAAGTAATGCAATTTAACCAAACTATCTTGTGATCCATGTTGATTAGCTTCAAGCCTTGCGGAATAGCATAGATTGCACTGAGCTATGTGCAGTGCAGTCTACACTATTCCGAAAGGCTTGAAGCAAATTAACCAGCATTGCACCTCTTTTTTATTTTTAATAACTTATTTAAACTCCGGACTTCTTTTGTGTTCAGTATGCAGCATTTAATGCGACGTCATCAATTTCCAACATGTTTTTTCAATGAGTACATACCTTGACAAGTTTTTTCAATGAGTACATACCTTGACAAGTTTTTGAAGTAGTTCAAAATGGAACAGTCAAAGAAGGAGTTCTTTCCTGTGTTGCAAGGTGTGAAGTTGAGTAAAGACTCAAAACCCGACCATGGCAGAAAATAGAAAGAGAATGAAAAGTCATTCCCTATGCCTCAGTCATAGGTTCTATAAAGTATGCTATGCTATGTACCAGACCTATTGTGTACCTCACCATGAGTTTGGCAAGAGGGTACAATAGTGATCCAGGAGTGGACCACTGAACAGCAGTGAAAATTATCCTTAGTGGAATAAGGAAATGTTTCTCGGTTATGGAGGTGACAAAGAGTTCATCGTAAGGAGTTATGCCGATGCAAGCTTTGACACCGATCTAGATGACTCTAAGTCTCAATATAAATACATATTGAAATTGGGAGCGATTAGCTAGAGCAGCTTCGTGCAGAGCATTGTAGACATAGAAAATTTGCAAAATACATATGGCTCTGAATGTGGCATACCCGTTGACTAAACTTCTCTCACAAGCAAAACATGATGACTCTTTGGGTGTTAATCACATAGCAATGTGAACTAGATTATTGACTCTAGTAAACCCTTTGGGTATTAGTCACATGGAGATGTGAACTAATCACATAAAGATGTGAACTATTGGTGTTAAATCACATGGCGATGTGAACTAGATTGTTGACTCTAGTGCAAGTGGGAGACTGAAGGAAATATGCCCTAGAGGCAATAATAAAGTTGTTATTTATATTTCCTTATATCATGATAAATGTTTATTATTCATGCTATAATTGTATTAACCAGAAACTTAGTACATGTGTGAATACATAGACAAACAGAGTGTCCCTAGTATGCCTCTACTAGACTAGCTCGTTAATCAAAGATGGTTAAGTTTCCTAACCATAGACATGTGTTGTCATTTGATGAACGGGATCACATCATTAGAGAATGATGTGATGGACAAGACCCATCCATTAGCTTAGCACTATGATCGTTTAGTTTATTACTATTGCTTTCTCCATAACTTATACATGTTCCTGTGACTATGAGATTATGCAACTACCGAATACCCGGGGAACACTTAGTGTACTATCAAACGTCACAACGTAACTGGATGACTATAAAGATGCTCTACAGGTGTCTCGGATGGTGTTTGTTGAGTTGGCATAGATTGAGATTAGGGTTTGTCACTCTGTATATCGGAGAGGTATCTCTGAGCCCTCTCGGTAATGCACATCACTATAAGCCTTGCAAGCAATGTGACTAATGGGTTAGTTACGGGATGTTGCATTACGGAACGAGTAAAGAGACTTGACGGTAACGAGATTGAACTAAGTATTGAGATATCGACGATCAAATCTCGGGCAAGTAACATACCGATGACAAAGGCAACAACGTATGTTGTTATGTGATTCGACCGATAAAGATCTTCGTAGAATATGTAGGAGCCAATATGGGCATCCAGGTTCCGCTATTGGTTATTGACCAAAGAGGTGTATCAGTCATGTCTACATAGTTCTCGAACCCATAGGGTCCGCACGCCTAACGTTCGTTGACGATATAGTACTATATGAGATATGTATGTTGGTGACCGAATGTTGTTCGAAGTCCCAGATGAAATCACGGACATGACGAGGAACTCCGGAATGGTCTGGAGATAAAGATTGATATGTGGGATAATAGTGTTTGGTCTCCGGAAGGGGTTCCGGATGTTTCCCGAAATGTTTGGGTACGAGAACACTTTATTTGGGCCAAAGGGGAAAGCCCACAAGGTTTTTGGAAAGAGCAAAAGGAAGTTTTGTGGAGTCTAGGGGCCAGACGCCAGGGTCCCTGGCGTCTGGGTCCAGACGCCGGGAACTCTGGCATCTGGTCCTGGAGTCCGAGAAGGACTCTTGCCTTTCGGGTGGAACCGACTTTGTGTAGGCTTTTACTCCAAGTTTCGACCCCAAGGCTCAACATATAAATAGAGGGGTAGGGCTAGCACCCAAGACACATCAAGAAAGACCAAGCCGTGTGCCGGGAACCCCGTCCCCTCTAGTTTATCCTCCGTCATAGTTTTCGTAGTGATTAGGCGAAGCCGTGCGGAGATTGCTCTTCACCGACACCGTCATCACGCCGTCGTGCTGTCGGAACTCATCTACTACTTCGCCCCTCTTGCTGGATCAAGAAGGCGAGGACGCCATCGAGTTGAACGTGTGCTGAACGCGGAGGTGTCGTACGTTCGGTACTTGATCGTGATGGATCGTGAAGGTGTACGACTACATCAACCGCGTTGATAAAACGCTTCCGCTTTCGGTCTACGAGGGTCTGTAGAAACACTCTCCCCTCTCGTTGCTATACATCACCATGATAGATCTTGCGTGTGCGTAGGAAAGTTTTTGAAATTACTGTGTTCCCCAACAAGAATATCTAGGCATGATCATAAACATAGGCATTACGTCCGTGTCAAGTAGACCGAAACGATTCTACATCTACTACTAGTACTCCACACATCGACCGCTATCCAGCATGCATCTAGAGTATTAAATTCATAAGAACAGAGTAACACATTAGGCAAGATGACATGATGTAGAGGGATAAACTCAAGCAATATGATATAAACCCCATCTTTTTATCCTTGATGGCAACAATACAATACATGTTGATTCCCTTTCTGTCACTGGAATCGACCACCGCAAGATTGAACCCAAAGCTAAGCACTTCTCCCATTGCAAGAAAGATCAATCTAGTAGGCCAAACCAAACTGATAATTCGAACAGACTTGCAAAGATATCAAATCATGCATATAAGAATTCAGAGAAGAATCAAATATTGTTCATAGATAAACTTGATCATAAACCCACAATTCATCGGATCTCGACACACACACCACAAAAAGTATTACATCGAATAGATCTCCAAGAACATCGAGGAGAACTTTGTATTGAGAACCAAAGAGAGAGAAGTAGCCATCTAGCTAATAACTATGGACCCGAAGGTTTGTGGTAAACTACTCACACATCATCGGAGAGGCTATGGTGTTGATGTAGAAGCCCTCCATGATCAAATCCCCCTCCGGCAGATCGCCAGAAAAGGTCCCCAGATGGGATCTCACGGGTACAGAAGGTTGCGGTGGTGGAAAAGTGTTTTCGTGGCTCCCCTAGATGTTTTCAGGGTATAAGAGTATACATAGGCGAAAGAAGTATGTCGGTGGAGCTCTGTGGGCCCCACGAGGGTGGGGGCGCGCCTACCCCCTGGGCACGCCGCCCTATCTCGTGGCCGCCTTGTTGCTTCCTTAACCTCCACTCCAAGTCTCCTGGATTGCATTTGTTCCAAAAAAGATCCTCGCGAAGGTTTTGTTCCGTTTGATATTCCTTTTCTGTGAAACACTAAAATAGGCAAAAAAAAGCAGCAATTTGCACTGGGCCTTCGATTAATAGGTTAGTCCCAAAAATAATATAAAAGTGCATAATAAAGCCCATTAAACATCCAAAATAGATAATATAATAGCATGGAACAATCAAAAATTATAGATACGTTGGAGACGTATCAAGCATCCTCAAGCTTAATTCCTGCTCGTCCTTGAGTAGGTAAATGATAAAAACAGAATTTTTGATGTGGAATGCTACCTAACATAATTTTCAATGTAATTCTCTTTATTGCGGCATGAATGTTTAGATCCAAAAGATTCTAGACAGAAGTTTAATATTGACATAAAAATAATAATACTTCAGGCATGCTTACGAAGCAATTATGTCTTATCAAAATAACATAGCCAAAGAGAGCTTATCCCAACAAAATCATATAGTTTGGCCATGCTTCATTTTTGTCACACAAAATGCTCCCATCATGCACAACCCCGATGACAAGCCAAGCAATTGTTTCATACTTAGCCTTTTCAAACTCTTTCAACTTTCACGCAATATATGAGCGCGAGCCATGGACATAGCACTATGGGTGGAATAGAATATGATGATGGAGGTTGTCTCAGATGACAAAAGGGAGAAAGTCTCACATTGACGCAGCTAATCAACGGGCTATGGAGATGCACATCAATCGATGTCAATGCAAGTAGTAGGGATTGCCATGCAACGGATGCACTAGAGCTATAAATAGATTCAGACATATTTTTGGGGCTCAAGGATGGAATATTCTATCAGATGAGCTATGACAGTACAGATGTACCCATCATCGCCGATTACCCCGGCCTCCTTCCTGCTTCACATGTAAGTAATCCGGAGATACCTTGTCCAAGAGATTTTTCTCATTCCTCTCCTTACCCACCGCACTGTCCTATGCTCAAAAGGGGAGGCATTCGGCGCGCCATGCTACCTCGGCGGCATCTCCGAAGAGAGTGTCCCCCACACCAGGCAAGCCTTTGAAGAAGAAGGCAAACGAAGATACGGTCGAGCCTTCATCAAAGAGGTATGAATTTGAAAATATGCACCTTGGCAGCACATCCAACTGTGACCTTTCCATTTACCCTGTATCAGGAAAAAGGTGTGCCGAACTATATCCGGGGGTCCAGCCGGTCATACTTTCCGCAGCCAGGATCCAGACCTTGCCGTGAAGATGGGGGCTGATGCGGCGGTGATGCCGGACTGTCTTCCAGCCGAGGATTTGGATGATGTATCCGTCACCAACTCGGAAGTGGAGAGTGCCATGAATCACCGGCACCGCAGGGCCATTTTACAAGACCCTGGCTTTTCAAAAGAGGCATTTAACGCCTTCAGCTCAGCCGATGCATATATCTGAGCTGCTCGAGATGGGCTTAACAGAGCCACAAAGTAGCATTTAAAAGATGTGCAGGTAAGTTTACTTTGTCTGACTATGGTAACCATATGCAAGTAGCCCCCGAGAATTAAAGTAGTTGGGACAACTGATTTGAGGATCGCTGCATGACCAAGTTCTGTCAGAGAAGAACGACGTGCTAGCACAAGAGCTAGAAAAGTGTCGGACGCAGTTGAACGCAGTGACTGCGAATTGGAAAAATCCAAAGCGGCGTCTTCCGGTGATATTTCCCTCCATCGAGAAACAGTTATTGCATAGCGACCGTGTTAACACTGTGACTTTATCTCATAACAAGATCATAAGATCAATTGGAGGAAAAACAGTCGAAAAGACTGCATGCCGCAGGCGAGCGGGTTTTGACCCATGTCAGACAGGAGAAAAACAAACTCTAAGATGCAAACACCCAGCTGGACGAAGAGCTGAAGGATGTGCGGGCCTAGCTAGCCGACTCCGTGAAGGAGAACAAAAAACTGCGAGGCGATATACTCAGTATGTGGCCATCTTTACCTTATAACAGTTTGGAAGTAAAAGTAGTTGATATAGCTGTGATTGCAGGTATATTGATGGGTCGCCCAGAAGAGGAGGTGTCCGGATCATCAAGTGATCTTCTGCAAGGGCTGTCGCGATTGCACGAGCAAGCTCGGCAGGCAATGCGGTGTGTAGACAAGGCCTTATGGCCATCCGACTCCCCTCCAAGGAGTATGGAGAAGCTTCTAGAGTTGTTCAAGGGAGCGCGGTGGCATATCCGACTATGGAAGATATCGGCCTGCCGAGAGGGTGCGCGAGAGGCCTAGGCCATGGTAAAAACAAGATATACCAAGATGGATCTGAATCACATGGCCCGGGTCGGACCACTAGGGTCAAATGGGGAAGAAATTCCCGTTAGTTTAGTATATGGCCAAGTAGAGTGGTTGCTAGATACTCCCAACAAGATTGTAAATTAGACCGCCTGTTGGACGGTATAGAGGAGGAAGTTTTTAAGTCCTAAGTGACTATGTATTTTCCTTCTAGCTGTATTGTAAAACGATTGTCATGGCCGACCCTTTTGCTTCGATCACTCGACCCGAAGGTGTGGAGTGTTTCTGAATACCTGAGCGGCAAAATAAACCGGGGTATGTTGCGGAACGTAGCAGAAATTTAAAAATTTTCTACGCATCACCAAAATCAATCTATGGAGTCATCTAGCTACGAGGGGAAGAGGAGTGCATCTACATACCCTTGTAGATCGCGAGCGGAAGCGTTCAAGAGAACGGGGTTGATGGAGTCGTACTCGTTGTGATCCAAATCACCGATGATCGAGCGCCGAACGGACGGCACCTCCGCGTTCAACACACGTATGATTGGGAGAGACGTCTCCTCCTTCTTGATACAAAAAGGGGAGAGGAGAGGTTGATGGAGATCCAGCAGCATGACGGCGTGGTGGTGGAAGCAGCGGGATCTCGGCAGGGCTTCGCCAAGCACCAACGAGAGGGAGAGGTGTCACGAAGGGAGAGGGAGGCGCCAGGGAATTGGGTGCGGCTGCCCTCCCTCCCCTCCACTATATATAGGGGCCAGGGGGCGCCGGCCCCTCTAGATCTCATCTAGATGGGGGGGGGGGCGGCGGCCAAGGGGTGGCTTGGCCCCCAAGCCAAGTGGAGGCGCCCCCCGCCCCTAGGGTTTCTAACCCTAGGCGCAGGAGGAGGCCCAAGGGGGGCACACCAGCCCACTAGGGGCTGGTTCCCTTCCCACTTCAGCCCATGGGGCTCTCCGAGATAGGTGGCCCCACCCGGTGGACCCCTGGGACCCTTCCGGTGGTCCCGGTACAATACCGGTGACCCCAGAAACTTTCCCGGTGGCCGAAACTGGTCTTCCTATATATAAATTTGTACCTCCGGACCATTCCGGAACTCCTCGTGACGTCCGGGATCTCATCCGGGACTCCAAACAACTTTAGGGTTACCGCATACTAATATCTCTACAACCCTAGCGTCACCGAACCATAAGTGTGTAGACCCTACGGGTTCGGGAACCATGCAGACATGACCGAGACAACTCTCCGACCAATAACCAACAGCGGGATCTGGATACCCATGTTGGCTCCCACATATTCCACGATGATCTCATCGGATGAACCACGATGTCGAGGATTCAATCAATCCTGTATTCAATTCCCTTTGTCAATCGGTATGTTACTTGCCCGAGATTCGATCATCGGTATCCCAATACCTTGTTCAATCTCGTTACCGGCAAGTCACTTTACTCATTCCATAACACATCATCCCGTGACCAACTACTTAGTCACACTGGGCTCATTATGATGATGCATTACTAAGTGGGCCCAGAGATACATCTTCGTCATACGGAGTGACAAATCCCAGTCTCGATTCATGCCAACCCAACAGACACTTTCGGATATACCTGTATTGTACCTTTATAGCCACCCAGTTACGTTGTGACGTTTGTTACACCCAAAGCACTCCTACGGTATCCGGGAGTTGCAAAATCTCATGGTCTAAGGAAGTGATACTTGACAATTAGAAAATCTCTAGCAGACGAACTACATGATCTTGTGCTATGCTTAGGATTGGGTCTTGTCCATCACATCATTCTCCTAATGATGTGATCCCGTTATCAATGACATCCAATGTCCATGGTCAGGAAACTGTAACCATCTATCGATCAACGAGCTAGTCAACTAGAGGCTTACTAGGGACATGTTGTGGTCTATATATTCACACATGTATTACAATTTCCGGATAACACAATTATAGCATGAACAATAGACAATTATCATGAACAAGGAAATATAATAATAACCTTTTTATTATTGCCTCTAGGGCATATTTCCAACAGTCTCCCACTTGCACTAGAGTCAATAATCTAGTTACATTGTGATGAATCAAACACCCATAGAGTTCTGGTGTTGATCATGTTTCGCTCGAGGGAGAGGTTTAGTCAACGGATCTGTGACATTCAGGTCTGTATGCACTTTACAAATATCTATGTCTCCACTTTGAACATTTTCACGAATGGAGTTGAAGCGACGCTTGATATGCCTGGTCTTCCTGTGAAACATGGGCTCCTTGGCAAGGGCAATAGCTCCAGTGTTGTCACAGAAGAGAGTCATCGGGCCCGACGCATTGGGAATAACTCCTAGGTCGGTAATGAACTCCTTCACCCAGATTGCTTCTTGTGCTGCCTCCGAGGCTGCCATGTACTCCACTTCACATGTAGATCCCGCCACGACGCTTTGCTTGCAACTACACCAGCTGACTGCCCCACCATTCAAAATATACACGTATCCGGTTTGTGACCTGGAGTCATCCAGATCTGTGTCGAAGCTAGCATCAACGTAACCCTTTACGACGAGCTCTTCGTCACCTCCATAAACGAGAAACATATCCTTAGTCCTTTTCAGGTACTTTAGGATATTCTTGACCGATGTCCAGTGTTCCATGCCGGGATTACTTTGGTACCTTCCTACCAAACTTACGGCAAGGTTTACATCAGGTCTGGTACACAGCATGGCATACATAATATACCCTATGGCCGAGGCATAGGGGATGACACTCATCTTTTCTCAACGGATTTCAATGAAGCCCTATTTAAAGTGAATGTGGCAGTCTCTAAAGCATAGCCCCAAAATGACAGCGGTAGATCGGTAAGAGACATCATAGATCGCACCATATCCAATAGAGTGCGATTACGACGTTCAGACACACCATTATGCTGAGGTGTTCCAGGCGGCGTGAGTTGTGAAACTATTCCACATTTCCTTAAGTGCATGCCAAATTCGTGACTCAAATATTCTCCCCCACGATCTGATCGCAAGAACTTGATTTTCCTGTCACGTTGATTCTCAACCTCACTCTGAAATTCCTTGAACTTTTCAAAGGTCTCAGACTTGTGTTTCATTAAGTAGACATACCCATATCTACTCAAGTCATCAGTGAGGGTGAGAACATAACGATAGCCACCGCGAGCCTCAACACTCATTGGACCGCACACATCAGTATGTATGATTTCCAATAAGTTGGTTGCTCGCTCCATTGTTCTGGAGAATGGAGTCTTGGTCATTTTGCCCATGAGGCATGGTTCGCACGTGTCAAATGATTCATAATCAAGAGACTCCGAATGTCCATTTGCATGGAGTTTCTTCATGCATTTGACACCAATGTGAGCACGGGGCAGTGCCACAAGTATGTGGGACTATCATTATCAACCTTAGATCTTTTGGTATTCACACTATGAATATGTGTAACATCACGTTCGAGATTAAATAAGAATACACCATTGACCAGCGGGGCATGACGATAAAACATATCTCTCATATAAATAGAACAACCATTATTATCGGATTTAAATGAGTAGCCATCTCATATTAAACGAGATCCTGATACAATGTTCGTGCTCAAAGCTGGCACTAAATAACAATATTGAGGTTTAAAACTAATCCTGTAGGTAAATGTAGAGGTAGCGTGCCGACGGTGATCACATCGACCTTGGAACCATTCCCGACGCGCATCGTCACCTCGTCCTTTGCCAGTCTCCGCTTATTCCGCAGCTCCTGTTTTGAGTTACAAATATGAGCAACCGCACCGGTATCAAATACCCAGGAGCTACTACGAGTACTGGTAAGGTACACATCAATAACATGTATATCACATATACCTTTGGTGTTGCCGACCTTCTTGTCTGCTAAGTACTTGGGGTAGTTCCGCTTCCAGTGACCACTTCCCTTGCAATAAAAACACTCAGTCTCGGGCTTGGGTCCATTCTTTGGCTTCTTCCCGGCTGCTTGCTTACCGGGCGCGGCAACCCCCTTGCCGTCCTTCTTGAAGTTCTTTTTACCCTTGCCTTTCTTGAACTTAGTGGTTTTATTCACCATCAACACTTGATGTTCCCTTTTTGATTTCCACCTCCGCTGATTTCAGCATCTAATATACCTCAGGAATGGTCTTTTCCATCCCCTGCATATTGAAGTTCATCACAAAGCTCTTGTAGCTAGGTGGGAGCGACTGAAGGATTCTGTCAACGACCGCATCATCCGGGAGATTAACTTCCAGCTGAGACAAGCAGTTGTGCAACCCAGACATTTTGAGTATGTGCTCGCTGACGAAACTATTCTCCTCCATCTTACAACTGTAGAACTTGTCGGAGACTTCATATCTCTCGACCCGGGCATGAGCTTGGAAAACCATTTTCATCTCTTGTAACATCTCATATGCTCCGTGTTGCTCAAAACGCTTCTGGAGCCCCGGTTCTAAGCTGTAAAGCATGCCGCACTGAACCAGGGAGTAATCATCAACACGGGACTGCCAAGCGTTCATAACGTCTTGGTTTGTTGGGGGTGGTGCTTCACCTAGCGGTGCTTCAAGGACATATGCTTTCTTGGCAGCTATGAGGATGATCCTCAAGTTCCGGACCCAGTCCGTATAGTTGCTACCATCGTCTTTCAGCTTGGTTTTCTCTAGGAACATGTTGAAGTTGAGGACAACATTAGCGTGGGCCATTTGATCTACAAGACATATTGCAAAGATTTTAGACTATGTTCATGATAATTAAGTTCATCTAATCAAATTATTAATGAACTCCCACTCAGACAGACATCCCTCTAGTCATCTAAGTGATACATGATCCGAGTCAACTAGGCCGTGTCCGATCATGACATGAGACGGACTAGTCATCATCGATGAACATTTTCATGTTGATCGTATCTTCTATACGACTCATGTTTGACCTTTCGGTCTTTCGTGTTCCAAGGCCATCTCTGTACATGCTAGGCTCGTCAAGTCAACCTAAGTGTATTGCGTGTGTAAATCTGGCTTACACCCGTTGTATGCGAACGTTAGAACCTATCACACCCGATCATCACGTGGTGCTTCGGAACAACGGACCTTAGCAATGGTGCACAGTTAGGGGGAACACTTTCTTGAAATTATTGCGAGGGATCATCTTATTTATGCTACCGTCGTTCTAAGCAAATAAGATGTAAAACATGACAAACATCACATGCAATCAAATAGTGACATGATATGGCCAATATCATTTTGCTCCTTTTGATCTCCATCTTCGGGGCGCCATGATCATCGTCGTCACCGGCATGACACCATGATCTCCATCATCATGATCTTCATCATCGTGTCTTCATGAAGTTGTCTCGTCAACTATTACTTCTACTACTATGGCTAACGGTTAGCGATAAAGTAAAGTAATTACATGACGTTTATGTTGACATGCAGGTCATAAATAAATGAAGACAACTCCTATGGCTCCTGCCGGTTGTCATACTCATTGACATGCAAGTCATGATTCCTATTACAAGAACATGATCAATCTCATACATCACATATATCATTCATCACATCCTTTTGGCCATATCATATCACACGACATATGCTGCAAAAACAAGTTAGACGTCCTCTAATTGTTGTTGCAAGTTTTTACGTGGCTGCTATAGGTTTCTAGCAAGAACATTTCTTACCTACGCCAAAACCACAATGTGATATGCCAATTTCTATTTACCCTTCATAAGGACCCTTTTCATCGAATCCAATCTGACTAAAGTGGGAGAGACAGACACCTGCTAGCCACCTTATGCAACTAGTGCATGTCAGTCGGTGGAACCAGTCTCACGTAAGCGTACATGTAAGGTCGGTCCGGGCCGCTTCATCCCACGATGCCTCCAAATCAAGATAAGACTAGTAACGGCAAGTAAATTGACAAAATCAATGCCCACAACAACTTGTGTTCTACTCGTGCATAGAAACTACGCATAGACCTAGCTCTGATACCACTGTTGGGGAACGTAGCAGAAATTTAAAAAATTTCTACGCATCACCAAAATCAATCTATGGAGTCATCTAGCAACAAGGGGAAGAGGATTGCATCTACATACCCTTGTAGATCACGGGCGGAAGCGTTCAAGAGAATGGGGTTGATGGAGTCGTACTCGTCGTGATCCAAATCACCGATGCCCGAGCGCCGAACGGACGGCACCTCCGCGTTCAACACACGTATGGTTGGGAGAGATGTCTCCTCCTTCTTGATCCAGCAAGGGGAGAGGAGAGGTTGATGGAGATCCAGCAGCACGACGGTGTGGTGGTGGAAGCAGCGGGATCTCGGCAGGGCTTCGCCAAGCACCAACGAGAGGGAGAGGTGTCACGGAGGGAGAGGGAGCGCCAAGGACTTGGGTGCGGCTGCCCTCCCTCCCCTGCACTATATATAGGGGCCAGGGGGCGCCGGCTCCTCTAGATCCCATCTACATGGGGGGCGGCGGCCAAGGGGTGGCTTGCCCCCCAAGCCAAGTGGAGGTGCCCCCCACCCCTAGGGTTTCTAACCCTAGGCGCAGGACGAGGCCCAAGGGGGGCGCACCAGCCCACCAGGGGCTGGTTCCCTTCCCACTTCAGCCCATGGGGCCCTCCGGGATAGGTGGCCCCACCCGGTGTTCCCGGTACAATACCGTTGACCCCCGAAACTTTCCCGGTGGCAGAAACTGGTCTTCCTATATATAAATCTGTACCTCCAGACCATTCCGGACCTCCTCGTGACGTCCGGGATCTCATCCGGGACTCTGAACAACTTTCGGGTTACTGCATACTAATATCTCTACAACCCTAGCATCACCGAACCTTAAGTGTGTAGACCCTACGGGTTCGGGAACCATGCAGACATGACCGAGACAACTCTCCGGCCAATAACCAACAGCGGGATCTGGATACCCATGTTGGCTCCCACATATTCCATGATGATCTCATCGGATGAACCACTATGTCGAGGATTCAATCAATCTCGTATTCAATTCCCTTTGTCAATCGGTACGTTACTTGCCCGAGATTCAATCATCGGTATCCCAATACCTTATTCAATCTCGTTACCGGCAAGTCACTTTACTCGATCCGTAACACATCATCCCGTGACCAACTACTTAGTCACACTGAGCTCATTATGATGATGCATTACCGAGTGGGCCCAGAGATACCTCTTCGTCATACGGAGTGACAAATCCCAGTCTCGATTCATGCCAACCCAACAGACACTTTCGGAGATACCTGTAGTGTACCTTTATAGCCACCCATTTACGTTGTGACATTTGTTACACCCAAAGCACTCCCACGGTATCCGGGAGTTGCACAATCTCATGGTCTAAGGAAGTGATACTTGACACTTAGAAAAGCTCTAGCAGATGAACTACACGATCTTGTGCTATGCTTAGGATTGGGTCTTGTCCATCACATCATTCTCCTAATGATGTGATCCCGTTATCAATGACATCCAATATCCATGGTCAGGAAACCGTAACCATCTATTGATCAACAAGCTAGTCAACTAGAGGCTTACTAGGGACATGTTGTGGTCTATATATTCACACATGTATTACGATTTTCGGATAACACAATTATAGCATGAACAATAGACAATTATCATGAACAAGGAAATATAATAATAACCATTTTATTATTGCCTCTAGGGCATATTTCCAATAGGGTATGCATGGAAACCAGGTGTAGGGGTCATAGGTGCTTGAACAGACAAGTTGTATCCGGCTAGTTATGTTTTATTACATTGAAATTGTAAGAAACATCTTCTAGAGAGAATAGTTCTGTTAAGGGTTCCTTTCCCTGGGTGTGCATGCATCTATGTGCATGTTCGGACTGTGATGAAAAAATCACAGTGTGTATAACTTCTGGGGGTTCATAATGGAGCGAGTGCAAAAACATCTTTAATTCACCGACCGAATATTCCCTTAAGAACGCTAGCTTTCGGCTTCACCCAGTCTGAGATACACATCCGGATGACCCGACAGTAACAATCGCATATGTGCTCCCTTTATGCCCTAGCCGAACTAACGGGAACGTAGGGAATAAGCACAAGAGCCAGGCAACCCATCTTGGCCAAAACTTAAGTCATATCGATGCATATAATGGCACACAAAAGGTACATATGGGAGAAAACACATATGTGATGAGCTTTATGCTCGGAAAATAGAAATAGCAAGCTTCTGTCCAAGAAGCCCCCAGGTATGATAGACGTACATACTTGAAGATGTATGCGTCGAGGGTGTACGGTCTAACCGCACGAAAGCCTTTAAAGAGAAAAAACGAAAAGAGATAAAAAATGATGAAAACAATAAGAGGAAGGAGACGAACAAAGAATTTGGCGCTAGGCATGGAATCTTTGGAGTCTGGCCGCGTACCAGGGATTCAGCTCTAGTCGATTGTCTGACGCATCACGCAAGCGGTACGCTCTTCCGGTGAGAACTTCGTCGATGATGAAGGGAGCCTCCCACTTGGGCTTGAGTTTGTCCTTTTTCTTCTCCGGGAGGCATAGAACGAGTTCGCTGATGTTGTAAGTTTTGGCCCGCACTTCTCTGCTTTGATACCTGCGAGCCTGCTATTGATAAAATGCGGAATAGGCTTTGCACTACTAGGAAAAGGCCTACTAATGGCGCACCAGTTTTGCCTACTAATGGCGCGTCAATGGTGCGCCATTAGTATCACGCCACTAGTATTTATTACTAATGGCGCACCACTAGTGCGCCATTAGTATCTGGTATACTAATGGCGCACCACCCAGTGCGCCATTAGTATATAACACCATGCGCCATTAGTATGCCTCCCAGGGGCCATATTTAACCATATTTAACCATGTATTTTTCTGATAATTTTTCATATATAAATTATTTCATTTGGAGTTACGGTTGAATTTCTATGATTTTTAGAAGTTTTAAACATTTTTTGGAATTTCCTGGTTATTTAGAAATAAATCAAATCCAGAAAAGGACTTATTGCGTCAACATGACGTCACCCTGATGTCAGCAGGTCAACTAGGCGCCTCCAGGTCAAACTGACCAGTGGGTCCCGCGTGTCAGTGACTCAGTTGGTTAACTGAGTTGATTAGGGTTAAACTAATTCTAACGAAAATGTCAGCAGGGCTGGGCCCACATGTCAGTGGCTCAGGTTTAGTTTAGCGAGGGGATTAGCACCTAACAGTGGTGATTAGCACTAACTAACATCTAACTAATCCAGCTAGTGCCGGCCCCACATGTCATTGAGCCAGGTGGGGCCCGACCGGGGTCAAAGTGGGTCAAACCCAGGCCGGCGGGGTCAAACCCACCGGCGACTCGACACCGGCGAGGCCCGAGACGGCGGCGCGGCTCGGAGAATGCCCACAGGGCATGGACAAGGCCGTTCTTGGGCTCGTTGGAGAGCTCTCGTTGGCACGGGTCGAGTGGTGGTGGCGGCCAGACCTATGGTGGCCGGAGCCGACGACGGCGAACTCCAAGGTGGCGGCCGGAGTTCGGGCGAGATGCGAGTGAGAGCTAGGGGGCACGGGAAGGCGAGCTGGGGCGTGCTGCGGGCTCGTGGGGAGGCACTAAGCGCAGTGGTGTGCTCGAGTGCGAGCTCCAGCAGCCGTAGCCATGGCGGCGACATGGCCGGCGGCGAAGAGCTCTCGGGCTCGTTACGAACGGCGGCTAGAGAGGAAGGTAGAGTACGGGGAGAGGGGGAAATGATGGCGGAGCTCACAGCGAGGGCGTAGAGGTGGTCGGCGAGCTCGGGGGAGGCCGGACGGCGTCGAATCATCGGATCCCGCGGAAGAAGACGAGGGCGAGGACGACGGCACGAGGCTCCCAGCGTCACGTGGCTTGGCGATGAGGAAGAGGACGTCGCGGAGGATCTGTTGGACGGTACAGAGAGGGTAGGGTGGACGGTGGCCACGGTGATCGTCGGCGGCGGCGACGGGTGCGTTCGGTCGCGCTCGAGGAAGGGACTGGAGGGCGAGGGAGAGAGCAGAGAGTGAGGGATAGAAGCAAGGAGGCTGCGTGGCGTCGCGGAAGGCGTCCAGGGCGACGAGGGGGCAGCCAGGCAGGTAGGGAGGTGCTGGCGCGGCTCGCCTGCGCGCCGGGCACGCAGCTGCTTCTCCTCCTGGCAAGAGGAAGAAGACAGTGCTGCCCCTGGTGGGCCGGGCTGGCTTTGCCCAGCTGGGCTGCTACAGGGATGGCCAGGTAGGGCAGGTCAGTCCTTCTCTCTCTCTTTCTTTTATTTTCTTTTCTATTTCTGTTATTTGTTTTGGGTTTAGTTTTAACACCAAACCATTTTATAAAATCCTGAAAATAATTATGTGGCTAGAACTAAAATATACCAAACCACATAAAATGTTCCAGAATTATTGGACATATATTAATTATATAAAAAATATATATCCAATGCAAATAGTTATTGAATTAATTCAAAGGCCCAAAATAAATGTTTCTGAGATACCAAAAATATTGGTTTGAATTTTACCTCTTGCCAATATTTTCAGAGACTAAGAGGAACATTTTCTTGGACTTCTTTGGAGAGATTTTAAATGTTGGTTATTTTTAGAGGTCTTCTGAGGTTTTTGAAAATTCCTCAATTCAAATTTCATTTGAATTTAAACATGATGCTCACACGAAGGTCTAGCCTAGTGCATGCCAGGACTAGGGATGTGACAACTCGCCCCCACTAGACAAGAATCTCGTCCCGAGATTCAAGCGTAGGGTAAGATGAAGGGGGAACACAAACTAACACAATATTCAAGATCCAGGTTGCACTTCATAGGGACGTTGATTCGATCACCATCTTTGACTCGATGTCTTCCTCTGAGAACTCCAACTAACATGACAAGAAGAGGAAAGGAAAACTCTAGAAGAATTGATCTTGTCGAAGACCGAACAACTCAGGATCATCTCAATGATCACGAAATCAACTCACTAGAAACATCTCTAGAGCTGAGAGGCAAGACATGCATCAGGAGGGACGGAAGAAACAATTTGATGAGGGTTTCAAAGTAGCGAGGAAACAAATACTATGATACCAAAATGGGACATCTTGGAGGAGGATGATCCGTAGAATCATCCCTTCAGTGGCAAAAAGAATTACTTTTGATCCATAGATCAATAAAATGCTCTATACCAGCCTAGGGAAAATCTCGAGCAATCGTTTGGCGGAGTAAGTAGAGATGGCATATCGAGACTAGAATGGATGATGTGGACTACCTTGTTGAAGACAACGCAATGGATGATTTGGCTTGCGCGTGCTCTAAAGAACTTGAGCATTTCCATATTCATCAAGGTTCTACCAACATCCGAGTCGAGGATCCTGGCAACACATCTTACTACCTTGACGAATAGTGATGGAAAATGCAGATGCATAGAAAGACAACCCTTTCTCAGATTTCACCTTAGCGAGGCTAAGGGAATGAAATCTGGATGATCGACCGAGAGACATTTAGCAGTCCGCTTCTAATGTTCTCCTTGATGTTCTAGTGTATCCCATTCATAGATATGGTTTGATAAGCAATAACTACTGGAGTAAATCAAGGAGAACATCAAGTAAAAGGTCGGACTTCGGGAGCACAAGAATCCATAAGCAATAACTACTGGAGTAAATCCTACGAAATCCTTATGGGGAGTGACCAACTTCCTCAATCAAGATACTACAATGATAGGTCTTCCAGCTGGGTGTGTTGGCCACGACATCCACCTTACCGGTTTAGAAAGACCAACATTATAGATCTTGGAGTGTGTTCCAACCATCATATCTGCCTGAGATTCAGATCTGGTTAGAAACAGGATACTTCAGACAACATGTCTGAAAAGGAAAGGTTGCAACAC
Organism: Triticum aestivum; assembly: GCF_018294505.1. NCBI lineage: Eukaryota > Viridiplantae > Streptophyta > Magnoliopsida > Poales > Poaceae > Triticum > Triticum aestivum. The sequence goes on along the minus strand of NC_057806.1, from coordinate 613,476,495 downwards.
AAATCGACGAGATGATATTGCGAGATTCTCGGGAGATGAACTACGGTAGCAAGCTAGAAAACATGAGCTAGTTCTGCTACAAGCATGTGAACACGCTGTCCCAGACAAGCATGGTCACCTAGTAGTCTTACAACGAAACACTACCGAGTTCGGGGGGGAACCATCAACGAGGATATCGAAGTCCTTGCGTAAGTCTAGCTCTTAAGAAGGAACTTCTTGTCCTTGAACAAATCAGTTAGTGGCTTGGTGTGCTAGGGATTCATATAGAATGAAGGTTGCAAGTCCCCAGACCATAGAATACTTCGCACGTATGCCTGACTGACTTGGGATGATTCCACAGGAAGTGAAACAAACTTTCTCGAATTCACGGCGGCAACTTACATCAAATGCACATGAATCAAAGGAAGTCACTTCTTTCATCCAAACATATACCTCATGAACGGGGCATGAAGAAAATGCTTACACAAGTTTCCAACACTAGCCTAATGTTTAACACGAATCATGGGGGAGACAAGATGTTGTTGATGGGCTCAACAACAACTCATCGGAATTTCCATATCACTGGACTTCCACCATTATGTGAACAATGTGACAGTATTGGTCAGACCAAAAGATGTAATGGTGTATGCTCGAGGAATCAACCACGAGTAAGACAACATTACGAACATCATTGGTTCTGATTTGACTTGACGATAGCCCATACTCAAGTCAAAGCTTTGACAAGACAATAGATCCAACAACCGGTCACGAGGAAAAATCGATGAAGATATCATCTTTCTTCAACACACACACACACACACACACAAAGATATCCCTTAACATGAACTAAGTCAGACAAGCTTTTATCTTCCAACTCTCCAAGTTGTTGTTCAGCTTAACCAACTAGCTTAGGGGTATCCAACATATATTCTTGGAGAATGGATGGTTTAAAGAAAACCCAACATGATCATGAACTCAACATAGCGATCAGGGAACAACCTGGTAATACTTCCGAGAAGATATTCGGAAAATCACAAACCACCGATATGTTATTAAGCTCGAGAACAATCTTGCTTTTCAAGGCAAGACGATATGGTCAAGGAGCAAGGGATTGTCACAATCCTAACTCATTAGTCGATGAGTGCACCCGGAAATATGGACTAGGTAGCACGATTAATCTTAGGATGATGATTCGATAACCAACATGCTAAGAATGAAGTTATTGTCCTTAAACTACCCAGCAACGGAGTTGCTAGGAGTATTGATTTCGCACATCACAGTACACTTGTCGGCACTCCGGTTACAATAACACGGGAACCGAGGAATGAACAATGATGGCGAGAAGTATCACTACGTCAAGAATTCACAAGAGATGGTGCAATTCTCATGACAATCCCGACGTAAAGAGGGTAACACTCCAAGGTGGAACAGACCAAAAGCTTGATTGCATTTGATCTGCGGAATACAACTGCTTTGACCCAATCCTAGAAATGGATGAGGTACCGGAGTTTGTTTCTCCTGGTCATTCTGAACTAGAATGGCTTGACGGACCACAAGAGTAGTAGGCATCGATTAACGAATGCACACATACTCTTGACTATCAATTGATAGACAAAGGTCGGAAGACAACTGAAATAGGACAACTCAAAAGAACAAATGATTTTTTTGAGTTGTGGATGCATAGATTAGTATGTCGAACCAAGTTCGATAGGTTTCTTCCGGATAACCCATGCGAAGAAGGTAGAACTGGCAGAGTCACAATATAAAATGAAGAACTCATCGAGAGCACTCTTGTTGTGATCTTTTGATCCAGCAAACTTCTGCCATAAGTGGTTCATAGTATTTGGAAGAAGGAAATACCACGGACCTCGAGGACTAATGCAGAGGTTACTAACATCCTAAAGGTACGAGCAGCACTATCAACAGGATGTAAGTAGAATGAATCTTGGGTTTAAGGACCCAGAAATAAAATACCTACTAACTAAATGGCATCACGGGATGCTTTCGAGAATGGTGGCCAGAATCATCACACTAGGGACACAAAACATTGCTAGATTACTAGGTGACTCTCCAAGACACCTAGGGTCATAGTAATAGCTCCAACATATATGTCGAGGCAACAAAGTACCTCAACTCACTGATTAGTGTGATTAATCTGGCCCAAATGGACATCAGGAACAGGAGGAAGGGATTTGCAAATGCATCAGACTATTTAGAAACCTGGGATGACTCGGACAGCATAACGGTTGTGAATGCTCGAAATAGATTTGAGACAACCTGCAAAAATGGTGGCATAGCCACTCAACAACAATATCAAGGTTCCGAGATCAACTGACAACATACGGAGGTAGTAGGAACGGAACTGAGGCTTGAAACTATCAATTCTATAAGTCTATGGATTAGTAACACGTCATCCTGATAGATAGATGAGAAGGCCTAGTTCTTAATTCCCGTAGAAAAGAAGAGGATGACTCAGATCAGAGGGCATGAGGTATAAGAAGTAAAAGAGCCTTACGTTCCCTTCCACAATCAATTCCCCTACATAACTAAAGAAGTTCTAGACTCGACTTCGACCAGTTTGGCTTGGTAATCCTACAGGCAGTCAGGCTCTGATACCAAAGCTGTCAGGACCCCGATCCTAAGTCACACCGATCTAGCATGTAACACGTCATATCACTTTGCGGCCTCACACACGGTATTCCCACGGGTGCCACCTTACCTGGCCCGGGACCGTTTGCGCCTTTTTGCTCACGTATATGATAGTGTCGCTAGCATCCATATGACAAAGAACCCGGGCCAACATGGCTAGTCGTGAACCCAAAGCGGCACTAACCCATGGGGACAGGCATACATGAATCAACCTCGAGCATGTCGGTCAACAGCGTGTGAATCCGGGCTATAGCACTGGGCTAACAGGACTCCAGTAACCCGGGCTGTAGCAGGCTAGGCAGGACTCCGGATGTCACCGCGTGACATTTCCCCGAAGGGACAGACACATGAATGAAGTGAAACACATGCCGGCCAGTCAAGTGTCCTGGGCAGTAGTGCTGGGCTAGCAGGACTCCGGTGAACCGGGCTGTAGCAGACTACTATCGCTCAGAAAGCACTAGACTACATTTCCCCATATGATAGGCTGCCAAGGATAAACAACTAGATTGTCGGATCCCACACATATCAAACATTTCAATCATACACACAATATGCTCAATATGTGCAAATACAACATGGCATCACAACATAACTCTATGACTCAAGTAACTCTTTTGAGGTGGCGCACACGAGTCCACATATTCACCATACCAATACACCACTATGGATCCGCTCCCGTCTCCCTGCGAGAACGCCATCCATAGCACTCACGCTTATCTTGTGCATTTTAAAGTATCCACTTTCACTTGTCTATGAACTATGCAAGGGGTCCAAGTTTCCATATCCGAGGAATCCGGCTATTCGAATAGATAATGATAACCCTGCAGGGGTGTACTTCTTCACACACGCTCTCGCCACTTATCGCCCTGTACACGTCATGTACCTCGGCAACCTTCAAGCGGAAGCCGGGCGAGGGAGTCGGCCACGACCTGACTAACCAACAAGTCTCTAGTCCAGGTTTATCGCCTATTCGGGTTCCATCCGCAAGGAGATCTGGCCGGGGTGTCGCTCACGGCCCCAAACGATGTGTGCAGGGTTCCCAAGCCCACCTCGACGGGTAGATCTATGCTTGGTACACCGTGCCATGGTGCCTAGTCTGTCCCAAGCCCACCTGTACCGGGTACCACTTGGTAGACTACTAACACTACCTACAAACACCAGAAACTAGTTGCAACTCCTGGACAGAGATCATGTTGATTAATAAGTCGAGAGGGGCACTTAAGCATTCCAATGTGTGGTAGTAACTGTTCATGGATCACAAACACAGAACTCAGTTCCTGAGGACGGCTACAATGAGACAACCCACCATGTACTCCTACATGGCCTCTCACCGCTACCTTTACCAAATCGTGTTCACACACTTAGCTCTCAACAGTAAGACATGTTCACCACAGTCCAATTCATTCCGGATGAATCAGACCCGACTCAACTCTAAGCAGTAGCAGGCATGACAACAAGCAGGAATGAGTAGGCACATCAGGGCTCAAACAACTCCTACTCATGCTTGTGGGTTTCATCTATTTAATGTGGCAATGACAGGTCATGCAGAGGAAAGGGGTTCAACTACCGCAGCATGTAACAGTTGAATCGTGGTTGTCCTAATGCAGAAAAAGAGAGCAGGAGCGAGAGAGTGGGATCATATCGGAATGAATAAGGGGAGTTTTGCTTGCCTGGCACTTCTGAAGATAATATAGTTCTTCATCGGTGTCATCGAACAATCGTCGGAGCGGCGTCTACTGAGAGGGGACAGTCACTGGCAAACAAAGGAGAAACACAATCAATGCAGTGCAACAATATGATGCATGATCATGACATGGCAATATGTTGTGAATTGGGCTAATGCAACAGAAAGTCATTTTAATTGAAGTGGAATTCAAAACTATATCAAATTCCAACTCTAAACCTATTATGAAATTTGCCCTAATCATGTTTCATCCTAAACAGTGATGTTAACTTGCGGAAACATGCATGAAAATGGTACAGATGGATTCCTTGAATTTTTCTGATAATTTTTCATATATAAATTATTTCATTTGGAGTTACGCTTGAATTTTTATGATTTTTAGAAGTTTTAAACATTTTTTGGAATTTCCTAGTTATTTAGAAATAAATCAAATCCAGAAAAGGACTTATTGCGTCAGCATGACGTCACCCTGATGTCAGCAGGTCAACTAGGCGCCTCCAGGTCAAACTGACCAGTGGGTCCCGCGTGTCAGTGACTCAGTTGGTTAACTGAGTTGATTAGGGTTAAACTAATACTAACGAAAATGTCAGCAGGGCTGGGCCCACATGTCAGTGGCTCAGGTTTAGTTTAGCGAGGGGATTAGCACCTAACAGTGGTGATTAGCACTAACTAACATCTAACTAATCCAGCTAGTGCCGGCCCCACATGTCATTGAGCCAGGTGGGGCCCGACCAGGGTCAAAGTGGGTCAAACCCAGGCCCGCAGGGTCAAACCCACCGGCGACTCGACGCCGGCGAGGCCCGAGACAGCGGCGCGGCTCGGAGAAAACCCACAGGGCACGGACAAGGCCGTTCTTGGGCTCGTTGGAGAGCTCTCGCTGGCGCGGGTCGAGTGGTGGTGGCGGCCAGACCTATGGTGGCCGGAGCCGATGATGGCGAGCTCCAAGGCGGCGGCCGGAGTTCGGGCGAGATGCGAGTGAGAGCTAGGGGGCACGGGAAGGCGAGCTGGGTTGTGCTGCAGGCTCGTGGGGAGGCACTGAGCGCAGTGGTGTGCTCGAGTGCGAGCTCCAGCAGCCGTAGCCATGGCAGTGACATGGCCGGCGGCGAAGAGCTCTCGGGCTCGTTACGAACGGCGGCTAGAGAGGTAGGTAGAGTACGGGGAGAGGGGGAAACGATGGCGGAGCTCACAGCGGGGGCGTAGAGGTGGTCAGCAAGCTCGAGGGAGGCCGGACGGCGTCGAATCATCGGCGGTTGTCATCGGATCCCGCGGAAGAAGACGAGGGCGAGGACGACGGCACGAGGCTCCCAGCGTCACGTGGCTTGGCGATGAGGAAGAGGACATCGCGGAGGATCCGTTGGATGGTACAGAGAGGGTAGGGTGGACGGTGGCCACGGTGATCGTCGGCGGCGGCGATGGCTGCGTTCGTCGCGCTCGAGGAAGGGACTGGAGGGCGAGGGAGAGAGAAGAGAGTGAGGGAGAGGAGCAAGGGGGCTGCGTGGCATCGCGGAAGGCGTCCAGGGCAATGAGGGGGCAGCCAGGCAGGCAGGAAGGAGCTGGCGCGGCTCGCCTGCGTGCCGGGCACGCAACTGCTTCTCCTCCTAGCAAGAGGAAGAAGACAGTGCTGCCCCTGGTGGGCCGGGTTGGCTTTGCCCAGCTGGGCTGCTACAGGGATGGCCAGGTAGGGCAGGTCAGTCCTTCCTCTCTCTCTTTCTTTTATTTTCTTTTCTATTTCTTCTATTTGTTTTGGGTTTAGTTTTAACACCAAACCATTTTATAAAATCCTGAAAATAATTATGTGGCTAGAACTAAAATAATACCAAACCACATAAAATGTTCCAGAATTATTGGACATATAATAATTATATAAAAAATATATATCCAATTCAAATAGTTATTGAATTAATTCAAAGGCCCAAAATAAATGTTTCTGAGATACCAAAAATATTGGTTTGAATTTTACCTCTTGCCAATATTTTCAGAGACTAAGAGGAACACTTTCTTGGACTTCTTTGGAGAGATTATAAATGTTGGTTATTTTTAGAGGTCTTCTGAGGTTTTTGAAAATTCCTCAATTCAAATTTCATTTGAATTTAAACATGATGCTCACACGAAGGTCTAGCCTAGTGCATGCCAGGACTAGGGATGTGACATCTTGTCTCTAATGATGTGCATCTCCATACTCAGCGATAACAGCCGAACGAAGGTGTAGTGCAGCGGATGAAGGTTGAACATAGCAAATATGTCATCAAACCGCAGGACGATCGTACCCCCAATGGCGCCATCCACAAAGCCCTTGCCCTCTGGCACCTTGGCCACGAAAACCGGGTATGCCACATCATTCTCTCTGAGACGCCGCTTCTAAAAAGAAAGAACACTGTCGTGCAGACTCCGCATAGCACCGGTTGCAGCATTGAGCATATTTGTCGGTAGCATCGCCCTACCCGCCACATGCACCGTCCTCGAGATATCCTTAGGTGAAGTAGGCCCGTCCTGAGAATGGATCGTACTCGGTGCTGGCTGGCTCGCACCGGCGGCCTTTTTAGTCTGCCGTTTCCGGCCCTTCTTCTTGATCTGCTGTAATGGGATGGAGTTCTGCTCACAAACCGCCTTCTTGAGCGTGTTGGGGCTGATAATATTTGGCACCTCCGCTATCTGAGGCTCGGTGAAGGCGGCAGCTGGAGGCGTCTCCTGAGAACTGAACGCCAGACGACGCCTGTTGCAATTGGGTTTCTCTGCCGTACCAGCTAGATCGCGGTCGTCTTGTTTGGGTTCTTGAGAAGGAGGCCCACAGAACTCGTCACCGTACCCATGTTCGGCAAAGTACTTATCGATGTTGGTAAATGTACCATCGTCGTTGTCATCATCGTCCGGATCCTGTGCCATATGCATGTCCGGATCCTGTGCCATAGGGATGTCCGGCATGTCCGGCAGCGTTGCGGCGTTCTTGCCATGGCTTGGCGCCGGCACGACTAGTGGTCTTGTCTGTGGGGTGGTGTCCCCCGCCCCCAAACGAATCTGGCTCTTCGGCCAAAGCAGGGGCCAGCTTACGCAGGCGCTGAGGGTCATCTCATCTTCTTCGTCGGCCCCAGCGGGTTGAATCGGAGGTAACAGCCCGTCGCAGCCTGGCAGCGCCCGAACCGCTTCAACCCTATACATTGTGGGTGGCATCGGATTACCGTGGAACACGGGGTTGCCCGGTTGAACGATTCTGCCCTTGGCGACATCGACCAACTCACCGCCCATGAAGTGCAGGAGAGTGCAAGGAATGTTGGCGGCGCCCTGCGAAAACATGTAGGGCGTCAGGGATGCCCAGTCAAAGGAAAGGAGATGAAGTCCTCGGCCGAGAGGCTTAGTTACCGTGATGCCGTCGAGCTCGGCTAATGTCGAGGCACCACCAACAGCGGGCGTGCAACTGATGGAGGGGTCGCTTGCTGGCGAGGTGCCGGCCGACATACACCCGGGTGCATTAAGCTCCAATGCCGGCGTCAGAGACACCAATACCACCGCCGCCGGAGACACCAATGGCGCCGCCGTCGTAGACACCAATACCGCCGCCGCTGGAGACACCAATGGCACCGCCTACGCGTTGTGCGAGTTGCTGGCCGTGAAGCTGGGAATCGGGGGCGGCCCCTGTTGGCCACCCGCAATCCACGCAGTTATCCCATGAATCAAGGTAGGCATAATGCCGGTGAGCGTCGATCCCAGTTGTTGTTGCACTTGCTCTTGGACCATCTCCGGAATCCGCGCCACTTGCGCCTTGAGTGCTTCAACCTCGCGCGACTGGCTTTCCGAGCTGGTCTTTTTCTCCTTTCGCCCACCAGCGGCATAATATGACGACCATTTTGTGGACAAGCCTTTGCCGGCCACATGACCAGCTGACGTCGGCTTATTGAGCTTATCCCTGTTTTTCATTACGTTCAACGCCCTATTCAAAGGGGTGTCGAAAGGGGAGCTCTGAGACGACCCCACGCTACTGCTTTCTTTGTCCTACGGAAGGAACATGAACCATTTAGAAATATTGGGGATTAATTAGAATGCAACCATATGGAGCTAATTACGCGGGGGTGTATTCCTTACCAGAACAAGCTCAAGCTCCTTGGTCTTCGGATCCGTGGTAAGCTCCTTTGTTATCGGGTCCTCCTTGTACCGGGCCCTGAGAAAGTTCCTGGTCTGCTTGTCACTCTATTTCTCAAAGCGGGGCGGTAGGCCTTGCTCGGCACACTCCGCGTCCTCCTTGTCCCATACAGGCTCCGCCACTCTGTAACCGCCGGGACTGAGTTGGTGGACCCCTATGTTCAACTGCCGCATTTCTTTCCCCCACTAACTTGATTCAGAGGTTGCGGGGCTCTCGCACTTGACCTTGAACTCCTTGTAGTCATCTTCACTCATCAAAGGATATTTCACCTTGATCTTCTCATAACTATCACGTTTGTTAATCATTGCCTTCACCGTGCTTTTCCAAGTAGACAGGGTCGTGCTCATCGTCGTGAGGGTGGCACCATTCACTTTATTACCCGAGAGGCGTGTGTTTGCGAACTCAGCGGGGAACTTGTATCGTTCGTGCAGCTTCATGAAGAGGAGGCTGCGCAAATTCCCTCGGTCCTTATGCCTTAGGTTCTCGGTGTCGATTGAGGCGGTTCTCCAGAGAATGCACCCGAGCTGAATCGAGTACCCCTTGACTACGTGTTTGGGCATCGTCGGATGCCCATCAGAGTTCACTTCAGTAAATTCCTCCCTAACGGTGCCGAGCACGTTCAGGCGCCGGTCCTTTCGTTGCCTCTTCGGTTGGCTGCCATCTGTGCGTGCGCTGCCATCATCAGTGGTGGCATTCGTGGCGCCATCATCAGTGGTGTCATCCCCGACGCCACTAGGAGTTGTGTAGTCAGGATCGATGTCTTCCGCGGCGTCCTCATAGCGGTGAGGTTCTTCCTCCAACTCCTGGGACAGCTCCCAGAATTGCTTGCCGCCCAAACCACCGGCCTCATTGTTGTGGGCCATGTTTTGCTCTAAATAGGAAAAAAGTTTGGTCAAAAAGTTGGTTATTGTCAAGGAACAAGATCATGGTCTCATCATTTAGGGTTTGTCGACACCGAGCCATCCTAAAAGCTAAGCTTTTATCATTTAGGGTTTGTCGACGCCGAGGCACCCTAAAAGCCTAAGCGTACATCATTTAGGTTCTCATCGACACCGAGGCACCCTATAGAAGCCAAGTTAAGTTTTCATCATTTAGGGTTTATCGATGCCGAGGCACCCTAGGTTGGGCCTAATCACTTGGCACTAATCACTTGGCTCTATTGCCACCTATGTTGGGTTTATCATCTAGGGTTTATCGATGCTAAGGAGAATTCTAAGTTGGGCCTAATCACTTGGCTCTATTACCACCTATGGTTTAGTGCAGCAAGAATGGCGGGGTAGTTGATCCTACTTAACTAAGTACTAAGATACCCCGGCCCATGCATTAGTCGCAAGTACCCCATATGTCCTATTTTTAGCAAAGTCATGCTAAAATTCACGGAAAATTTCAGCATGACCTTTGCTGAAAATAGGACATATGGAGTACCCGAATTTGCCAGAACGGAAGTTAATTGGCATTCCGGCAAACTCAAGGGCCTCTTGGGGTACCTGCAAATTCATCACGACACAATGGTCGGAGACAAAACCCAGCAAACTAGCACCACAATGTGCCTCTACTTTCATATGGATGAAAAGGCCACAGACCATATGGTCCTCTGCTTGCATATGGACAAAAATCAGCTCAACTTATGTGAGCTTCCATTCCAGATCTAATAGGTCACCCAACAAAAATTATAAGTCCTCACACCATATATACTTTATCACATTATAAGTCCTCACACCATCAACTATGAAAAAAATCTGAGAGTATAAGTCTGGTTACATTCACCCAAGTCCAAACGTAAAATTATGTCCAACATAGTACATCCCACTTTGATAATTTCATAGGATTTAATATACCGAACGAAACCTGACAAGTGATATGTGTTTTAAGTATCTACAGAACTAACTAGCAGCAGGTGTGCAATGACAAAATTCTGGAGTTATGCTATGCAATCTAGAATGTAGTCCAAGGGGAACTAACTAGCAGCAGCTCATCTAGAACACATGTGAGTACTTCAATGGAAATAGCAACATCAGGAAGAAAAGAAGGAACATTGTCCCACAGTAGCAACAGCAGGTGTTCAATTAGTCAAGCAGCAGGAACACACAAGCAAAGCATGTGTTCAATTAGTGAAGCAGATGGTGTGACTATACAAATTACTCTACTGATACATGATACATGTGTCATGTGCATTGATCACTATGGCCTTGTTCTCTGACCAAACATCTTCATCTCACTACATGGACAACGCAGTGTACTGTTATGTCCACTCACAGACCAAAAAATTGCAACCAATAACGAACAAATGCCTAATAGTTCCATGGAGCTACTGGATTAAGTGAGAGCTATATGCGGGTTTTTTAAAACAAGTGAGAACTCCTACATGCTTGTCAGGCCATGAAAAAAATGAGTGATGTTTCCATAATTATTTCTTAGAGTGAATACAGTATGTTCTCCAAAACTCAGCAAACAATATGCAGATCGTTCTTAGTGTCTCTTGCTTTTCTGATAGCCAAATTGCCACTAATAATATGCCATTGGGATCATCATCGCTTCAAATCATTTGTCTGGAAACAAAGGAATGTATAAACTGAATTTGCAGAATAATAAAGACATATATGAGTTGCTAGCTATTATGAGGCACCAGATATGTCTTTGCTTGCTGTAGTTGTGGTTCTGTGTCATTGATGTCCTAGGAGTTTTCTCAGATTTTACTAGCTCAAGTGTGATGCTATTTCCTGTTTACCTATGTGTGCCACAGTTACTTTGTTACATAATTACCCTTTCATAAACTAAGCAATTAACATGAGCACATAGTTACATACTAGTATGTTTCACACAAAAGCAAACAAATCTCCTGGAATGTGTCATGAAATTTAGTTTTAACCAACTGCCATATATAATTTTGCTATTAAGCACAAATCATTTTTGTTCAAGTTTCTTTTCCAGAAGAAGTATAAATCTGCTCCTAAACAAACAAGGCTGGCCCTGTGGTGAGTTGGATAACAGCTAGCTACACTAACAGAGAGGAGGACATACTAGTATGTTTCACACAAAAGCAAACAAATCTCCTGGAATGTGTCATGAAATTCAGTTTTAACCAACTGCCATATATAATTTTGCTATTAAGCACAAATCATTTTTGTTCAGGTTTCTTTTCCAGAAGAAGTATAAATCTGCTCCTAAACAAACAAGGCTGGCCCTGTGGCGAGTTGGATAATAGCTAGCTACACTAACAGAGAGGAGGACGAAATCAAAGGGGGGAGGGGAACCGGTGCAGCTCACCGAGAGGAAGATGATGTCAAGCTCGTGCGGGGCCGGGGTTGACGAGGTGACGCGGATCGACGGTGAGGCCGTGGTGGCCGGAGGTGGAAGAAGACCTCGATCCGCATGATGTAGAGTCGTCGAGCTCGAACGGCTGGCCGTAGATGACGTAGAATAACACTGCAGAGCTCCTGGACTCCTTGGTGAGGTGCGGGGACGACAGTGGTCGCGGGGATGATGCGGTGACGGGGACGACCTAGTCGGGTGAAGCAGCGCGAGGGGAGGGGAAGTGGGGAGGTGCTAGGGTGTGGAGCGGGCAAGGGGGTCGTCGGAACGGGCGCGGGGGAGCCGGAGCGGGTGTGGAGCGGGCGCGGGGGGTCGTCGGAGCGGGTGTGGCGGGGGAGGGAAGGGGGGTCTGGTGAGGGAGAGGGAAGGGGGATCGGGCGAAGGGGTATCCAGCTAGAGGGGGGAATTTTAGTAATGGCGCACCCTCCTCTCGTGCGCCATTAGTAGTTTTTTTTCTGATAGCAATGGCGCACCCTCCTCTGGTGCGCCATTAGTAACTTTTTTTTCTGATAGCAATGGCGCACCCTCCTCTGGTGCGCCATTAGTAACTTCTTTTTTTCATTATTTCTTGTTGCATCTAATAATTTGTTTTTTTACCAAATTTGTTATTTTCATGAGGACTAGAACAGAAGATATCATCAAATATCATCAATTTTTTTAAAATATCAAATTTGTTATTTGAAAATATCATCAAATTTGTTATTTGAAAATATCATCAAATTTGTTATTTGAAAATATCATCAAATTTGTTATTTAAAAATATCATCAAAAAGTGGGGGAGGGTGCGGGGTGTCGGCGGCAGCGGTGGAGCGGGCCGGGGGAGGGTGCGGAGGGTCGGCAGCGGCGGTGGAGCGGGGGAGGGTGCGGTGGGTCGTTGGCGTCGGTGGAGCGGGGGAGGGTGCGGGAGGTCGTCGGCGGCGGTGGAGCGGGGGGAGGGTGCGGGGGGTGCTCGGCGGCGAGGGGGATAGCTATCGAGAGGGAGGGGGGTCGAGATCGAGTGTCCTCATGAATATTCAATATTTTTTCATATTGAATATGAAAAAATATCATCAAATTTGAAAAAATATTCATGAATTCAAAAAGTGCCCATGAAATTTAAAAATATTCATGATATCAAAAAGTGCCCATGAAATACAACCGAGAAATGAAGACTACAATTTAAATACAGTTGATCTTAGCTAGCTATCTGTTCATAATCTTCTTGCCCTTCTTTTTCGCAAATGGATTTCTTCTGTGGAACGGACGTCCTTTAGGTAGGGTGGTCCTGCTTCTTCTTGTGGTGTATGCTGCTACTTCATCGTCGTCGTCATGTTCGATCTTCGGGTCGCCGTACTTGTCGAAGTCTTGCTCATTGGCGACTCCATCCATTCCGATGATCTTCCTTTTGCCTCTCCTCACGACAACACGACTGGGCTTTGACGGGTCGGTAATGAAGAAGCATTGGTCCACTTGGGAAGCCAGTACCCATGGCTCATTTTTTGCGGTGACGTTTGCGCCCGCGGTCTTGGATTTGGCTTTGGGTATAACCATGGTGGTGAAATACCAGTCTTCTTTTAGGACGCTCTTGGCCCATCTGACATGGAACATCGGGACCTTCTCTCCAGCGTAGCTCAGCTCCCAGATCTCCTCGATCCTTCCGTAGTATCTGTCCTTGTCATTACCGGTGTAGGATTCCATCGTTACCCCGGAGTTCTGATAACCATCGCTCTTCATGTCCTTGTCCTCGGTGTAGAATGTGTAGCCATTGATATCGTACGCCTCATAGGTCATCAGGTTGTGCTTGGCGCCCCGTGACAAGGCGAATATGAGTTGTTCTTCCGCGGAAGAATCCTCATGTAAAGGGTATGACAGAAGCTTCTGCTTGAACCAACGCGTGAAACATGAGTTGTGCTCTTTGATTATATCTCCGTCTGTCCTCTGTTGGCCTCGGTCATTGTACATCTTCTCAATAAAGGTTTTGTGCTCTACCACCCAAGGATCGACCACGTCTATGTGTTGTAGCGCGACTAGGTTTGCTCTTTCAAAGTCGGCGAGTCGACCCTCGAAGTCAACATGCATTTCGCGGCGACCCTCACGGTGACCCAATCCAGCGAGCCTGCCGAGGTGCCTGTTAGCGGGCAGACCAACGGGGTTCTCGATGCCTAGATAATTCGTGCAGTAGGAGATCCACTCTTCAGTCAGAAAGCCCCTGGCTATACTTCCCTCTGGACATGACATTTTGCGAACGTATCCTTCGATGACACCATTCATCCTTTCGAACGGCATCATGTTGTGCAGGAACGTCCGCCCGAGTTGGATGATATCCTCCACGATATGGACCAGCAGATGCACCATAACGTCGAAGAATGCGGGCGGGAAGTACATCTCAAGCTCACATAGTATCACCACTATCTCTTCCTGTAGCCTTCTGAGTTGCCTCACGCCAACCGACTTCCGAGAGATGACGTCGAAAAAGTTGCATAGGCCAAATAGCGTTTCACAGACGTGCGCGTCCATGATCCCACGGATTGCAACTGGAAGTATCTGCGTCATCAGCACGTGACAGTCGTGAGACTTCATCCCGCTGAACTTCTGCTTCACTGGGTCTAGGTATCTGCTTATCTTCCCCGCGTAACCGTAAGGAAGTTTTAATCCTACGAGGCAAGTGAAAAACTGCTCGATCTCCTCCTGACTTAGAGTGAAGCACGCGGGAGGGTAGTCATTTCCGGTCTTCTTGGCCTTTTTTCCTTTGCGACGACTTTCTGTGTCCTGCTTCGCCTCATCATCATCATCATTAGCGTGAAGCTCCTGCCTGATGCCCATTGATTTCAAGTCTGCCCTTGCTTTTGGCCCATCTTTGGTCCTCTCTGGCATGTTGAGCAGGGTACCAAGTAGACTCTCGCACACATTCTTTGTGATATGCATGGCATCGAGGCTGTGAGGCACACGGTGGATCTTCCAGTACGGCAAGTCCCAGAAAACAGACCTCGTTTTCCATACCTTCAGCAGCAGCTCTAGCGCCTTTCGCTTCTTTCCCAGCTCTGGCGCCTTTTGCTTCTTTCCCGGCAGTGGGCAATCTTTCCAATTTTTCAACAACCCGTCTATTTCCCCGCCGCTCCTCATACGCGGGCGTCTTCGGAGTTCGGTTTCACCATCGAACAGATCCTTGCGTTTCTTCCACGGGTCATCGTCGCGAAGCCACCTTCGATGTCCCATGAACATGGTTTTCGAAGACCCGGGATCTCTATCTAGCTGGCGATACGTTGTGTCATCCATGCACCTGACGCATCCAGAAAATCCGTGGACCACCTGCCCCGCGAGATATCCGTAACCGAGATAGTCGTGCACCGTCGTGAGCAGTGCAGCTCTCATAGGGAAATATTCTTTCTCTGCGGCGTCCCACGTATTGGCTGGCGTTTTCCACGGCGTGTCTAGCTCCTCTTTCAGCAGCCCCAGATACAGATTGATGTCGTTCCCTGGTTGTTTCGGCCCTTCAATTAGCATACTCATGTGAATGTACTTCCTCTTCATGCACAACCAGGGAGGAAGGTTGTACATCCACACAAACACAGGCCAGGTGCTATGTGTGCTTCTCTGGCTGCCAAACGGATTGACTCCATTGGTGCTCGTGCCCAGCACGATGTTCCTTGGATCCTTCCCAAATTCTGGGTGTTCGAAGTTCAACGCTTGCCACTGGCTCCCATCCTTAGGGTGACTCAGCATCTTGTCTTTTTTATTTATCTCCGGATCATTGCGTCATCTTCTCGCTTCTTCTCCTCCCTATCCGCGTGCCAACGCGGGAGCTTTGCTACCTTAGGGTCCATGAAATACCGCTGCAGACGAGGAGTGATCGGAAAGTACCACACCACTTTTCGAGGAGCTTTCTTCCTCTTCTTGTCTCGAGTGACGCCGCACACCGGACATATGGTAGACTCCGCGTGCTTGCCCCGATAAATGATGCAATTGTTCATGCACACATGGTATTTCACGTGCGGTAAATCCAGAGGACACACGACTTTCTTCGCCTCCTCGAAACTGGTCGGGCACTTGTTCCCCTTGGGAAGACGTTCGTGCCAGAATGGCATGTTCTCGTCGAAGCATGCGTCGGTCATTTTGTGTTTTACCTTCATCTCCAAAGCCATGAGCTTTACTTTCAGGCGGGTATCCTCGGGTCTGCATCCTTCATACAATGGAGTAACCGCGTCTATCTCCAGTTGATCCAGCTTGGCTTTCTCTCGGGCGGCAGCTCTTGTGTTATCCGTCTGCTTGAGAAGCAGCTCTTGAATATGAGGGTCCTGCACCCAGCCCATCAATGGTCCATCGTCGTCTGCTCCTCCGGCATCTAGATCTTCATGATCATGCCCTTCGTCTGCTCCGGCATCTTCCTCATCATCATGTCCGGCATCTTCTACATGATGACTGTGTACAGCATCACCGTCGTGATCATGTCCTAGAGATTCTTCGTCTTCTCGCCCGCCCGAGCCGCGGTGGTTTTCTTGCTGCCCTTCCTAATTTTTTGCCTGGCCCCCATGGACGACTTCATATTCATCTTCATCACCTTGCCACCGATAGCCATCCATGAAACCACGCAAGAGCAGGTGGTCCCGCACCTGCCCGGAATCCGGGTCCACAATAAGGCTCTTCAGCTTGCATCTTCGACACGGACATCTTATCTCTGTCTCGTTCTTTTGAAGCATCTCGGCCTTCGCGAAGCTCAAAAACCTATTCATGATGCCTTCGGTCATCGTGCGAACCATGGTCGCCTGCGGGGTAGTGCAAAACAATATTTTAGAACCAAGAAAATTTTTGGCATGACTTTCCCTAAAAATAGGACCAAAAAGAATGCATAGTGCCAAAATTCTCACCGAAACGGAAATGAATCAACATTCCGGCAAAATATTGGCAACTATCGCATTTCAAATACCGGTACCTGCAAACACAAACATATATGCAACACCACAAACATATGCAACACCACAAACATACATAGATCTAGCTAGGCCACAAAAAGTGCATGTGCACGTTGTTGGAGCGAGCTAGGGAGAAAAAAAGTAGATCTACAACATGAAGATAGCTTTCCCCTTACTTACCTATCAAAAAAAGGTAATTTCAACACTTAATTTTGATGAATCTATGGTGCAAATGAGGTGAGGAGGTGGAGGCAGCCGACAAGCTTAGATAAGGAGGTGGGGGGAATGAAGTGGGGAAAGTGAGTGTGTAGGTGTGGCTGTCCAAAAATATCTAGCTGGTCCCAGGTTACTAATGGCGCACCACAGAGACATGCGCCATTAGTAACCCAACATACTAATGGCGCACCACACAGACATGCGCCATTAGTAGTTTTGCAAAAAAGTAAAAATAATAATTTTTATACTAATCGCGCACTGTGGCACAGTGCGCCATTACTAGTTTAAACTAGTAATGACGCACTATGCAACGGTGCGCCATTAGTAGTTTTGCAAAAAAGTAAAAAAAAATACAGTAGTGGCGCACTCTATGGCTGGTGCGCCATTAGTAGTTCTAACTACTAATGGCGCACTCTGCCCGGATGCGCCATTTGTATGTTTGAAAAAATGAAAAAAAAACATTTTGTTACTAGTGGCGCACCGTGTGCCTGGTGCGCCATTAGTGTCTTCCACACTAATGGCGCACCAACAGATGGTGTGCCATTAGTAAATAGTAATGGCGCACCACATGTCTGGTGCGCCATTAGTGTCAATTCCATCTATAGCCCTTTTCCTAGTAGTGTTGGCGACATTGCGCTCCTCCTCCAGGGCGTCTAAGCTGTCCTGCCGATCGAGCTCGGCCTCTCTCTCTCTCTCTTCATACATGCGCACTCGAGGTGAATCATGAATAATGTCGCAGGGTAATACTGCCTTTGTGACGTACACCATGAAAAAGGGGGTGTATCCGGTAGTGCGATTGGGCGTGGTCCGTAGCCCCCAGAGTACGGAGTCGAGCTCCTCAACCCAATGTTTGTCTGATTCCTTCAAAGACCGCACTAGTCCGGGTTTAATGCCGCTCATAATAAGACCATTGGCCCATTCGACTTGGCCATTTGTCTGTGGATGATAGACAAAGGCGTAATCGAGCTTGATGCCCAGATTAGTGCACCAGGTTTTCACTTCGTCGGCTGTGAAATTGGAGCCTTTATCCGTGATGATGCTGTGCGGAACACCATAATGGTGTATGACGCCAGATATAAAGTCTATTACTGGCCCGGACTCGGCCGTTTTAATTGGTTTAGCCTCTATCCACTTGGTGAATTTATCCACCATGACCAGCAGATATTTTTTCTTATGGCTTCCTCCTTTAAGGGGTCCAACCATATCCAGTCCCCAGACCGCAAAAGGCTAAGTGATGGCGATTGTTTGTAGGGTGGTGGGGGGCATATGGCTTTGGTTGGCGAAGAGTTGGCATCCAACGCAACGTTGGACAAGGTCCTGTGCATCCACTCGGGCCATCGGCCAATAGAACCCTGCACGGAAGGCCTTGCTAAAAAGGGCTCGAGCTGCGGCATGGTGCCCGCCGAGACCGGCATGAATCTCAGCCAGGAGCTGCCGCCCCTCCTCCTCGGAGATACATCTTTGAAGGACTCCGGTAGCGCTTTTCTTATAGAGCTCTCCGTGACCTTGTAGGCCTTCGAACGCCGGACAATGCGGCGGGCTTCATTATGGTCCTCAGGAAGCTCCTTCTTGTTAAGGTAGGCCAGGAAGGGTTCAGTCCATGGGGCAATGACTGCCATGATGAGATGCGCTGACGGTGGAATTTCAGTGGCTGAGCCTCCGATAATGTCGCTGTTTTCGGAATATGGGGTTATGTTCGGATTCGGACTAGTGTTGCCATTTTCCCCCTACCACACCATGGATGGCTTAAAAAGCCTTTCCAGAAAGATATTAGGTGGGACGGGGTCGCGCTTAGCACCGATATGAGCAAGAACGTCCGCCGCTTGATTACTCTCTCGAGCCACATGATGGATCTGGAGCCCCTCGAACCAGGCCGACATTTTATGATGGCATTACGATAACCTACCATCTTCGGATCTTTGGCGTCGAAGTCTCCATTTATTTGAGATATTGCAAGGTTTGAGTCCCTGCGCACTTCTAGGCGTTGTATGCCCATGGAGACAACCATCCGGAGACCATGCAATAAGGCCTCGTAATCGGCTGCATTGTTGGAGTCTGTATATAGTATTTGGAGTACGTACTGAACGACGTCTCTAGTAGGTGACGTGAGAACGACGCCCGCCCCCAGCACTGCCAACATTTTGGAGCCATTGAAATACATAACCCAATTGGAATATGTGCCATACTCTTTAGGGAGTTCGGCCTCTGTCCATTCGGCAACGAAGTCGGCCAGTACTTGGGATTTAATAGCTCGACGTGGTGTGTATGTAATATCAAATGGGAGGAGCTCAATGGCCCATTTGGCAATCCGGCCTGTGGCATCGCGGTTGTTTATAATGTCATTGAGTGGTACTTCGGAAGCCATCGTGATCGAACGCTCCTGGAAATAGTGACGGAGCTTTCGGGATGCCATGAAGACCGCGTATGCTATCTTTTGATAATGGGGTATCGGGATTTGCATGGTGTAAGGACAGTGGATACGTAGTATACTGGCTTCTGAAGCGGGAATTTGTGTCCGTGCTATTCTCATTCAACGATGAGCACGATGCTCACTACCTGATGTGTTGCCGATATGTATAATAACATCGGTTCACTGGCGTTTGGCGCGGCTAGGATTGGGTTGCTCGCAAGAAGGGTTTTTATTTCCTCCAGTCCGGCTGTTGCCGCGTCCGTCCACTCGAAGTGATCGGTTCGCCGTAGAAGGCGATAGAGTGGCAGTGCCTTTTCTCCCAATCTGGAGATAAAGCGGCTTAGAGCTGCCATGCAACCCGCGAGCTTTTGGACTTGTTTAAGCTCTGTTGGCATATCCAATTGTGACAGAGCTCGGATTTTGGCTGGATTTGCTTCAATTCCTCTATTGGAAACGATGAAGCCCAACAGTTTTCTAGCGGGGACGCCGAAAACGCACTTTTCCGGATTGAGCTTAATGTCATATGCGTGGAGGTTATCAAATGTGAGACGTAAATCGTCTATTAGTGTTTCGACGCACCTAGTTTTGATGACGACGTCGTCCACATAAGCTTCAACTGTCTTGCCCATCTGTTTCTCCAGGCATGTTTGAATCATGCATTGGTATGTGGCGCCGGCGTTCTAGAGCCCGAAGGGCATGGTGTTGAAGCAGAATGGCCCATATGGGGTAATGATTGTGGTTGCAGCTTGATCGGACTCCTTCATTTTAATTTGATGGTATCCGGAATATGCATCAAGGAAACACAGTGAGTCGTGCCCTGCGGTAGCATCAATGATTTGATCGATTCGGGGGGGAAGGGATCCTTAGGGCAAGCCTTATTGAGGTCTTTAAATCGACGCACAACCGCCAGGATTTGTCCTTCTTTGGTACCAGCACCAGGTTTGCCAGCCAGTCCGGATGTTTTATTTCTCTGATGAATCCGGCCTCAATTAGCTTGAACAGCTCCTCCCCCATAGCTTGGCATTTGGGCTTGGAAAAGCACCGCAATGCTTGTTTGATTGGTTTGTGTCCCTTTATGATATTAAGGCTATGTTCGGCCAGCTCACGTGGGATTCCAGGCATGTCAGAAGGGTGTCAGGCGAATATATCCCAGTTTTCATGAAGGAAATCCCTTAGTGCGGCGTCGACCGTTGGGTCTAGTTGTGCTCCAATAGATGGTGTCTTCTTGGGGTCCATTGGGTGGACCTGGAATTTGACTATTTCTTCTGCCAGTTTGAAGGAGGTGGATTTGGGTCATTTGTCTAAGACCACATCATCCCTATCCACCGTGGAGCGCAGTGCAGTTAATTCTTTGGCCGCGAGGGCTTCAGATAATGCCTCAAGGGCCAGGGATGCGGTTTTGTTTTCGGCGCGGAGTGCTATGTCTGGATCACTGACAAGAGTGATTATGCCATTTGGTCCGGGGATTTTGAGCTTCATGTACCCATAATGAGGTATAGCTTGGAAGCGTGTAAAAGCATCCTGCCCCAACAGGGCGTGGTATCCGCTGCTGAAAGGAGCCACTTGGAAGGTGATTTCGTCGGTCCGATAATTCTCCGACATGCTGAATACCACGTCAAGTGTGATTTTTCCCACACACCGCGCCTCCCTACTGGAAATAATTCCTCGGAAAGTCGTGCTGCTTTGCTTGATGCGGCTCCTGTCTATTTCCATTTTGTGGAGTGTATCCTCATAGATGAGGTTTAGTCTGCTGCCACCGTCCATGAGGACCTTGGTGAGTCGAAAGCCGTCCATGATGGGACTGAGGACTAAAGCGGCTGGTGCTCGGATTGTCCTGTATTTTGGTTCGTCGCCGGCATTAAAGGTTATAGCCGTGTTGTTCCAAGGGTTTACTGTGGCGATTTGACAGACTTCGCGAGGCCGCGAAGTGCCCTTTTGCGCTTATTGTTTGAAGCGAATGTCTCGAAGACCGTCCGTACTCTGGGGTCCTTGTCTTCTGGAGGGTGTTGCTCTGGGGTGTTTTTGGTAAGGATGCCCTCGCCACTTTTGGCTACCTGCCGGAGTATCCAACATGTTCTAAGGTTGTGGGTTGGTATGGTATTCGGTGTTGTGTGTATTTTGCATGGGCCATCGAACCATCCCTCCAGAATGATTCCGCGCCGTGTAATGGGTTTGTATTTCTTGGCTATTGGACTGGGCGTGTCACGGGGATGCGCCCTTTTCGCCTAGACCAGTGGTTGAGTTGGGACCGATGGCTCCCAATAAGTTGCCTGATCCCTCCAGGCGCTTTCCATTGTGCTGTACTTCTGTACGATAGTTGCCAAGTCAGCGAAGTGTAGTATGCGGCGGCGATTAATGGCATTGAGGATTCCTTCGTTCATGCAATTGTTGTGGAACGCTGATATCGCATCCTCGTCGCGGCAATCTTTAACCTTGTCCAAGACAAGGAGGAATCTAGCCCAGAAGTGGTAGACCGTTTCCTGAGACTTCTGTTGTATGCTCCTGAGAGCGTTTATGTCTGGGTGGGTGGGTCGAATTGGATCTGGACCCTGACCCGGTCGATGATCTGGAGTCTAACGTTTTTCCAGACTTAGCAGTCCGGGCTCCGAAGTATCTTCTGGTTGCCTTTGCCTGCCATCCGATTCTATGTTCGGAAGGACGGTCACCTCCTTTTGCGGGTGGGTATCCGGCTCTACAGGGTCGGCGATCCGTACGTAGTCCGTCTTCAGTATAGAGGAAAAGTCGCCGTCTTGCTCCCTGACTACCGCTATCTGGTGGGTGATCGACGGAGATTTGATTTCTCTTTGGTCGGGTTTGAGCACGATCCGATCGTAATCTGTGGCGATTCCCAGGGCGGCAATACGATCAAGGAGCTCGTTTAAAGACGAAAACTCCGCCAGATCCATCTGCTTGGAGTGTTTGGGGTCGATACGAAGAGGATTTTCAATGGCCCGGGAGGTCATCGTCAGCTTAATGGCCGAACGGGCGGTCATAGTAAAGCTGCCCAACCGGAGGGTTTGGCCTGGGGCCAGTTCTCCTCCGGTAGTGATATTGTCTTTAAGGACGAGGCGAGTCATCGATCCTGTTGTAGACGGCACAGTGGAACTCTCAATGAAAGCACCAGTGTCGGTGTCAAAACCGGCGAATCTCGGGTAGGGGCTCCCGAACTGTGCGTCTAAGGTCGATGGTAACAGGAGACAGGGGACACGATGTTACCCAGGTTCAGGCCCTCTCTATGGAGGTAATACCCTACTTCCTGCTTGATTGATCTTGATAGATATGAGTATTACAAGAGTTGATCTACCATGAGATAGTAATGGCTAAACCCTAGAAGTCTAGCCTGTATGACTATGGTAATGAGTATTCGGCCTATCTACGGACCTAGCCCTCCGGTTTATATAGCCACGGGAGGGATCTAGGGTTACACAAGGTCGGTTACAGAGAAAGGAATCTACATAGTTGGCCGCCAAGCTTGCCTTCCACGCCAAGGAAAGTCCCATCCAGACACGGGTGCAGTCTTTGGTCTTCGTATCTTCATAGCCGATCAGTCCCGCCCATGGCTAACAGGCCAGACGCCCGAGGACCCCTTAGTCCAGGACTCCCTCAGCGTGTGCCACCCATGCTACTACTATTTCGTACCCGCGCTACTACTCACGAAATAGTAGTAGCGTGCCCATACTACCAACACTACTACTATCTTATTAGAAATTAAAAAAAATCAATCAATTCCATTCTATCACACAATTGCTGTATCTACTATCACAGTTCCTCATTGTAGAGGAAACTCATGTGTAATTCATATCTTTTACATAAGTAAGAGTGTAAACACAGTGTTGTACGTGTCAGCTACCTACATAAGTGGTTCTTGCCATGGAAATTCAAAAGTTTACCACTACTTCTAGACGTCAGAGACTGAGACACATTGTTATGGTCCAATCCAAAAATTGGCTCACTCGTCAATGCGTGGCGCCTTCCCGGCCTGATCTCATGGCCTGTAGCTGTGACGAAACACTTGACCGATGGCAGCCGCCGCCTTGAGTTGTGATGCTGTCACGTCCCTCTCCCTAGCCCTTAGATCAAGAAGGCCCCGGTCGATGTCGGCCTCGTGCCACGCCACCAGCGGATGGAGGAAGCAATCATACATGTGCCCCGCACCCTGAAATCTGAACACCATTAAGATTCAGATTCAGAATTGGCCACATACCGAATCAAGTCTATCTGAAATGTTGATCATCTCTCGGGCTCGGGGTGTCTGATCGACTGCTTACCCGTGTGTTGCGGTGCCAAAGGTAGATGACGAGCAGCAGCTTCACCTCTCCGTACATCGGCAGACATGACACCGTCCAGTCCATGAACCTCTCGACGACCGTCGGCATCGCCACCAGAACCCTGCAGCATTACCAACAGAGGTTCAGAAACTTCAGATTCTTCAGAAGATTGACATGGAAAAATAATGTGACGCATGTTAATGAAAAAGACAAGGAGCATACTAACCCCTTCAGGTAGTGAAAATATAATGTAGAGCAGTAAAAGTGGAACATGGCTCAGCTTTGCATTGATAGGGATGGATATACAATTGGGGATCCACTAGGTAAATAAATAATTCTCATAAATTAACAACATTATCTGCATTTAACATACTATAAAAAGTGTCTGACATCCTTGAGGAAAACCCAAACATTGCTACCTTCTTCGGGGCTCGAGCATGAACTGATGCGCTCTGCTTCTTGTACATACGGCTGTGCTGCACCGGTGTTTATGCAAGAGGCTCAGTGTTAAAATAACACTGAATTTACTATGATAGGGGATTGATACGTCTCCAACGTATCTACTTTTCCAAACACTTTTGCCCTTGTTTTGGACTCTAACTTGCATGATTTGAATGGAACTAACCCGGACTGACGCTGTTTTCAGCAGAATTACCATGGTGTTATTTATGTGCAGGAGCAAACATTCTCGGAATGACCTGAAACTTCACGGAGACACTTTTCAGAAAATAAGAAAAATACCTGCCAAAGATGAAGGCCAGGGGGCCCACCACCTTGCCACGAGGGTGGGGGCGCGCCCCCTACCTCGTGGGCGCCCTATTGCCTCTCTGACTCCACCTCCACCTCCATATATTGAGTTTCGGGGAGAAAAAATCATAGAGAAGAAATCATCGCGTTTTACAATATGGAGCCGCCGCCAAGCCCTAAAACCTCTCGGG
The DNA here is from genome assembly GCF_018294505.1 of Triticum aestivum. Taxonomy (NCBI): domain Eukaryota; kingdom Viridiplantae; phylum Streptophyta; class Magnoliopsida; order Poales; family Poaceae; genus Triticum; species Triticum aestivum. The sequence goes on along the minus strand of NC_057806.1, from coordinate 613,452,015 downwards.
AGGGCTGATCTGGAGTCCGTTCGGGGCTCCGGAGAGGGGAATCCGTCGCCATCGTCATCATCAACCATCCTCCATCACCAATTTCATGATGCTCACCGCCGTGCATGAGTAATTCCATTGTAGGCTTGCTGGACGGTGATGGGTTGGATGGGATCTATCATGTAATCGAGTTAGTTTTGTTAGGGTTTGATCCCTAGTGTCCACTATGTTCTGAGATTGATGTTGCTATGACTTTGCTATGCTTAATGCTTGTCACTAGGGCCCGAGTGCCATGATTTCAGATCTGAACCTATTATGTTTTCATCAATATATGAGTGTTCTTGAACCTATCTTGCAAGTCTATAGTCACCTATTATGTGTTATGATCCGTTAACCCCAAAGTGACAATAATCGGGATACTCACCGGTGATGACCGTAGTTTGAGGAGTACATGTGTTCACTATGTGTTAATGTTTTGTTCCGATTCTCTATTAAAAGGAGGCCTTAATATCCCTTAGTTTCCGTAAGGACCCCGCTGCCACGGGAGGGTAGGATAAAAGATGTCATGCAAGTTATTTTCCATAAGCACGTATGACTATGTTCGGAATACATGCCTACATTATATCAATGAACTGGAGCTAGTTCTATGTCACCCTAGGTTATGACTGTTACAAGATGAACCGCATCCGGCATAATTCTCCATCACCGATCCATTGCCTACGAGCTTTCCATATATTGTTCTTCACTTATTTAATTTTCCGTTTCTATTGCCATCATCACTACAAAATACCAAAAACATTATTTTTACTACTGTTACCTTTTGCTTCCATTACCACCACTATCATATTACTTTGCTACTAAACACTTTGCTGCAGATATTAAGTTTCCAGGTGTGGTTGAATTGACAACTCAGCTGCTAATACTTGAGAATATTCTTGGCTCCCCTTGTGTCGAATCAATAAATTTGGGTTGAATACTCTACCCTCGAAAACTATTGCGATCCCCTATACTTGTGGGTTATCAAGACTATTTTCTGGCGCCGTTGCCGGGGAGCATAGCTCTATTCTTTGAGTCACTTGGGATATATATCTGCTTATCATTATGAAGAAGTTGAGAGATCCAAAAACCAAGATCTATCCCTCAACTACGAGGGGAGGTAAGGAACTGCCATCTAGCTCTACACTTGATTCACCTTCTGTTTTGAGTAAGCTTGCGACACCTACACCTGCTTCTGCTATTCGTTCTGATATGTCGCATGTTATTGATGATGCCACTTCTGCTATGCATGATACTTATGATGAAACTACCTCTATGCCTAATACTACTATGCCACTTCGTGCTTTTCTTGATGAACAGCTTGCTAGGGCTAGAGAAATTGAAAATATTGAATCTGATGATACTGATGAAAGTGATGATGAAGAACCACTTGCCATTCCTAAGGGTTATGTTTTTGATCAAGATGCTTCTTTAGCTATTTTAGCTTGCAGTAATAGAACTAAACTAAAAAAATTATTAGCTAAATGGAGCAAGCAATCTCTAAATGCTAGAATGAAACATGACCCTGCTTTTTCTACTTCGCCTATCTTTGTTACTGATAAGGTTTATGAATTCTCTGTTGATCCTGATATAATTACTTTGGTTGAATTTGATCCTTTTCATGGTTATGAATCTGAAACTGTTGTGGCACATCTTACTAAACTGAATGATATAGCTACCCTGTTCACTAAAGATGAGAGAACTCGCTACTTTTATATCCTTAAAATATTTCTGTGCTCATTAAAGGGTGATGCTAAGATATGGTTTAATTCTCTTGATCCTAGTTGTGTGCGTAGTCCCCAGGATATGATTTATTACTTCTCTGCTAGATATTTCCCTGCTCATAAGAAACAAGCTGCTTTAAGGGATATATATATAATTTAGTGCAAATTGAAGAAGAGAGTCTCCCACAAGCTTGGGGGAGGCTTCTCCAATTACTTAATGCTTTGCCTGATCATTCTCTTAAGAAAAATGAAATACTTGATATCTTTTATAATGGACTAACCGATGCCTCCAGAGATTACCTGGATAGTTGTGATGGTTCTGTTTTCAGGGAAAGAACACCGGATGAAGCCGAAATTCTATTGAATAATATGTTGACAAATGAAAATAATTGGAAACCTCCGGAGCCAATTCCTGAGCCTATTCCTAAACCAACTCCGAAGAAGAGGGGTATTCTATTTCTCAGTCCTGAAGATATGCAAGATGCAAAGAAATCTATGAAAGAAAAGGGTATTAAAGCTGAAGATGTTAAGAAAATACATGGTCTTAATCTGCCGCCTGTTGAAGAAACATATAATCTTAATCCTTTACCTATTGAAGAAACTCATGGTCTTGATAACCCGGCACAGGTAGTAAAGGTAAATTCTCTCTATAGATATGATAAAGCTATAATCCCATTTACTAAAATTGCTAGCCCATGCTTAGATGAGTTTGCTAAATTTATGGCTAAGCAAGAAGATTTTAATGCTTATTTTGGTAGACAATTAAAATACAATTCAAATATGCTTGGACACTTGGGTGATTATATGGCTAATGTCAAAGGTCAACTTAAACTTATTAGTAAACATGCTTCTATGGTTACCACTCAAGTAGAACAAGTACTTAAAGCTCAAAATGATTTTCTCAATGAATTGAATAGTAAAGATAATGATAATGCTGTTAGAGTGGCTACTAGAACTGGTAGAATGACTCAGGAACCTTTGTATCCTGAAGGCCACCCTAAGAGAATTGAGCAAGATTCTCAGAGAAATAATATAAATGTACCTAGTTCTTCTAAAAAGAAGAAAACGAAAAATGATAGGACTTTGCATGCTTCTAGTGATCCTATTATTGAAACACCTAAGAATCCAAATGATATCTCTATTTTTGATGCTGAAAAACAATCTGGTAATGAACCTGAAACTAGTGATAATGTTCATGATGATGCTCAACCTAGTAATGATAATAATATAGAAATTGAACCTGATGTTGATCTTGATAACCCACAATCAAAGAATCAACGTTATGATAAGAAAGACTTCGTTGCTAGGAAACATGGTAACGAAAGAGAGCCTTGGGTTCAGAAACCCATGCCCTTTCCTCTCAAACCATCCAAGAAAAAGAAAGATGAGGATTTTGAGCGCTTTGCTGAAACGATTAGACCTATCTTTTTGCGTATGTGATTAACTGATATGCTCAAAACCAATCCTTATGATAAGTACATGAAAGATATAATTACAAATAAAATAAAGATACCGGAAGCTAAAATTTCCACCATGCTTGCTAATTATACTTTTAAGGGTGGAATACCAAAGAAACTTGGAGATCCAGGAGTACCCACTATACCATGCTCCATTAAAAGAAACTATGTTAAAACTGCTTTATGTGATCTTGGAGCCGGTGTTAGTGTTATGCCTCTCTCTTTATATCGTAGACTTGATTTGAATAAGTTGACACCTACGGAAATATCTTTGCAAATGGCTGATAAATCAACTGCTATACCTGTCGGTATTTGTGAGGATGTGCCTGTTGTAGTTGCAAATGTTACTATTTTAACGGACTTTGTTATTCTTGATATTCCCGAGGACGATAGTATGTCTATTATTCTTGGAAGACCCTTTTTGAATACTGCAGGGGCTATTATTGATTGCACTAAAGGCATTGTCACTTTTCATGTTAATGGCAATGAGCATACGGTACACTTTCCGAGGAAACAACCTCAAGTTCATAGTATCAACTCTATTGGAAAAATTCCATCGATTATATTTGGAGGTTTTGAATTTCCCTCTTCCTACTGTCAAGAAGAAATATGATATTCTTATTATTGGGGATGTGCATATCCCCATTGAGGTAACATAGTGTTATTCGAAATTTCTCCGGTTCCATGTTATTCGGAATTAGTTCATTAACAAGACTTGATCAACCTTGTTAGAGGATCCCTTTTGATGATCATGAGATGGATGAAACTAGAAGGCACAACCTTCTGTATCCCACTTTTACTTTCTATTATTTATATTAAATAAAATTAAAATAAATATTTGTCTGTCTGTTATCTGATTATCTGTGCAATACAAAAATACCTCGAAAATAAAAGTTCTCCAAATGCCCTGAAAATTAAATATGATTGTTTCTAGAATATTTGGGGATTTATGGAACTGAGAACACACCAGGGGGCCAGCCACCTACCCACGAGGGTGGAGGGCGCGCCCCCTGCCTCGTGGGCCCACGGTGGCCCTCCTCCACTTATCCTTTCACCCACACACTTCATCTTCCTCCCCCAAACACGAATATCCAGCTCAAGCACGAGTTCTAGCTCATTTTGCTGCCATTTTCGATCTCCTTGCTCAAAGCACCTCTCACAAAACTGCTTGGGGAGATTGTTCCTTGGTATGTGACTCCTCCATTGGTCTAATTAGTTTTTGTTCTAGTGCTTTATTCATTGCAAATTTTTGCTGCTTAGGTGACCCTGTTCTTGAGTTTGCATGTCAAATTTATATGGTCAAAAGTAGTTTTGATGCATGATATAGGCCCTAGGCACTTGTAGGAGTAGTTGCTATCAATATTATTAAGTTTGGTTTACTTTAATTTTGGAGTTACTAAAAATTTCAGAATTTTTTAGAAAATGATGAGGAGACTATTGAGGGGCTCATCGAGCCAAAGCTCGAAGGAAAAGGCACCGAAGCCTAAGTATAATTTGCCACGCACCGCGGAGGTTCGGGCGTGTGAATGGCCTTCCAAGGATTTCTTGAGAGCAGCCGGGATTTATGAAGATTTTCATGAGTTGGCTCAGACCGCAGGCCTTACCGCTTTCCTTCACGACCAATGCGATCAGTATCTCTTGCTCACAAATACCTTTGTGCAAAACTTCCATTTCCATTCTAGGAACTCACCACCTATGGTGGAGTTTCATTTATATGATGAGCATAAGGAGATGTCACTTTATGATTTTTGTCGGATTTGTCTAGTCCCTTTTAAGGGCAAGACAGAAGAACCACATCGTGATGATGTGGAGGGTTTTATTGATACTCTCACTGTAGGGGAAACTAGGAAAGTTTCCGATGCACGAATCACTAGCATACATTTTCCTGTTTTACGTTACTTTGCATTATTTGCTAGTCGTTGCTTAATCGGTCGCGGAAACTATGGAAACCTGAGTATCCCTGATATTATTATTTGACACCATGGTTTATACGGTGATAAGTCTTTTAGTATGGGCGGCATTATTGCCAAACGGTTGAGTCTGAACCGTACCAAAAGCCCCATCTTTGGAGGCATCTATGCTACACGCCTAGCTGCACATTTTAACATACCTATTAGGCATGCTGAGAAGGAAGAAAAAGTGTTGCCTCATGTTTATCTAGATTATAGAAGTATGGTAGCACATAATTTTATTATTAAGAATAGGGCAGGAGAGCTTAAATATCAATTGTTCTTTAATAAACATCATCCTGAGACTATTACCTTGCCTGCTCCTTCTTTTTTTGATTTGACTGTAGGCACGTACCCTGTTCCGTTGACGGCTATTCACGCCTACCGGAACCCTGCACCAGCTGAGGAGCCAGAGCCGGAACCACAATTTGATCCCTCACGACAGTCTAATTATCAGTGGGATCCGGAGATGATTGCCAGCCAGTGGCAATCGGAGCCTTCCTCTTCCTCATCACAGTACGACCCCAACTATTATTATGGATATCTGCCAGGCCAGCCGTGGCCATAGACCAACTTAGGCCAAAAGCCTAAGCTTGGGGGAGTACGTATTTCCCACCGATATTACATTTATGTTCACACACTCATTGCTAGATGTCGGTGCTCATACTTTTTCATTGTATCATCCATGCTAGTTTATTTTCCCTTTTATACTTTCTTCTTGTGTGCTTAATAAATCTTAAGAAAAACCAAAAAAATAGTTGTAGCTTTTAATTAGTTTGCTTTCCATGCTTGCAGTAGTAATTAAAAAGAAAACCCAAAAAGATTTCATGTTCTTCTTTTGCTTGTTGGGAGCTTTCCCGTGTAAATAGTTTTATTTCTTTTCTTTTCCTTGGGGGTCGATAGGAGAAGACCATAATTAAATTGTTGAAGAGGCTCTTATATGCATTATTGTTGATCTGACAAAAGAGCCCATATTGCCTTGTCTTCTCCTGTTTATTGAATGCTTGCAGATTCCAGCTTAGTCCAATGCACGTGCACTATTATTATTATTCACATCGTTCGGTCGTGCAAGTGAAGGGCAATTATGATGATATATGATGAACTGACTAAGATGAGAAAAGCTGGTATGAACTCAACCTCTTTTATTTTTGTAAATATGATTAGTTCATCGTTCCTGATTCAGCCTATTATGAATAAACATGTTTGCAATGACAACTAGAGATCATAGTTTCTTATACCATGCTCGATTAGCTATGAGTTATAATGGTTTACCTTGCTTGCCAACATGCTATTAAAATGGTTATGATGTGGTATGATAGGGTGGTATCCTCCTCTGAATGATTTAAGTGACTTGACTTGGCACGTGTTCACGCTTGTAGTTGAAACAAAATCAACATAGCCTTCACGATATTTATGTTCATGGTGGATTATATCCTACTCATGCTTGCATTCGGTGTTGATTAATTTTAATGCATGTTCATGACTGTTGTCGCTCTCTAGCTGGTCGCTTCCCAGTCTTTTGCTAGCCTTCACCTGTACTAAGCAGGAATACTGCTTGTGCATCCAAATCCTTTAAACCCCAAAGTTATTCCACATGAGTCCACCATACCTACCTATATACGGTATCTACCTGCCGTTTTGTATGTGCCAAACTCTAAACCTTCAAATAAATATCATGTTTTGTATGCTCGAATAGCTCATGTATCAACTAGGGATGTTTGTATCTTCCATGTTAGGTGGGTTATTCTCAAGAGGAGTGGACTCCGCTCCTCACTCACGAGATAAATGGCTGGTCATCGGGATGCCCAGTCCCATGCTTTATGCAAACTAAATCAAAATAATTGCAAACAAAACACCCCCTAGGACTCTTGTTAGTTGGAGGCACTCGTTGTTTCGAGCAAGCCATGGATTGATGCTTGTTGGTGGAAGGGGGAGTATAAACTTTACCATTCTGTTTGGGAACCACCTATAATGTGTGTACCATGGAAGATATCGCCATCTCTTGGTTGTTATGTTGACAATGAAAGTATACCGCTCAAAATATTATTCACGTCTGTTTCAAAATCGAGCTCTGGCACCTCTACAAATCCCTACTTCCCTCTGCGAAGGGCCTATCTATTTACTTTTATGCTGAGTCATCATCCTCTTATTAAAAAGCACTAGTTGGAGAGCACCGCAGTCATTTGCATTCGTTACTGTTAGTTTACATTGAGTATGACTTGACTGGATCTCTTTTACCATGAATTACAATGTCTAGTCAGTCCTTGGTCTTTAAAGATGCTCTGCATTTATGTTTTGCGGTCTCAGAAAGGGCTAGTGAGATACCATCCTGTTATATCATATTATGATTGTTTTGAGAAAGTGTTGTCATCCGAGATTTATTATTATGGCTCGCTAGTTGATTATGCTATTGATATGAGTAAACTTGAGACCTATGCATTATTGCGAATGTGGTTAGTTATAATCTTTGCTGAAAACTTGAATGCTGGCTTTACATATTTACAAACAACAAGAGCAAACAGAGTTTGTAAAAGTTTTTCTTTGTCACTTTTAGTTTGTCAACTGAATTGCTTGAGGACAAGCAAAGGTTTAAGCTTGGGGGAGTTGATACGTCTCCAACGTATCTACTTCTCCAAACACTTTTGCCGTTGTTTTGGACTCTAACTTGCATGATTTGAATGGAACTAACCTGGACTGACGTTGTTTTCAGCAGAATTACCATGGTGTTATTTATGTGCTGCAGCAAACATTCTCGGAATGACCTGAAACTTCACGGAGACACTTTTCAGAAAATAAGAAAAATACCTGCCAAAGATGAAGGCCAGGGGGGCCACCACCTTGCCACGAGGGTGGGGGTGCGCCTACCCCCCTAGGGTGCACCCCCTACCTCGTGGGCCCCCTGTTGCCTCTTCGACTCCGACTTCACCTCCATATATTGAGTTTCGGGGAGAAAAAAATTAGAGAAAAGAAATCATCGCATTTTACGATACGGAGTCGCCGCCAAGCCCTAAAACCTCTCGGGAGGGCCGATCTGGAGTCCGTTTGGGGCTCCAGAGAGGGGAATCCGTCGCCATCGTCATCATCAACCATCCTCCATCACCAATTTCATGATGCTCACCGCTGTGCGTGAGTAATTCCATCGTAGGCTTGCTGGATGGTGATGGGTTGGATGGGATCTATCATCTAATCGAGTTAGTTTTGTTAGGGTTTGATCACTAGTATCCACTATGTTCTGAGATTGATGTTGCTATGACTTTGCTATGCGTAATGCTTGTCACTAGGGCCCGAGTGCCATGATTTCAGATCTGAACCTATTATGTTTTCATCAATATATGAGTGTTCTTGATCCTATCTTGCAAGTCTATAGTCACCTATTATGTGTTATGATCCGTTAACCCCGAAGTGACAATAATCGGGATACTTACCGGTGATGACCGTAGTTTGAGAAGTTCATGTATTCACTATGTGTTAATGCTTTGTTCCGGTACTCTATTAAAAGGAGGCCTTAATATCCCGTAGTTTCCAATAGGACCCCGCTGCCACGGGAGGGTAAGACAAAAGATGTCATGCAAGTTCTTTTCCATAAGCACGTATGACTATGTTCGGAATACATGCCTACATTATATCAATGAACTGGAGCTAGTTCTGTGTCACCCTAGGTTATGACTGTTACATGATGAACGGCATCCGGCATAATTCTCCATCACCGATCATTGCCTACGAGCTTTCCATATATTGTTCTTCGCTTATTTACTTTTCCGTTGCTATTGCTATCATCACTACAAAATACCAAAAACATTATTTTTACTACTGTTACCTTTTGCTACCGTTACCACCACTATCATATTACTTTGCTACTAAACACTTTGCTGCAGATATAAAGTTTCCAGGTGTGGTTGAATTGACAACTCAGCTGCTAATACTTGAGAATATTCTTTGGCTCCCCTTGTGTTGAATCAATAAATTTGGGTTGAATACTCTACCCTCGAAAACTGTTGCGATCCCCTATACTTGTGGGTTATCAGGGATGGAATGCCTGAATTCACAATACTAACCTGATTGACCACTTGTTGCTGCATAAATCTATGGTGTTCAGGAGTTCGGTAAAATTGATCAGCCAATATCTGAAACTACTTAAAAGGATGATCCAGAAAGAGATAAGTACTTGTAGAGAAGGTCTGTACTAATGATACTAAATATACTATTCTCAAAAAGTAAACAGAAAACTGAATCCGGTAGGTAGACCTGACAATTGCTGTCTCCATTAACCTTGAGCTCAACCAGGCCATACATCACCATTTTCTAAATTAATGCGCAACAAACTCATTATTAGTGTAAAAGGTGGCCCGCCTTAAGAGGGAACGTAGTAAAGTGAAAGAACTATCACACTGAATAGTAAAAATGGAACGTAGCTCAACACTTGCATTGATAGGAACCGACACATGATCAAACCATGGACATCCAGTAAGGAAGATCGATAATTCTGCATTTAACATATTATCTTAACCAGAAACAGGGCAAAATCCAAGAATACCACAAAGAGCAAACAGTTAGCACGTGGATCATCACATTTCAAGTAGAAGCACTACAGGTGAAATCAACTGCTCAGATAGATATACAAGGGCACACTGCCTATGTGCCCTTGAACTCTCCAATACGAGATCATCAATCCATGCTAAACTACAGCACGCTTGGGATCATGTACACATCAGTCACACCAAGTGTAGATGCACGAATCAGAACAAGTAGTAGCCATAAATAAACAGAGTGAAGCAAAGAAATTAACATCAAATCAATCGACCCACTTGGATCACAAACCATATTTGAGCAGTTTTAGAATTCAGCAAATGGGGGAAGCTCACCGGGGGCGTAGAAGCTGAGCATCCGGTTGGCATGGTACCTGACAGACAAAGGAATGTAAATCCATCAGTAATCAGGAGAGGAGAATGCGTGAGGTTACGATCATACATAGGGAGCCATTTCAGTTGCCACATGAACCTCTCGACAAGTACATGGCCTAAGGTACTAGCAAAGCACTGTTGTGTTGTCCACAGATTTATCTGAACCTATGTGACGGCTACACGGAATCTCAATGTGAAGTTGCGTTGGCAGACGGATAAAGATGTCAAGGCCGCTCGGTCAGAACAATTTAACAGAGTGAAGTAGTGCAGGGCAATATTGATTAACTGGTGAAAAGACGGTCAAGATCAATTGTAAATTGCCCATGGTCTGCTGGTAATGGATGGATGGTTTACGATGACAGTGCCGCATCGAACATAGCATCGGTCGACGGAGCAAGCAGTTAACCACTAGGCCCCAAGTGTCCTAAAGGAAAGGATCCTACTCGTCTCCTAGCTGCCAAGTTCCATGGGGATTTAGTTCAAACTCCAGACCAGCCGTCTGTCTATAGCCTGTGGTCGAAATTAAAATCAATTAGCGATGCAGGCTTTAAAAACACCCACTTGCAGGCATTTGAGACATCATGCACTGGCATTACAAAACACCGACTTGCAGGCACGTCTGGTGCATCACGTGAGTAGTGACCCAATACAAGGGGGGAAAGTGATTCGTTTTTCATTTTCGTCAGTCATGACACGGGGTTCACGGCCTTGACATTTACAAGCGTGTTACCAATGCCTTGCCATCAGCATCATCACCCAGTTGGTGGCACTTATTCACAAGTTGTGCAGTGAATCCATTGCATCATTTGTTTCCTCTTAGGGGTAACATTGACGTTCCATCCACTTGCATTCAACATATTTGCAATTGAATCTAATGCCCTAATTCTCTTCTCTTCCACTCTAAAATGTTCTGAAATACATTTTAGCTGGATGCTCACAAGAAGAATATTTAACCTCGCCACCGGCGACAGCCGTCTGAGACGGCGTGTAGTGCCATTACAAAACGTCCACTTGCAGGCAGACAGGCAGGAGGACAATATTGTTTCAGATACTACGTTTGATGCATCGTGCAAGCAGTCACATGGTTTTCACCCAGGACGAGGAAGGAAGTCTTTAATTTTTCAGTTTTGTCAGTTATGGAATTTTCTTTTTGCGTTCAACCATGCCATCCCGATGCTGCCCGTAAATGTATTGAACCATTTGCATGTTTCGTTTTGAGCTACGTGCCAATTATACATTCATACAGACTAGCACATCTCGAAAAAACGGAGAAAAACAAGTTCTAATAGAGGATGCAGAAACAGATTTGCGAGCAGCAAGTGAAGGGGAAGGGGAAGGAGTGGATACCTACATATTCCAACAGAGGCCGGGATGGGGTCTTGGAGGCCGACGTCGTCGTTGTTGCCCGCCGCCGCATTGAGCCTGCTGACGTCTGAGGTTGCCGCTGCCATAGACGGGAGGAGGGACGGACGTCAAGCAGCGGTGGTGGTGAGTTGGGAGACTCGCTGTGCCACTGCCAACAACCGCAGCACGAGGTGGCTGGTCTTGGAGGAAGGTGGCACCATGTAGTTGCCCGTCGAGGCCGCCGAGGTGAGCACCGCCCTACCCCTCCTCCGCCGGTCCGGCGCCACGACCACACGCACTCAGCCACGGCGGGAGCCGCGGGGGAGCGGCGAGGAGGCGAGGGTCCGCGCGAGGGAGGCGGAGGCGGTGGCTTCCATGGGGATTAGAGCGGAGGAAGATGGGAGCTTGGGGGAGTGTTGCGCGCGGCCGGCCTGGGTGATGGCGGCGGCGAGAAGATCGTGGGGAGACGAGTAGGTGAGTTCATGAGAGAGTTTTTTAGTGATGAGAGAGAGAGAGAGAGTGGTGGGGTGGGAGTGGATCAGGCAGGGGTGGATGGTGCTGACACGCTTAGTAATAGCGTGTGGGTCTTACCTACGCTATAGCTACTTACTTAGTAGTAGCGCATGTTTTATATCCCTCGCTACTATTATGGCCTGTCCCGGGGGAATGGTGGAGACCACTTCGTAGCAACGCGGGTTTATACCCCTCGCTACTACTAATTAGCGAGGGGTATAAAACCCGCGCTACTACTAATTAGCAGTAGCACCTCTTTTTATACCACGCTGCTGATAAACTTCTATGTATAGGGTTTTCTCTGGTAGTGTTATGTTGTGTCATCACCTTCTAAAGCAAGCTCCAGAAACTGAGAAGAGCACATTTGTCATGATTTATGCATTGTGTGTAGCTAATGTTGGGTGCATCATGACTGGATCTTTTCTACCATGAATTATAATGTTCAATCACCACTTGAACTTTGGAGGTGCTCTGCATTTATGTTTTGCGCTCTCAGAATGGGCTAGCGAGATACCACTATTCATATTATATCATGGTTGTTTTGACAACGTGTTGCCGTTTAAGATACATTATTATTGCTCATTGGCTGATTATGTCATTGATATGAGTCATTATAGTCTTTAAGAGTTATTGTTGGCATGGTTAGGTATAATGTTGGCTGAAAACCTGGGTGCTGTTTAAGCTTATTTAAGCAAACAAGAGCAAAAGAGTTTGTAAAAGTTTTTCTTTTTCATTTTCAGTTTATCAACTGAATTGCTTGAGGACAAGCAAAGGTTTAAGCTTGGGGGAGTTGATACGTCTCCAATGTATCTACTTTTCCTAACGCTTTTCCTCTTGTTTTGGACTCTAATTTGCATTATTTGAATGAAACTAACCCCGGATTGACGCTGTTTTCAGCAGAAGAACCATGGTGTTGTTTTGTGTAGAAATAAAAGTTCTCGGATGGAACGAAACTTTCTGAGGAATTTTTATATAATATATAAGAATTTCTGGAGCCAAGACCTACCGAAGAGGGGCCTCCTGGGTGGGCACAACCCACCAGGGCGCGCCCCCTCTCCTGGCGCGCCCAGGTGGGTTGTCCCCACCTAGTAGCCCCGCAGACCCTGAAACCAACGCTAAAAATTCCTATTTTCGAAGAAAAATCAAGGAGAAAGAATTATCACGATCCACGAGACGGAGCCGCCACCAAGCCCTATTCTTTCTTGGGAGGACAGATCTGGAGTCCGTTTGGGGCTCCAGAGAGGGGGATCTTCGCTCTTCGTCATCACCAACCCTTCTCCATCGCCAATTCCATGATGCTCCCCACCGGGAGTGAATAATTCCTTTGTAGGCTCGCTAGTCGGTGAGAAGTTGGATGAGATTCATCATGTAATCAAGTTAGTTTTGTTAGGGCTTGATCCCTAGTATCCACTATGTTCTTAGATTGATGTTGCTATGACTTTGTCATGCTTAATACTTGTCACTTTGGGCCCGGGTGACATGATTTCAGATCTGAACCGTTTATGTTATCACCATTATATTCATGTTCTAGATCCGATCTTGCAAGTTATTAAGGCCTGGTGGGTTGTGCCCACCTTGGGTGCCCCCAGGACTGCCTCTTTGCTCTATAAATACCCCAATATTCCAAAAACCCTAGGGGAGTCGACGAAAATCAATTCCAGCTGCCGCAGAGTCTAGAACCACCAGATCCAATCTAGACACCATCACGGAGGGGTTCACCACTTCCATTGGTGCCTCTCCGATGATGTGTGAGTAGTTCTTTCTAGACCTTCGGGTCCGTAGTTAGTAGCTAGATGGCGTCCTCTCTATCATTTGATTCACAATACAATGGTCTCTTGGAGATCCATATGATGTAACTCTTTTTGCGGTGTGTTTGTTGGGATCGGATGAACTTTGAGTTTATGATCAGATCTATCTTTTTATATCCATGAAAGTTATTTGAGTTTCTTCGATATCTTATATGCATGATTGCTTATAGCCTCGTATTTCTTCTCCAATATTTGGGTTTTGTTTGGCCAACTTGATCTATTTATCTTACAATGGGAAGAGGTGCTTTGTAGTGGGTTCGATCTATACAATGCCTGATCCCAGTGACAAAAGGGGAACCGACACGTATGTATTATTGCTACTAAGGATAAAACGATGGGGTCTATCTCTACATAGATAGATCTTGTCTACATCATGTCATCGTTCTTATTGCATTACTTTGTTTCTCCATGAACTTAATACACTAGATGCATGCTGGATAGCGGTCGATGTGTGGAGTAATAGTAGTAGATGCAGGCAGGAGTCGGTCTACTAATCTTGGACGTGATGCCTATATAATGATCATTGCTTGGATATCGTCATGAGTATTTGAAGTTCTATCAATTGCCCAACAGTAATTTGTTTACCCACCGTTTGCTAATTTTCTCGAGAGAAGCCACTAGTGAAACCTACGGCCCCCGGGTCTCTTTCTCATATTATTTGCCTTCGCAATCTATTTTATTTGCCTTTTATTTTCAGATCTACTAAACCAAAAATACAAAAATACCTTGCTGCAATTTATTTTATTTGGCATTCAATCTATCAATATTTACAACTCTGTCACGTCCGTTTGCCAATTTCTGGCACCGTTACCCAAAAGGGATTGACAATCCCTTTTACACGTCGGCTTGCGAGTATTTGTTATTTGTGTGCAGGTGTTGTTTACGTTGTGTTGCTTGGTTCTCCTACTGGTTCGATAACCTTGGTTTCACATCTGAGGAAAATACCTACGGCCGCTGTGCTGCATCATCCCTTCCTCTTTGGGGAAATACCGACGTAGCTTAAAGCGACATCATCTACAAAGCTCGACTTGTTGCGAAGGGTTTTTGACAAGTTCAAGGAGTTGACTACGATGAGACTTTCTCACCCGTAGTGATGAATCTGTCCGAATCATGTTAGCAATTGCCGCATTTTATGATTATGAAATCTGGCAAATGGACGTCAAAACTGCATTCCTTAATGGATTTCTCAAAGAATAGTTGTATATGATGCAACCAGAAGGTTTTGTTGATCCTAAAGGTGCTAACAAAGTGTGCAAGCTCCAGCGATCCATTTATGGACTGGTGCAATGATAACCCACAAGTATAGGAGATCGCAACAGTTTTCGAGGGTAGAGTATTCAACCCAAATTTATTGATTTGACACAAGGGGAGCCAAATAATATTCTCAAGTATTAGCAGTTGAGTTGTCAATTCAACCACACCTGGAAACTTAATATCTGCAGCTAAGTGTTTAGTAGCAAAGTAATATGATAGTAGTGGTAACGGTGGCAAAAGGTAATAGTAGCAAAAGTAATATTTTTGGGTTTTATAGTGATTGTAACAGTAGCAGTGGAAAAGTAAATAAGTGAAGAACAATATAGGAAAAGCTCATAGGCATTGGATCAGTGATGGAGAATTATGCCGGATGCGATCGATCATGTAACAGTCATAACCTAGTGTGACACAGAACTAGCTCCAGTTCATCAATGTAATGTAGGCATGTATTCCGAATATAGTCATACGTGCTTATGGAAAAGAACTTGCATGACATCTTTTGTCCTACCCTCCCGTGGCAGCGGGGTCCTATTGGAAACTACGGGATATTAAGGCCTCCTTTTAATAGAGTACCGGACCAAAGCATTAACACATAGTGAATGCATGAACTCCTCAAACTACAGTCATCACCGGGAGTGGTCCCGATTATTGTCACTTCGGGGTTGCCGGATCATAACACATAGTAGGTGACTATAGACTTGCAAAATAGGATCAAGAACTCTCATATATTGATGAAAACATAATAGGTTCAGATCTGAAATCATGGCACTCAGGCCCTAGTGACAAGCACTAAGCATAGCAAAGTCATAGCAACATCAACCTCAGAACATAGCGGATACTAGGGATCAAACCCTAACAAAACTAACTCGATTACATGATAAATCTCACCAACCCATCACCGTCCAGCAAACCTACGATGGAATTACTCACGCACGGCGGTGAGCATCATGAAATTGGTGATGGAGGAAGGTTGATGATGACGATAGCGACAGATTCCCCTCTCCGGAGCCCCGAACGGACTCCAGATCAGCCCTCCCGAGAGAGTTTAGGGCTTGGCGGCGGCTCCGTATCATAAAACGCGATGAATCCTTCTCTCTAGTTTTTCTCCCCGAACGTGAATATATGGAGTCAAGGTTGAGATTGGTGGAGCATCAGGGGGCCCACGAGGCAGGGGCGCGCCCCCACCCTCGTGGACAGGTGGAGGCCCCCCTGACGTGGATCTTTCTTCCAGTATTTTTTATATATTCCAAAATAATTCTCCGTTGATTTTCAGGTCATTCCGAGAACTTTTATTTCTGCACAAAAATAACAACATGGCAATTCTACTGAAAACAGTGTCAGTCCGGGTTAGTTCCATTCAAATCATGCAAGTTAGAGTCCAAAACAAGGGCAAAAGTGTTTGGAAAAGTAGATACGACGGAGACGTATCAACTCCCCCAAGCTTAAACCTTTGCTTGTCCTCAAGCAATTCAGTTGATAAACTGAAAGTGATAAAGAAAAACTTTTACAAACTCTGTTTGCTCCTGTTGTTGTAAATATGTAAAGCCAGCATTCAAGTTTTCAGGAAAGATTATGAACTAACCATATTCACAATAACATTTAGGTCTCATGTTTACTCATGTCAATGGCATAATCAACTAGCGAGCAATAATAATAAATCTCGGATGACAACACTTTCTCAAAACAATCATGACATGATATGACAAGATGGTATCTCGCTAGCCCTTTTTGAGACCACAAAACATAAATGCAGAGCACCTTTAAAGATCAAGGACTGACTAGACATTGTAATTCATGGTGAAAGAGATCCAGTCAAGTCATACTCAATGTGAACTAACAGTAATGGATGCAAATGATAGTGGTGCTCTCCAACTGGTGCTTTTTAATAAGAGGATGATGACTCAACATAAAAGTAAATGGATAGGCCCTTCACAGAGGGAAGCAGGGATTTATAGAGGTGCCAGAGATCGGTTTTGAAATGGATATGAATAATATTTTGAGCGGTATCATTGTCAACATAACAACCGAGAGATCTCGATATCTTCCATGCTACACACATTATAGGCAGTTCCCAAACAGAATGGTAAAGTTTATACTCCCCCTTCACCAACAAGCATCAATCCATGGCTTGCTCAAAACAACGAGTGCCTCCAACTAACAAGAGTCCCGGGGGAGTTTTGTTTGTAGTTATTTTGATTTGATTTGCATAAAGCATGGGACTGGGCATCCCGGTGACCAGCCCTTTTCTCGTGAGTGAGGAGCGGAGTCCACTCCTCTTGAGAATAACCCGCCTAGCATGGAAGATACAAACAGCCCTAGTTGATACATGGGCTATTTGAGCATACAAAACAAAATGTTTATTTGAAGGTTTAGAGTTTGACACATACAAATTTACTTGGGACGGCAGGTAGATATTGTGTATAGGTAGGCATGGTGGACTCATATGGAATAACTTTGGGGTTTATGGAATTGGATGCACAAGCAGTATTCCCGCTTAGTACAGGTGAAGGCTAGAAAAAGACTAGGAAGCGACCAGCTATAGAGCGACAACACTCATGAACATGCATTAAAATTAATCAACACCGAGTGCAAGCATGAGTAGGATATAATTCACCATGAACATGAATATCGTAGAGGCTATGTTGATTTTGTTTCAACTACATGCGTGAACATGTGCCAAGTCAAGCCACTCGAATCGTTCAAAAGAGGATACCACCCTATCATACCACATCACAACCATTTTAATAGCATGTTGGCACGCAAGGTAAACCATTATAAGCTCCTAGCTAATTAAGCATGGCATAAGCAACTATAATCTCTAATTGTCATTGCAAACATGTTTATTCATAATAGGTTGAATTAGGAATGATGAACTAATCATATTTACAAAAACAAGAGAGGTCGAGTTCATACCATCTTTTCTCATCTCAATAAGTTCATCATATAATCACCATTATTGCCTTTCACTTGCACGACCGAATAGTGTGGATAATAATAATTGTGCACGTGCTGGAATCTGCAAGCATTCAATTCAAGAGAGAAGACAAGGTAATATGGGCTCTTTGCTAGATCAACAATAATGCATATGAGAGCCACTTAACATTTTCATTATGGTCTTCTCCTCTCAACCCCCAAAGAAAAGAAACAAAACTATTTACATGGTAAAGCTCCCAACAAGCAAAAGAAGAACGAGAAATCTTTTTGGGTTTTCTTTTTAATTACTACTACTACAGCATGAAAAGTAAACTAGCTAAAAAGCTACAACTATTTTTTTTGTTTTTCTTAAGGTTTATCAAACAGACAAGAAGAAAGCATAAAAAGGGAAAATAAACTAGCATGGATGATACAGTGAAAAAGTATGAGCACCGACAACTAGCATGAGTGTGTGAAAACGAATGTAATGTCGGTGAGAAGTACGTACTCCCCCAAGCTTAGGCTTTTGGCCTAAGTTGGTCTATCACTACTAGGGAAAAGCATATACATAGAATTTTACCAGTAGCGCTGTACAAAATCAAGCGCTGCTGCTACTTAGTAGCAGCGCGCGTAAATAAACCGCGCTACTGCTATGACTTTAGCAGTAGCACGTACTAGCAAAAAGCGTTGCTGCTACATTTGAACTGGGCGCACATGGCTAGCCCAACCTAGCAGTAGCCCGTATAATGGCCCAGCGCTACTGCTAATCTCCTTAGCTGCAGCATGTATTCCAGAACGTGTTGTAGCTAACATAGCAGTAGCGCCCTTTCTGGAACGCGCTACTGGTACTTCTGACTTAACCACGTGGTTCGTCCTTCCCCACGGCCACTTCATCCCCCAAATCAACTCCACTCTCGCCGCCGCCGTCGCCCCTCGGTCGGCGCGCGCTCTCCCCACGCCGCCCCCGACCCCAGATTCAACGCCGGCCCCGCCCCCGACCTCAACGCCGCCCGGGACGCCACCCCCGACCCCGACCTCAACGCCGCCCCCGCCCCCCTGACCTCAACGCCGCCCCGGAGCCCCGACCACGACCTCGATGCCGCCTGCCCCTCCCTCGTCGCAGGCACCCGAGGTGAGCACGCCTGCTCCTCCCTCTCCCCTACCTCTGCCTAGGGTTTCTACCTCCATCAAATTAGTTAGGGTGGAAATGATTCGGATGCGGATGCGGCTCAAATGAGTTAGGGTTCATGTAAGGGTGGAAACGAATCAAATTTCTAAGATGAATCATAAAATGAGTAAAATTTGACCACTTATTTCACTTTATAGTTGGATAATTGGAATATCCGCTACCACTTTCCACCCCTATAGGTTCATCAAATTAGATGGTAATTAGGGCAGTAGTTCTTAGGTACTAATTAGTTAGTAAGAACTAGGTACTAATTAGGTACTAGAATATTTTTATTTATAGTAAGTTTATTTTTAGTAAGAACTAGTTGAATTAATAGAACTAGTTAGTAAGAACTTGTTGCTATTTTTTTAGTTAAAGCAATTTTCCCGCATCGATGTGGACGATGCCTATCCTGCATCCTCGTCATCGAATCGGCGGAGGACGACACCTGCTTGATCAGATGGGTCATGTCCGGGACTGGGCTCCGCCGGGGTGGTACTGGGAGGCGCTACCTACCGGGGGGCGCAGGTTGGTGAGGAGCCAGCCTGTCGTTGACCTGAACCTTCTTTGGTGGCGGTCGCGTGGGCCAGTGACGGTCCAGAGGCTCGAGGACTCCACGGAGGTGGTGCGTCACCGTGTCAGTGAGGAGGACGCGCACGTCCGTCGCTACATGTTTGCATTGGAGCACAGGTTCTCCAATACCTGGCAGGTTCTCCAGGGATCTCACTGGAGCTATGATCCCGTGATGGTTCCTTCTCTGTGGGTGTCCACCGCCCGTGCCTATACCCGTCGTGTGCTAGGGTTTTAGTTGTACTAGTGATGTTATATGTATGACACTATTTGGGATGTATTAGTGATAATATTCGACGATGTACGGACGCATGAGATGATTTACTTTTGCTTATTGAATGCATGCTAATTTGAGTCTTATAAGATATTTTGAAATGTATATCTTGTGTTGCTCAATATCCAAGTGGCCGGTCATGTTTGCAGGTTACACCTCTGAGTGGCCTATGTTTTGCTGGAGTGTTGATTCGTTTCCGTTCCGGCAAATTTCAGGCACTCGATATATCCTATTTTAGCAAAGGTCATGCCGGATTTTTCCATGAATTTTGGCATGACTTTTGCCAGAATATGTAGGAAATATCGAGTGCCCCGGATTTGTGTGTTGAGTATCCTGGTAGTTGTCTTTTATTGATTTTCAATTAATGTTTTAACTATGAACATAGGAAATGTCTGACGGCAAAAAGGATTTCGGTATTTGCAAATACTGCGAAGATGAGCGCGGCCTATGCGACGGAATCTTCCTAGACGATGATAGGCGCTTCAGCATCAAGCTGGATGATAACTTCGAAGTGGATACAGTAAGTCACAATGACAAGTCTTTTTCGTAATTACGCATGACATCTACTTCATTTGCTTCAACTTATATTTTTTTACTATTCTACTAGCGTATCCCCTGCCATGCAAGAGTTTTTGTATTGGATAAGATAGGTTTCAGTCATACTATGGAGGTAAAGAAAGTTTATTTGAAGACCGAGCATGGTTATATTTTCCACGCAAAATTATACAATTCAGACGACTACACCTATTTTGGATGCAAAACATGGCGAGCACTATGCAAGACTTATGCATTTCAGCCTGATATGGTTATCACCTTGGATATTCGTCCGGAAGATGATATTGAAGGTAATACCGACATCTGGGTCGATGTGCAGACGCCTCCAGTTACACCAAAATGTAAGTTTCTCAACCATATTTATGTCTTTGATATTGTTTATTCAAAAATAGTTGACAACTAATTTGTATTGTCAGCTTATTTTGGTGCAAGAAAACATGTCCAGCGCTTGGTAGACAGGACCTACTACTGTCCCGGGGCTGAACTAAACTGCGAGGAGCTAAGTCATTATGTTTCATGGCTTGAGGATCTTGATACCGTCAAGACAAATTTTCTTCCTGGACTTAGAAATCTTAGTACTGAAAACGTGCGACCAATAGTGTTTGTCATGAACTACGGTCACATCTATTTAGGAAGGATGGTAAGATTTTTACTATTTGTCCTCAGTGCATCTTTTCCATACATTATTTGTGAAGCTAAACTTCATTGCTAAGTATATGACCATACGATGTTCTTCAACAGGGACTCCCGATGAATGTTGTGCCTTATGGGATCGAGACTAAAGGTACCATGAGTATTATTAGCTTACGGCCAAGATATCCTACATGTTACTTTAGTGCATTCAAGATCAGTGATGAATGCTTAATAGTGCAAGAATGGACCAGATATGTGATGGGGGAGCGCAGACAAGTACTAGGGGGCAGCAAACAGATGTGCTACCCACAATTAGGAGACAGGTTCATCTGCATGCTCCAACTTGATCAAGGAGGAGAGCTACACATGTTTTATGTTGTTTTACCTAAGAGAGAACAGCAGGAGTGATTAGCTAGAAATGAGTTTGAGGATGATGATGTGCTACACTATTACTATGATGATAAAATAGCTAGTGTTGGTGGTAATGACGGATGATTATTATTAGCTAGTGTTAGTGGTGATTAAATAAATATTGTTGGTGCTAATGATTATGATGATGATTAAATAGCTTGTGCTGGCGGATTAGATTCAAGTGGAGGCAACATGTGGTGCACATCGAAAGTACTACTAGTCCAAACTAGATCAAGTTTGGATTAGTAGTATACTTTTGACATGCACCACATATTGCCTCCACTTGAACCTAATCCACCTTCATTTGACACACTGTTATGGACATAATGATGTAAACCTCATAACTGGTATTGTACCAATATTTGTACGATGGCGCATAAATACACTAAAAATAAAAAAATAAAAAAACAATACTAGTAGCGATGGAAAGAAAACACGCTGCCAGTAGTTACATTAGCAGCAGTGTGGGAGTGAACAAGCGCTACAGCTATTTGTCCTAGCAGTAGCGCGTGTGGCACGCGTTACTGCTAAGCAATAGCTGTAGCGCCTTATTAGTAGCGCGCCTACCCGCGCTACTAGTGAGCACAAAACCAGCGGTACTGCTAGGGTTTTCCCTAGTAGTGTATGGCTACGGCTGGCCTGGCGGATATCCAAAGTTGTAGCTGGGGTCGTACTGAGATGCAGCGGCAATTTCCTGATGAGCTGCAGCTTGGAGGTGAGCTGTCTCCGCCCTCCTCTCGTACTCGGCCGCCTCCTCCCTGGTTATAAAATATCGCCCCTTTGCCTGAAAGTCAAATAAAGTAGGAGCAGGGAGGGCGCCGTGATAGGTGCGTCGTCTGTTAAAGATTAGTCGGTACTGGAGGAACTGATCGTTCCTCTCAACAAACTGATGACGAACTATGGCCTCATAATATAAATAAGAATGAGGCAACTCAATATCATATCCACGTATGGGTATCTCAAGAAAGTTAGCTATATGGGTTGCATAAATTCCACCAAAGAAATCTCTATGAAGACGATTATTATGAAACCTACGTGCAACGATGGCTCCCAAATTATAATGTTTATCTCCTAATACAGCACTCCTTAGAACACTAAGATCAGGGACACACATGTGACATGCTTCATCCTTACCATTAATGCACCTACCTATGAAGAGAGCAAAATAATGTATAGCAGGAAAATGAATGCTCCCTATGGTGGCTTGTGTTATATCTCTAGACTCCCCCACAGTTATACTAGCAAGAAAATCTCTAAATTCAGATTTGCGAGGTTCACTAACATCACCCCACTTTGGAAGTTAAGCAGTATAAAAATCCTCTAAGTCCATAGTATAAGAATTTTCATAAAGATCAAACAGGACAGTTTGAGAATTGCGTGATGATGTAAATTTAAACCTTCTCACAAAGGAATTAGTGAGATAGTGGTATTGATGACACTTATCTGCCTCGAAGCTCTCAAGATCAGCGTTACACACATATGGGTCAAATTCCTCCTTCATTCCCGCACGAACCATAAATTCCTCTGACGGCCATTCACAAGCCCTCACTTGAGCTTCCCTCGAGGGTTCCTCGTCCGCATCGCGTATTGCGAGCCTGGGTCCTTGCTTCCTTGAAGGACCACCTTGGTACATTTTCCTAAACATATTTCTTCCTCTGAAAAATTTCTAAAATTTTTAGTAACTTCAAAATAAAAGTGAATCAAACTCAACAAAATTGATAGCAACTACTCCTACAAGTGCCTATAGGCAAAATCATGCATCAAAACTACTTTTGACCATATAAATTTGACATGCAAACTCAAGAACAGGGTCACCTAAGCAGCAAAAATTTGAAATGAATAAAGCACTAGAACAAAAACTAATTGGACAATTGGAGGAGTCACATACCAAGCAACAATCCCCCAAAGCAGCTTTGTGAATGGAGCTTTGAGCTAGGAGATCGAAAATGGCAGCAAGATGAGCTTGGACTCGGGTTTGAGCTGGCTAGTGGTGTTTGTGGGAGGAAGAAGGAGTGTGTGGTGGCTGGAATAAGTGGAGGGGAGCCACCATGGGCCCACGAGGGAGGAGGGCGTGCCCAGGGGGTGGCGCGCCCTGGACCCTCGTGGCCAGGTGCTTGCTCCCCCTACTGTGTTCTCAGTTCCAGATATTCTCAAATATTCTATAAAAAATCATATTTAATTTTCAGGGCATTTGGAGAACTTTTATTTTCGGGGTATTTTTTTATTGCATTGATAATTGAGAAAACAGACAGAAAAATACTATCTTTGCTTTATTTAATATAAATAACAAAAAGTAAAAAAGAGGGTACAGAGAGTTCTGTTTTCTAAATTCATCCATCTCATGCTCATCAAAAGGAATCCACTAACAAGGTTGATCAGGTCTTGTTAACAAACTCATTTCGAATAACATGAAACCGGAGAATTTCGAATAACACTAGGTTACCTCAACGGGGATATGCATGTCCCCAACAATAAGAATATCATATTTCTTTTTGACACTAGGAAGAGGAAATTCAAAACCTCCAATTGTAATTGTTGAAATTTTTCCAATAGAATTGATACTGTGGACTTGAGGTAGTTTCCTCGGAAAGTGTACCGTATGCTCATTACCATTAACATGAAAAGTGACATTGCCTTTGGTGCAATCAATAACAGCCCCTTTAGTATTCAAAAAGGGTCTTCCAAGAATAATAGACATACTATCATCCTCGGGAATATCAAGAATAACAAAGTCCGTTAAAATAGTAATGTTTGCAACCACAACCGGCACATCCTCACAAATACCGACAGGTATAGCAGTTGATTTATCAGCCATTTGCAAATATATTTCAATAGGTGTCAACTTATTCAAATCAAGTCTACGATATAAAGAGAGAGGCATAACACTAACACCGGCTCCAAGATCACATAAAGCAGTTTTAACATAGTTTCTTTCAATGGAGAATGGTATAGTTGGTACTCCTGGGTCTCCAAGTTTCTTTGGTATTCCACCCTTAAAAGTATAAGTAGCAAGCATGGTGGAAATTTCAGCTTCCGATATCTTTCTTTTATTAGTAACAATTTCCTTCATATATTTAGCATAAGGATTCATTTTAAGCATATCAGTCAAACGCATACGCAAAAAGATAGGTCTAACCATTTCAGCAAAGCGCTCAGAATCCTCATCATCCTTTTTCTTGGATGCTTTAGGAGGAAAAGGCATGGGTTTCTGAACCCATGGTTCTCTTTCTTTACCATGCTTCCTAGCAACAAAGTCTCTCTTATCATAACGTTGATTCTTTGATTGTGGGTTATAAAGATCAACAGCAGGTTCAATCTCTACATCATTGTCATTACTAGGTTGAGCATCAACATGAACATCATCATTAACATTATCACTAGGTTCATGTTCATTACCAGCTTGTGTTTCAGCATCAGAAATAGAAATATCATTGGGATTCTTAGGTGTGTCTACAATAGGTTCACTAGAAGCATGCAAAGTCCTATCATTTCTCTTTTTCTTCCTTTTAGAAGGACTAGGTGCATCAATATTAGCTCTTTGAGAATCTTGCTCACTTCTCTTAGGATGGCCCTCAGGATACAAAGGTTCCTGAGTCACTTTACTACCTCTAGTCATAACTCTAACATCATTATCATTTTTCTTATTATTCAATTCATTGAGCAAATCATTCTGGGCTTTAAGTATTTGTTCTACTTGAGTGGTAACCATAGCAGCATGTTTACTAATAAGTTTAAGTTCTCCTTTAACACTAGCCATATAATCACTCAAGTGTTCAATCATATAAGCATTATGTTTCAACGGTCTACCAACATAAGCATTGAAGTCTTCTTGTTTAACCATAAAATTATCAAACTCATCTAAGCATTGGCTAGCAAACTTAGGAGGGATTTCAGCTTTATCATATCTATAGAGAGAATTTACGTTTACTACCTGTGTCAGGTTATCAAGACCATGTGTTTCTTCAACAAGCGGAAAATTAAGGCCATGTATTTCTTCAACAGGAGGTAAATTCTTAACATCTTCAGCTTTTATGCCTTTTTCTTTCATAGATTTCTTTGCCTCTTGCATATCTTCAGGACTGAGAAATAGAATACTCCTTTTCTTCGGAGTTGTCTTAGGAGTTGGTTCAGGAAGTGTCCAATTATATTCATTAGTCAACATATTATTCAATAGAATTTTAGCTTGATCAACTGTTCTTTCCCTAAAAACACAACCAGCACAACTATCCAGGTGGTCTCTAGAAGCATCGGTTAGTCCATTATAAAAGATATCAAGTATTTCATTTTTCTTGAGAGGATGATCAGGCAAAGCATTAAGTAATTAGAGAAGCCTTCCCCAAGCTTGTGGGAGACTCTCTTCAATTTGCACAAAATTATATATCTCCCTTAAAGCAGCTTGTTTCCTATGAGCGGGGAAACATTTAGCAGAGAAGTAGTAAATCATATCTTGGGGACTACGCACACAACCAGGATCAAGAGAATTAAACCATATCTTAGCATCACCCTTTAATGAGAACGGAAATAATTTAAGGATATAATAGTAGCGAGTTTTCTCATCATTAGTGAACAGGGTAGCTATATCATTTAATTTAGTAAGATGTGCCACAACAGTTTCAGATTCATAGCCATAGAAAGGATCGGTTTCAACCAAAGTAATTAACTCAGAATCAACAGAGAAATCATAATCCTTATCAGTAATAAAGATAGGTGAAGTAGCATAAGCAGGATCATATTTCATTCTAGCATTCAAAGACTTTTCTTTAAGCTTAGCTAATAATTTCTTAAGATCACTTCTATCATTGCAAGCAAGAAAGCCTCTAGCAGTTTCTTCATCCATAACATAACCCTCAGGAACAACAGAAAATTCATATCTAGGGGGAGAATCTTCATCATCACTTTCATCAATATTATCAGTTTCAATAATTTCATTCTCTCTAGCCCTAGCAAGTTGTTCATCAAAAAATTCACCAAGTGGCACAGTTGTATCAAGCATAGAAGTAGTTTTATCATAAGTATCATGCAAAGCAGAAGTGGCATCATCAATAACATGCGACATATCAGAATTAATAGCAGAAGTAGGTTTAGGTGTCGCAAACTAGATGGCAGTTCCTTACCTCCCCTCGTAGTTGAGGGAAAAATCTTGGTTCTTTGATCTTTCAAGTTCTTCATAATGATAGGCAGATATAAATCCCAAGTGACTCAAAGAATAGAGCTATGCTCCCCGGCAACGGCGCCAGAAAATGTTCTTGATAACCCACAAGTATAGGGGATCGCAACAGTTTTCGAGGGTAGAGTATTCAACCCAAATTTATTGATTCGGCACAAGGGGAGCCAAAGAATATTCTCAAGTATTAGCAGCTGAGTTGTCAATTCAACCACACTGATAAACTTAATATCTACAGCAAAGTGTTTAGTAGCAAATTAATATGATAGTAGTGGTAACGGTGGCAAAAGGTAATAGTAGCAAAAGTAATATTTTTGGGTTTTATAGTGATTGTAACAATAGCAGTGGAAAAGTAAATAAGCGAAGAACAATATAGGAAAAGCTCGTAGGCATTGGATCGGTGATGGAGAATTATGCCGGATGCGATCGATCATGTAATAGTCATAACCTAGGGTGACACAGAACTAGCTCTAGTTCATCAATGTAATGTAGGCATGTATTCCGAATATAGTCATACGTGCTTATGGAAAAGAACTTGCATGACATCTTTTTTCCTACCCTCCCGTGGCAGCGGGGTCCTATTGGAAACTAAGGGATATTAAGGCCTCCTTTTAATAGAGTACCAGACCAAAGCATTAACACATAGTGAATACATGAACTCCTCAAACTACGGTCATTACCAGGAGTGGTCCCGATTCTTGTCACTTTGGGGTTGCCAGATCATAACACATAGTAGGTGACTATAGACTTGCAAAATAGGATCAAGAACTCTCATATATTGATGAAAACATAATAGGTTCAGATCTGAAATCATGGCACTCGGGCCCTAGTGACAAGCATTAAGCATAGCAAAGTCATAGGAACATCAATCTCAAAACATAGTGGATACTAGGGATCAAACCCTAACAAAACTAACTCGACTACATGATAAATCTCATCCAACCCATCACCGTCCAGCAAGCCTACGATGGAATTACTCACGCATGGCAGTGAGCATCATGAAATTGGTGATGGAGGAAGGTTGATGATGACGATGGCGGCGGATTCCCCTCTCCGAAGCCCCGAACGAACTCCAGATCAGCCCTCCCGAGAGAGTTTAGGGCTTGGCGGCGGCTCCGTATCGTAAAATGCGATGAATCCTTCTCTCTGGTTTTTTCTCCCCGAACATGAATATATGGAGTCAAGGTTGAGGTCGGTGGAGCGTCAGGGGGCCCACGAGGCAGGGGGCGCACCCAGGGGTGTAGGGCACTCCCCCCACCCTCGTGGATAGGTGGAGGCCCCCCTGACGTGGATCTTTCTTCCAGTATTTTTTATATATTCCAAAATAATTCTCCATTGATTTTCAGGTCATTCCGAGAACTTTTATTTCTGCACAAAAATAACACCATGGCAATTCTGCTGAAAACATTGTCAGTCCGGGTTAGTTCCTTTCAAATCATGCAAGTTAGAGTCCAAAACATGGGCAAAAGTGTTTGGAAAAGTAGATACGACGGAGACGTATCATGCAAGCATCTCGGAGTTGGAATATATGCTTTGATAGTGTGTAGGATCGAAAGTATGTCTAGAGGGGGTGATTAGACTACTTGACCAAGTAAAAATCTAGCCTTTTCCCAATTTTAGTTCTTGGCAGATTTTAGCTATCTTAGCACAAGTCAAGCAATCTCCACATAATTCAAGCAAGCATGCAAAAGAGTATATGAGCAACGGAAAGTAAAGCATGCAACTTGCAAGAATGTAAAGGGAAGGGTTTGGAGGATTCAAACACAATTGGAGACACGGATGTTTTTGTCGTGGTTCCAATAGGTGGTGCTATCATACATCCACGTTGATGGAGACTTCAACCCACGGAGGGTAACGGTTGCGCGAGTCCAAGGAGGGCTCCACCCACGAAGGGTCCACGAAGAAGCAACCTTGTCTATTCCATCACGGCTGTCACCCACGAAGGACTTGCCTCACTAGCAGTAGATCTTCACGAAGTAGGCGATCTCCTTGCCCTTACAAACTCCTTGGTTCAACTCCACAATCTTGTCGGAGGCTCCCAAGTGACACCTAGCCAATCTAGGAGACACCACTCTCCAATAAGTAACAAATGGTGTGTTGATGATGAACTCCTTGATCTTGTGCTTCAAATGATAGTCTCCCCAACACTCAACTCTCTCTCACAGGATTTGGATTTGGTGGAAAGAAGATTTGAGTGGAAAGTAACTTGGGGAAGGCTAGAGATCAAGATTCATATGGTTGGAATGGAATATCTTGACCTCAACACAAGTGTAGGTGGTTCTCTCTCAGAAAATGTGTATTGGAAGTGTAGGTATGTTTTGATGGCTCTCTCCACGAATGAAGAGTGGGTGGAGGGGTATATATAGCATCCACACAAAATTTAACCGTTACACACAATTTGCCAAACTCGGTGGGACCGAATGGTTAAACTCGGTCGGACCGATTCAGCAAACCTAGTGACCGTTAGGATTTTCGGTAGGACTGAGATGCAACTCGATAGGACCGATATGGTTAGGGTTAGGGCATAACGTAATCTCGGTGTGACCGATTACACAAACTCGGTGGGACCGATTTTGGTAATAAGCTAACCAGAGAGTTGGTCAGGTAAACTCGATGGGACCGATTCTCTCATCTCGGTGAGACCGAAGTGTTATAAAAGGGAAATAGAGAGTTTACATTGCAATCTTGGTGGGACCGATCGCTCATCTCGGTAAGACCAAAACGTTATGAAGGGAAATAGAGAGATTACAATCCCATCTCGGTGAGACCGAGATCCCTATCGGTGAGACCGATTTGCCTAGGGTTTGTGGCAGTGGCTATGACATTTGAAACTCGGTGGCGCCGGATAGAAAGAATCGGTGGGGCTGAGTTTGACTTTTGGTTTAGGTCATATGTGGATGTGGGAAGGTAGTTGAGGATTTTGGGGCATATCACTAAGCATTTTGAGCAAGCAAGCCATTAAGCAACACCTCATCCCTCCTTGATAGTATTGGCTTTTCCTATAGACTCAATGTGATCTTGGATCACTAAAATATAAAATGTAGAGTCTTGAGCTTCAAGCTTGAGCCAAACTTTTTGTCCTTAGAATTTTGAGGGATCCACTTTCCTCATCCATGCCATGCCATTCATTGAGCTTTTCCTGAAATATTAATCTTGGAATAATGTTAGCTCAATGAGCTATATGTTGTTAGGAATTACCAAAACCACCCAGGGATAGTTGCACTTTCATAGTGTGATCGAAGCATATGGTTTTATACAGACTTTCGGAGAAGCCTGTATTTATAAGAAAGTGAGTGGGAGATCTATAGCATTTCTAATATTATATGTGGATGACATATTGTTGATTGGAAATGATATAGAATTTCTGGATAGCATAAAAGGATACTTGAATAAGTATATATTGGGCATCAAGATCTATAGAGATAGATCAAGATGCTTAATTGGACTTTCACAAAGCACATACCTTGATTAAGTTTTGAAGAAGTTCAAAATGGATCAGTCAAAGAAAGGATTCTTGCATGTGTTACAAGGTGTGAAGTTGAGTCAGACTCAATGCCCGACCATTGCAGAAGATAGAGAGAAAATGAAAGACATTCCCTATGCCTCAGCCATAGGATCTATCATGTATGCTATGCTGTGTACCAGACCTAATGTGTGCCTTCTATAAGTCTAGCATGGAGGTACCAAAGTAATCTAGGAGTGGATCACTAGACAGCGGTCAAGAACATCCTGAAGTACCCGAAACGGACTAAGGATATGTTTCTCATTTATGGAGGTGACAAAGAGCTCGCCGTAAATGGTTACGTCGATGCTAGCTTTGACACTCATCCGGATGACTCTAAGTCACAAACCGGATACGTATTTATATTGAATGGTGGAGCTGTCAGTTGGTGCAGTTCCAAGCAAAGTGTCGTGGTGGGATCTACGTGTGAAGCGGAGTACATACCTCCTTCGGAAGCAGCGAATGAAGGAGTTCGTATCCGATCTAGGTGTAATACCTAGTGCATCGGGTCCAATGAAAATCTTTTGTGACAATACTAGAGCAATTGCCTTGGCGAAGGAATCCAGATTTCACAACAGAACCAAACACATCAAGAGACGCTTCAACTCCATCTGTGATCAAGTCAAGGAGGGAGACATAAAGATTTTCAAAATACATACGGATCTGAATGTGGCAGACCCGTTGACTAAGCCTCTTCCACAAGCAAAACATGATCAGCACCAAGACCCCATGGGTGTTAGAATCATTTCAATGTAATCTAGATTATTGACTCTAGTGCAAGTGGGAGACTGAAGGAAATATGCCCTAGAGGCAATAATAAAGTTGTTATTTATATTTCCTTATATCATGATAAATGTTTATTATTCATGCTAGAATTGTATTAACCAGAAACTTGATACGTGTGAGGATACATAGACAAAAACAGTGTCCCTAGTAAGCCTCTACTAGACTAGCTCATTGATTAAAGATAGTTAAGTTTCCTAGCCATAGACATGTGTTGTCATTTGATGAATGGGATCGCATCATTAGGAGAATGATGTGATGGACAAGACCCATCTGTTAGCTTAGCATGATGATCGTTAAGTTTTATTGCTATTGCTTTCTTCATGTCAAATACATATTCCTTCGACTATAAGATTATGCAACTCCCGGATACCGGAGGAATACCTTGTGTGCTACCAAATGTCACAACATAACTGGGTGATTATAAAGATGCTCTACAGGTATCTCCGAAGGTGTTTGTTGGGTTGGCATAGATCGAGATTAGGATTTGTCACTCTGAGTATCGGAGAGGTATCTCTGGGCCCTCTTGGTAATGCACATCATGATAAGCCTTGCAAGCAATGTGACTAATGAGTTAGTTGCGGGATCATGCATTATGGAATGAGTAAAGAGACTTGCCGGTAATGAGATTGAACTAGGTATGAAGATACCGATGGTCGAATCTCGGGCAAGTAACATACCAATGACTATACCTGGCCATACCTCGGGCCGGGCCGGGCTTCGGGTCGGGCCTAGCCAAGCCTGAAGCAAAAAACCAGGCCCGAGCCCGGCCCGGTCCAGTCGTCGGGCCTGTTTTCTAGGCCCGAGCCCGGCCCGAACACGTAAAAGCCCGTCGGGCTTCGGGCCGTCCCGGCCCATCCTTCAGGAAAACGTGAAAACGATGGGCCCGGCCCGGCCCGGCCTTCGGGCTCAAAATCTAGGCCCGAGCCCGGCCCGGGAGCGGCGTCGGGCCGGGCCGGGTCGGGCTTTTTCGGGCCGGGTCGGGCCAGGCCGTTCGGGCCAGGCTGCCCATGGCCAAGACTACCGATGACAAAGGGAATAACGTATGTTGTCATTACGGTATGACCGATAAAGATCTTCGTAGAATATGTGGGAACCAATATGAGCATCCAGGTTCCGCTGTTGGTTATTGACCGGAGAGGTGTCCCGGTCATGTCTACATAGTTCTCGAACCCGTAGGGTCCGCACGCTTAACGTTCGATGACGATTTTGTATTATATGAGTTATGTGATTTGGTGACCGAATGTTGTTCGGGGTCCTGGATGAGATCGCAGACATGACGAGGAGTCTCTAAATGGTCGAGAGGTAAAGATTCATATATAGGACGATAGTATTCGGACACCGAAAGTGTTCCGGGGGTACCGGGTACGTATCGGGTCACCGGAAGGGGTTCCAGGCAACCCCCGGCAAACTATATGGGCCTAATGGGCCAAGAGAGGGACCAGCCCCTAAGGGGCTTGTGCGCCCTCTATAGGTCAAAATAGGAGGAATAGGAAAGCAGGGAAGGGAGAAGGAAAGGGGAGGATTCGGCCTCCCCCTTTCCTTCCCCTCCCCCCTCTCTTTCCTTTCCCCTCTGATGGATATGAAAGGGGGGAGGCCGACTTGGAGGAGGCACCCAAGTAGGATCCCTCCTACTTGGGGCACCCCTTGCTGCTCCCCTCCCTCTACCACCTATATATATGTGGGGGCACCGCTAGAACACACAACATTGATTCCTAGCCGTGTACGGCGCCCCCCTCCACAGTTTACGCCTCCGGTCATATTGTCGTAGTGCTTAGGCAAAGCCCTGCGCGGATCACTTCACCATCACCGTCACCATGCCGTCGTGCTGAAGAAACTGTCCCTCGACACTTTGCTGGTTCAAGAGTTCAAGGGACTTCATCGAGCTAAACGTGTGTAGAACTCGGAGGTGCCGTACGTTCGGTGCTTGATTAGTCGGAACGAGAAGAAGTTCGAGTACATCAACCGCGTTGTCAAATGCTTACGCTTTCGGTCTACGAGGGTATGTGGAGACACTCTCCCCCTCTCATTGCTATGCATCTCCTAGATAGATCTGCGTGAGGGTAGGAATTTTTTGAAATTGCATGCTACATTTCCCAACACCTTGACCTGTCCGGAGCTTGTTTTACTTGGCCTGGTTTTCGATCGCACACAACATGCAGGTGACCATTGTGACAGCCCCAACCCAAAATCCTAGATTATTTTGCTATCTATGTAATATATATTTGGATGAATAATTTATGTATTTTAATTGCCTTTTCTTTTCATCATGCCATTAAATTTTACACACCAAATTAGAACCTATGGTCATTTTCAAAAAATCTTTTGAACCTTCTTTCTATTTTATTTAAACGCCTCCCCAAATCCTTCCAAAACTTCTCCAAATATCCTATTTGATTTATACCCAAGGCTTGGCCTCCAAGCTTTGCCACAAATTCTATTTGCATTTATCCAAGATCCACCAAAAATTTCATGATTTTTGGGCCCTTCTAAAACCTAGTCCCAGTTCAAGCCCATTTTAATTAAATTTTATTGAGTTTGAATTTGAACTTTCAATCATGCCCACTGATACGTCTCCGTCGTATCTACTTTTCCAAACACTTTTGCCCTTGTTTTGGACTCTAACTTGTATGATTTGAATGGAACTAACCCGGACTGACGCTGTTTTCAGCAGAATTACCATGGTGTTGTTTTATGTGCAGAAAACAAATATTCTCGGAATGACCTGAAACTCCACGGAACATCTTAGAAAAAACAATAAAAAATCCTCACCAAAGATGAAGACCAGGGGGCCCACACCCTTCTCACAAGGGTGGGGGCGCCCCCCCCCCCTCCTAGGGTGCTCCCCCCAACCTCGTGGGCCCCCTGGAAACCCTCCGACGCCAACTCCAACTCTATATATTTGCTTTCGAAGAGAAAAAAATCAGAGAGAAGAAATCATCGCATTTTATGATACGGGGCCGCCGCCAAGCCCTAAAACCTCTCGGAAGGGCTGATCTGGAGTCCGTTCGGGGCTCCGGAGAGGGGGATTCGTTGCCGTCGTCATCATCAACCATCCTCCATCACCAATTTCATGATGCTCACCGCCGTGCGTGAGTAATTGCATCGTAGGCTTGCTGGACGGTGATGGGTTGGATGAGATTTATCATGTAATCGAGTTAGTTTTGTTAGGGTTTGATCCCTAGTATCCATTATGTTCTGAGATTAATGTTGCTATGACTTTGCTATGCTTAATGCTTGTCACTAGGGCCCGAGTGCCGTGATTTCAGATCTGAACCTATTATGTTTTCATGAATATATGTGAGTTCTTGATCCTATCTTGCAAGTCTATAGTCACCTACTATGTGTTATGATCCGGCAACCCCGAAGTGACAATAGTCGGGACCACTCCCGGTGATGACCATAGTTTGAAGAGTTCATGTATTCACTATGTGCTAATGCTTTGTTCCGGTTCTCTATTAAAAGGAGGCCTTAATATCCCTTAGTTTCCAATAGGACCCTGCTGCCACGGGAGGGTAGGACAAAAGATGTCATACAAGTTCTTTTCCATAAGCACGTATGACTATATACGGAATACATGCCTACATTACATTGACGAATTGGAGCTAGTTCTGTGTCACCCTATGTTATGACCGTTACATGATGAACCGCATCCGGCATAATTATCCATCACTGATCCGGTGCCTATGAGTTTTCCATATATTGGTTCTCGCTTATTTACTTTCCCGCTGCTACTGTTACAATCACTACAAAATACCAAAAACATTACTTTTGTTGTCTTTACTTTTGTTGCCGCTACCACCACTATCATATTACTTTGCTACTAAACACTTTGCTGCAGATACTAAGTTTCCAGGTGTGGTTGAATTGACAACTCAGCTGCTAATACTTGAGAATATTCTTTGGCTCCCCTTGTGTCGAATCAATAAATTTGGGTTGAATACTCTACCCTCGAAAGCTGTTGCGATCCCCTATACTTGTGGGTTACCAAGACTAATTTCTGGCGCCGTTGCCGGGGAGCATAGCTCTATTCTTTGAGTCACTTGGGATTTATATCTGCTGAACACTATGAAGAATTTGAGAGATCCAAAAACCAAGATCTATCCCTCAACTACGAGGGGAGGTAAGGAACTGCCATCTAGCTCTGCACTTGATTCACCTTTTGTTATGAGTAAGTTTGCGACACCTACACCTGCTTCTGCAATTCGTTCTGATATGTCGCATGTTATTGATGATGCCACTTCTGCTATGCATGATACTTATGATGAAACTGCTTCTATGCCTAAGACTACTGTGCCCCTTGGTGAATTTCTTGATGAACAAATTGCTGTTGGGGAACGTAGTAATTTCAAAAAAATTCCTACGCACACGCAAGATCATGGTGATGCATAGCAACGAGAGGGGAGAGTGTTGTCTACGTACCCTTGTAGACCAAAGCGGAAGCGTTGACGCAACATAGAGGAAGTAGTCGTACGTCTTCCCGGTCCAACCGATCCAAGCACCGTTACTCCGGCACCTCCGAGTTCTTGGCACACGTTCAGCTCGATGACGCTCCCCAGGCTCTGATCCAGCAAAGCTTCGGGGAGGAGTTCCATCAGCCCGACGGCGTGGTGACGATCTTGATGTTCAACTGTCGCAGGGCTTCGCCTAAGCACTGCTACAATATGACCGAGGTGTAATATCGTGGAGGGGGGCACCGCACATGGCTAAGGAACGATCACGAAGATCAACTTGTGTGTCCTAGGGTGCCCCCCTGCCCCCGTATATAAAGGAGCAAGGGGGGAGGCCGGCCGGCCCTATGGGGCGCGCCAAAGGGAGGGGGGAGTCCTCCTCCTAGTGGGAGTAGGACTCCCCTTTCCTAGTCCAACTAGGAAGAAAGAGGGGGGAGGAAAGAGAGGGAGAGGGAGAGGGAAAGAGGGGCCGCGCCCCCCTCCCTAGTCCAATTCGGACTCCCCATGGGGGGGCGCCAACTCCTGGGCTGCTGCCCTCTCTCTCCCCTCAGGCCCACTAAGGCCCAATATTTCCCCGGGGGTTCCGGTAGCCCCTCCGGCACTCCGGTTTTCTTCGAAATCACCCGAAACACTTCCGGTGTCCGAATATAGTCGTCCAATATATCGATCTTTATGTATCGACCATTTTGAGACTCCTCGTCATGTCCGTGATCACATCCGGGACTCCGAACAACCTTCGGTACATCAAAATACATAAACTCATAATGAAACTGTCATCGTAACGTTAAGCGTGCGGACCCTACGGTTCGAGAACAATGTAGACATGACCGAGACACATCTCTGGTCAATAACCAATAGTGGAACCTGGATGCTCATATTGGTTCCTACATATTCTACGAAGATCTTTATCGGTCAGACCGCATAACAACATACGTTGTTCCCTTTGTCATCGGTATGTTACTTGCCCGAGATTCGATCGTCGGTATCCCATACCTAGTTCAATCTCGTTACCGGCAAGTCTCTTTACTCGTTCCGTAATACATCATCCCGCAACTAACTCATTAGTTGCAATGCTTGCAAGGCTTAAGTGATGTGTATTACCGAGAGGGCCCAGAGATACCTCTCCGACAATTGGAGTGACAAATCCTAATCTCGAAATATGCCAACCCAACATGTACCTTTGGAGACACCTATAGAGCACCTTTATAATCACCCAGTTACGTTGTGATGTTTGGTAGCACACAAAGTGTTCCTCCGGCAAACGGGAGTTGCATAATCTCATAGTCATAGGAACATGTATAAGTCATGAAGAAAGCAATAGCAACATACTAAACGATCGGGTGCTAAGCTAATGGAATGGGTCATGTCAATCAGATCATTCAACTAATGATGTGATCCTGTTAATCAAATAACAACTCTTTGTTCATGGTTAGGAAACATAACCATCTTTGATTAACAAGCTAGTCAAGTAGAGGCATACTAGTGACACTCTGTTTGTCTATGTATTCACACATGTATTATGTTTCCGGTTAATACAATTCTAGCATGAATAATAAACATTTATCATGATATAAGGAAATAAATAATAACTTTATTATTGCCTCTAGGGCATATTTCCTTCAATTGCTAGGGCTAGAGAAAAAGAAATTATTGAATCTAAATACAATGATGATAGTGATGATGAAAATATGCCTATTATTCCTGAGGGTTATCTTTTTGATATGGAATCTTCTGCCGCTATTTTAGCTTGTCGAGATAGATATGAGATTAAGAGGTTATTAATTAAATGTAACAAATCACTTAGAGACAAAATGAAACCCGACCCTGCTTTTGCTACTTCACCTATTTGTGTCCCTGATAAGGAGTATGAATTCTCTGTTGATCCTGATATAATTACTTTGGTTGATTCTGATCCGTTTTATGGCTATGAATCTGAAACTGTTGTGGCACATCTTACTAAGTTAAATGATATAACTTCCCTGTTCACTAATGATGAGAGATCGCGTTACTTTTATATACTGAAAATATTTCCGTTCTCATTAAAGGGTGATGCTAAGATATGGTTTAATTCTCTTGATCCTGGTTGTGTGCGTAGTCCCCAGGATATGATTTATTATTTCTCTGCTAAATATTTCCCTGCTCATAAGAAACAAGCTGCTTTGAGGGAAATATATAACTTTGTGCAAATTAAAGAAGAGAGTCTCCCACAAGCTTGGGGGAGGCTTCTCAAGTTACTTAATGCTTTGCCTGATCATCCTTTTAAGAAACCAGAAATACTTGAGATCTTTTATAATGGACTAACCGATGCTTCCAGAGATTACCTGGATAGTTGTGCTGGTTCTCTTTTCAGGGAAAGAACACCGGATGAAGCTGAAATTCTATTGAATAATATGTTGACAAATGAAAATAATTGGGCACCTACTGAGCCAGCTCCTGAGCCATCTCCTACTCCAATTACTAAGTCTATTCCTAAACCAACTCCGAAGAAGAGAGGTGTTTTATTTCTCAGTCCCGAACATATGCAAGAGGCAAAGAAATCTATGAAAGAAAAAGGTATTAAAGCTGAAGACGTTAAGAATTTACCTCCTATTGAAGAAATACATGGTCTTAATTCATCGCCTATTGAAGAAACATATGATCTTAATTCTTTATTTACTGAAGAACCTCCTGATCCCGATATACTGACACAGGTAGTAAAGGTAAATTCTCTCTATAGATATGATAAAGCTGAAGTCCCTCCTACTAAAATTGCTAGTTAGTGCTTGGATGAGTTTGATAACTTTATGTTTAAGCAAGACGACTTCAATGCTTATTTTGGTAGACAATTAAAAGAAAATCCTTATATGATTAGACGCTTGGATGATTATATGGCTAAAGGTGAACTTAAACTTGTTAGCAAACATGCTTCTATGGTTACCACTCAAGTAGAACAAGTACTTAAGGCTCAAAAAGAAATGCTTGATGAAATGAATAGTAAGAAAAATGATTATGCTGTTAGAGTGGCTACTAGAACTGGTAGAATGACTCAGGAACCTTTGTATCCTGAAGGCCACCCTAAGAGAATCGAGCAAGATTCTCAAAGAAATAATATTGATGTTCCTAGTTCTTCTAAAAAGAAGAAGAAGAAAAATGATAGAACTGTGCAAACTTCTAGTGAACCTATTGCTGAACCACCTGATAATCCAAATGATATATCTATGCCTGATGCTGAAACACAATCTGGTAATGAACATGAACCTAGTAAAAATATTAATGATGATGCTCAACCTAGGAATGACAATGATGTAGAAATTGAACATGCTGTTGATCTTGATAACCCACAATCAAAGAATCAACGTTATGATAAAAGAGACTTTGTTGCTAGGAAACATGGTAAACAAAGGGGACCTTGGGTTCAGAAACCCATGCCTTTTCCTCCGAAACCATCCAAGAAAAAGGATGATGAGGATTTTGAGTGCTTTGCTGAAATGATTAGGCCTATCTTTTTGCGTCTGAGATTAACTGATGTGCTCAAAACAAATCATTATGCTAAATATATGAAGGATATCATTACTAATAAAAGAAAGATACCGGAAGCTAAAATTTCCACCATGCTTGCTAATTATACTTTTAAGGGTGGAATACCAAAGAAACTTGGAGACCCCGGAGTACCTACTATACCTTGCTCCATTAAAAGCAATTATATTAAAACTGCTTTATGTGATCTTGGAGCCGGTGTTAGTGTTATGCCTCTCTCTTTATATCGTAGACTTGACTTGAATAAGTTGACACCTACTGAAATATCTTTGCAAATGGCTGATAAATCAACTGCTATACCTGTCGGTATTTGTGAGTATGTGCCTGTTGTGGTTGCAAACGTTACTATTTTAGCGGACTTTGTTATACTTGATATTCCCGAGGATGATAGTATGTCTATTATTCTTGTAAGACCTTTTCTTAATACTGCAGGGGATGTTATTGATTGCAAAAAAGGCAATGTCACTTTTCATGTTAATGGTAATGAGCATACGGTACACTTTCCGAGGAAACAACCTCAAGTTCATAGTATCAACTCTATTGGAAAAATTCCATCGATTATATTTGGAGGTTTTGAATTTCCTCTTCCTACTGTCAAAAGGAAATATGATATTCTTATTATCGGGGATGTGCATATCCCCGTAGAGGTAACTTTGTGTTATTCAAAATTTCTCCGGTTTCATGATTATCGGAACGAGTTTGTTAACAAGACTTGATCAACCTTGTTAGTGGATTCTTTTTGATGAGCATGAGATGGATGAAACTAGAAGAATAAACTTCTGTACCCTCTCTATACTTTCTGTTATTTATATTAAATAAAGTAAAAATAGTATTTTCTGTCTATTTCCTGACTTATCTGTGCAATATAAAAATATCCCGAAAATAAAAGTCCTCAGAATGCCATGCCAATTTAATATGATTTTTTCGAGAATATTTGAGGATTTACTATGCAAAAATTACCGCGGGAGGAGCTGCCACCTGGCCACGAGGGTGGTGGGACCCCCCCTCCCTATAAGGCGCGCCCCCCTGCCTCGTGGGCCCACGGTGGCCCTCCTCCACTTATCCCAGCACCCATCTTCTTCCTCTATCCCACACAAACCCGAAAAACTAACTCAAGCACGAGTTCCAGCCACTTTTGCCGTGATTTTCGATCTCCTTGCTCAAAGCACCTCTCGCAAAACTGCTTGGGGAGATTGTTCCTTGGTATGTGACTCCTCCATTGGTCCAATTAGTTTTTGTTCTAGTGCTTTATTCTTTGCAAATTTGTGCTGCATAGATGACCATGTTCTTGAGCTTGCATGTCAAATTTATATGGTTCCAAGTAGTTCTAATGCTTGATTTAGGCTCTAGGCACTTGTAGGAGTAGTTGCTATCAGTTTTATTGAGTTTGGTTTATTTTTATTTTGAAGTTACTAAAAATTTCAGAATTTTTCAGAATATAATGAGGAGATTTTTGAGGGACTCATCGAGCCAAAGCTCGAAGGAAAAGGCACCGAAGCCTAAGTATAATTTTCCGCGCACCGCGGAGATTCGGGCGTGTGAATGGCCTTCTGAAGATTTCTTGAGAGCAGCCGGTATATATGAAGATTTTCATGAATTGGCACACAATGCAGGCCTCACCGCTTTCCTCCATGACCAATGCGATCAGTATCTCTTACTCACAAATACCTTTGTGCAAAACTTTCATTTTCATTCTAGGAACTCACCACCTACGGTGGAGTTTCATTTATATGATGAGCATAAGGAGATGTCACTTTATGATTTCTGTCGGATTTGTTTAGTCCCTTTTGAGGGCAAGACAGAAGAACCACATCATGATGATGTGGCTGGGTTTATTGATAATATCACTTTAGGAGAAACCAGGAAGGTTTCCGATGCACGAATCACTAGCATACATTTTCCTGTTTTGTGTTACTTTGCATTATTTGCTAGTCGTTGTTTAATTGGACGTGGAAATTTTGGAAACCTTAGTATCCCTGATTTAATTATTCTGCTCCAAGGTTTATACAGTGATAACACTTTTAGTTTGGGCGGTATTATTGCTAGACGGTTAAATATGAACCGTACTAAGGGCCCCATCTTTGGAGGCATCTATGCCACACGCCTAGCCGCACATTTTAACATACCTATTAGGCATGCTGAGAAGGAAGAAAAGGTGCTGCCCCATGTTTATATAGATCATAAAAGTATGGTGGCACATGATTTTATTGTTAAAAATAGGGCAGGGGAGCTTAAATATCAATTGTTCTTTAATAAACATCATCCTGAGACTATTGCCTTGCCTGCTCCTTCTTTATTTGATTTGACTGCAGGCACGTACCTTGTTCCGTTGACGGCTATTCATGCCTACCGGAACCCTGCACCAGTCGAGGAGCCAGAACAGGAACCACAAGATGAGCCTCCACGACAATATGTTTATTCTTTAGATCTAGAGATGACGGTCAGCCAGTGGCAGTCAGAGTCTTCTTCCTTGTCGCAGTACGACCCCAACAACTATTATTATGGATATCCGCTAGGCCAGCCGTGGCCATAGACCAACTTAGGCCAAAAGCCTAAGCTTGGGGGATTACGTATTTCTCACCGACATTACATTTATGTTCACACACACTCATTGCTAGATGTTGATGCTCATACTTTTTCACTGTAATATCCATGCTAGTTTATTTTCTTTTTCCTGTTTTCTTCTTGTGTGTTTGTTAAACCTTAAGAAAAACCAAAAAAAATTAGTAGTAGTTTATTTTTCTGCTGTAGTAGTAATAATTAAAAAGAAAACCCAAAAATATTTCCCGTTCTTCTTTTGCTTGTTGGGAGCTTTCCCGTGTAAATAGTTTTATTTCTTTTCTTTTCTTTGGGGGTCAGTAGGAGAAGACAATAATTAAATTGTTGAAGTAGCTCTTATATGCATTATTGTTGAATTAACCAAGAGCCCATATTGCCTTGTCTTCTCCTGTTTATTGAATGCTCGCAGATTCCAACTTAGTCCAATGCACGTGCACTCTTATTATTATTCACACCGTTCGGTCGTGCAAGTGAAAGGCAATTATGATGATATATGATGGACTGAGTGAGATGAGAAAAGCTGATATGAACTCGACCTCTTTTGTTTTTGTAAATATGATGAGCCCGTCGTTCTTGATTCAGCTTATTATGAATAAACATGTTTTCAATGACAATTAGAGATCATAGTTGCTTGTGCCATGCTTGATTAGCTATGAGTTATAATGATTTACCTTGTATGCCAACATGCTATTGAGATGATTATGATGTGGTATGATGGGGTGGTATCCTCTGTTGAATGATTTAAGTGACTTGACTTGGCACATGTTCACGCATGTAGTTGAAACAAATCAACATAGCCTTCACGATATTTATGTTCATGGTGGATTATATCCTACTCATGCTTGCATCCAATGTTTATTAATTTTAATTCATGTACATGGCTGTTGTCGCTCTCTAGTTGGTCGCTTCCCAGTATTTTGCTAGCCTTCACCTGTACTAAGCGGGAATACTGCTTGTGCATCCAATCCCTTAAACCCCAAAGTTATTCCAGATGAGTCCATCATACCATCCTATATGCGGTATCTACCTGCCCTTCCAAGTAAATTTGTATGTGCCAAACTCTAAACCTTCAAATAAACATTCTATTTTGTATGCTCGAATAGCTCATGTATCAACCAAGGCTGTCCTTATCTTTCGTGTTAGGCGGGTTATTCTCAAGAGGAGTGGACTCCGCTCCTCACTCACGAGAAAATGGCTGGTCACCGGGATGCCCAGTCCCATGCTTTATGCAAA
The DNA here is from genome assembly GCF_018294505.1 of Triticum aestivum. Lineage (NCBI taxonomy): Eukaryota > Viridiplantae > Streptophyta > Magnoliopsida > Poales > Poaceae > Triticum > Triticum aestivum. The sequence goes on along the minus strand of NC_057806.1, from coordinate 613,409,318 downwards.
CTAAATCAAAATTAATTGCAAACAAAACTCCCCCTGGGACCTGATGTATGTTGGAGGCACTCGTTGTTTCGAGCAAGCCATGGATTGATGTTTGTTGGTGGAGGGGGAGTATAAACTTTACCATTCTGTTTGGGAACCGCCTATAATGTGTTTAGCATGGAAGATATCGCCATCTCTTAGTTGTTACGTTGACAATGAAAGTATACCGCTCAAAATACAATTTACCTCTATTGCAAAACTGAGCTCTGGCACCTCTACAAATCCCTGCTTCCCTCTGCGAAGGGCTCATTTACTTTTATGTTGAGTCATCACCCTCTTATTAAAAAGCACTAGCTGGAGAGCGCAGCCGTCATTTGCATTCATCACTGTTAATTTATATTGGGTATGACTATGATTGGATCTCTTTTACCATGAATTAAAATCTCTAGTCAGTCCTTGATCTTTAAAGGTGCTCTGCATTTATGTTTTGCGGTCTCAGAAAGGGCTAGCGAGATACCATCTTGTTATATCATATTATGATTGTTTTGAGAAAGTGTTGTCATCCGAGATTTATTATTATGACTTGCTAGTTGGTTATGCTATTGATATGAGTAATTGTGAGACCTGAGAATTATTGCAAATGTGGTTAGTTATGATCTATGCTGAAAATTTGAATGCTGGCTTGACATAGTTACAACAACAAGAGCAAACAGAGTTTGTAAAAGTTTTTCTTTCTTTCAGTTCGTCAACTGAATTGCTTAAGGACAAGCAACGGTTTAAGCTTGGGGGAGTTGATACGTCTCCGTCGTATCTACTTTTCCAAACACTTTTGCCCTTGTTTTGGACTCTAACTTGTATGATTTGAATGGAACTAACCCGGACTGACGTTGTTTTCAGCAGAATTACCATGGTGTTGTTTTATGTGTAGAAAACAAATATTCTCGGAATGACCTGAAACTCCATGGAACATCTTAGAAAAACAATAAAAAATCCTTGCCAAAGATGAAGACCAGGGGGCCCACACCCTTCTCACGAGGGTGGGGGCGCCCCCCTAGGGCGCGCCCCCTACCTCGTGGGCCCCCTGGAAACCCTCCGACGCCAACTCCAACTCTATATATTTGCTTTCGGAGAGAAAAAATCAAAGAGAAGAAATCATCACGTTTTACGATATGGAGCCGCCGCCAAGCCCTAAAACCTCTTGGGAGAGCTGATCTAGAGTCCGTTCGTCGTTGTCATCATCAACCATCCTCCATCACCAATTTCATGATGCTCACCGCCGTGCGTGAGTAATTGCATCGTAGGCTTGCTGGACGGTGATGGGTTGGATGAGATTTATCATGTAATCGAGTTGGTTTTGTTAGGGTTTGATCCCTAGTATCCATTATGTTCTGAGATTGATGTTGTTATGACTTTGCTATGCTTAATGCTTGTCACTAGGGCCCGAGTGCCATGATTTCAGATCTGAACCTATTATGTTTTCATGAATATATGTGAGTTCTTGATCCTATCTTGCAAGTCTATAGTCACCTACTATGTGTTATGATCTGGCAACCCCGAAGTGACAATAATCGGGACCACTCCCGGTGATGACCATAGTTCGAGGAGTTCATGTATTCACTATGTGCTAATGCTTTGTTCCGGTTCTCTATTAAAAGGAGGCATTAATATCCCTTAGTTTCCAATAGGACCCTGCTGCCACGGGAGGGTAGGACAAAAGATGTCATACAAGTTCTTTTCCATAAGCACGTGTGACTATATACGGAATACATGCCTACATTACATTGACGAATTGGAGCTAGTTCTGTGTCACCCTATGTTATGACTGTTACATGATTAACCGCATCCGACATAATTATCCATCGCTGATCCGGTGCCTACGAGTTTTCCATATATTGGTTCTCGCTTATTTACTTTCCCGCTGCTACTGTTAAAATCACTATAAAATACCAAAAACATTACTTTTGTTGTCTTTACTTTTGTTGCCGCTACCACCACTATCATATTACTTTGCTACTAAACACTTTGCTGCAGATACTAAGTTTCCAGGTGTGATTGAATTGACAACTCAGCTGCTAATACTTGAGAATATTCTTTGGCTCCCCTTGTGTCAAATCAATAAATTTGGGTTGAATACTCTATCCTCGAAAGCTGTTGCAATCCCCTATACTTGTGGGTTATCACCCACTCCTATTTTTCCTGGATCAAGCATTTGTCTTGGAGTACAAGAAAATATGACACTTCCAAAAATTTACCAACCCTACCCCCTCCATTTTCCTTTCACATCCCTGTTTAAAATAAAAGGAGAAAGATGATCACCTAACCAGTGTGGCCCACCCGCCCCTTTTCACTCTACCCGGCATTCACCCAACTTTACCCCTGTGGACCCACTTGTCTTGCACTGACGGAGCCCAACCCATTTCCCACCGAGCTAGTATTTGTCTTCTTCACCAGTAAAAAGGCAGCGAGGAGGGGACCGAGTGCCCCAACACGGCCGTGCGCACGCCTCCCGCACCTGGCCTCCTCCATAATGCCGCCCTGCTGTCGTGGCGATCCTATCCTCCCACCTCTCATTCCCCTCTCGCAAGGAAAGTTTCACCTCAAGTCAACCCTCCATGCAAGAGATCAATGAGATCCCAAGTGGTGGCCAGAGCACCACCACTCGCCGACGTGTCTGTCGTCTTCCCCAGCGCTGAAGAGCATGTATAGGAGCATCTTCGCGTCGACTACGTCCTCTACGCCAACCTAATCTACTGAAGAGTGACTACGGGCTTTGCACGCGTCCACCTTTGTCGTGGCTTGATGCAAGACCGGGGAGCTTAGGATGCCCCCCTAGTTTGGCTCACCAAGGGGCAAAGATATGAATGAATTCCAGCTAAGTGACATGATGCTTTTACCTAGGTTCAGGCCGTTGCGAAGCGTAAAACCCTACGTCCTGCTTGGTTGTCTTGATAGAGATGATGAGTAAAGGTTATAGGCGTGATTTCCATTGTTGGGGATTGCCAGGGGGAGGAAATGCACTACCGTATGTGGGTGTTCTTCCTACTCTAGGGCCTCCTTTTATAGTAGTAAGGGGTTGCCACAATATCTATAATCAATAGAAGTAAGTAATTGGTTGCATGGTAGAACTTCCATTGCAAGAAGTGACGGGACGTGGCGACGACGGTGCGTAGCTGGGAGCAAACACACGTTCCATCAAATGCCTTTGTTGACTTTGGGGCGTGCCACTGTTGCGCGGGGTGGCAAGTGGCACGCATGCGAGAGAAAGCATGTAGGGCACCAGTAGGAAGGCTACTTGGCCTCCAAGGAAGGTCGTGCATGCATGCCAGTTGAATCCTCACTGTAGTTGGAGGTCGCAGGCCTAGACTATCGCAGCCTCTGAGCAGTCCCGTCATCACGCCTTCAAGTGACTAATCGTTGGCGAGGCTTAGGGAACATGTTAGGAGGCTGCCAGTGAGGCGAACATTCCCGGGAGGAAAACCGCGCCCGTGGAGATCTTGGCCTTGGCACTGCTGGTGATGATAGATTCCTCTCTCCAACGCGATAGTCTTGCCGATGAGTCTTCATAAAGATCTGCATCTTGTGGGTTTATGCTGACAAAGATCTGCATGCCACCCCAGGAGGGGCATGATCTTGAGCACACATGCTAGATGCCTATGCTTTGCCCGTTGACGGGGCTGTCGTGACCCACGTGAGATGGATTTGTGGGGCCCTGGTCTCCACATGGTCGACGGTAGCCCCTGGGCCTAGGGCCGGCGCGTGACCATTTTGTTGCCGGGGCTAGGGCCACTGCGTGTGGGTGAGCCGACACGTTGCAATCGAATCCTTGCATCGCCCGAGCCTGGTTGAGGGGAAACAGTCAATTCGGTCGTTCCTAGCGGGCCTGGCTAGGGACTACTTTAAGGTAGGTGTGTGTGTGTGTGTGTGTGTGTGTGTGCGTGCGTGCGTGCGTGCGTGCGTGCGTGCGTGTGTGTGTGTGTGTGTGTGTGTGTGTGTGATGCAGGCCAAACAATGAATTCACGCAACAAAATAGGTCATCTTTGCACCGCGCGGGCCTGATTAGGTTGTAATGTAGGCAATCAAAGATGCCCTATATGAAGCCCTTTGCTTTCATTTGTCGAGCAAACACACATAACTAGTGAGGCCAACGACTAAAGGGGCCGACCCGTTTAGTGTCGCAAAAATTCTGGTTTTAGGAACTCTCTAGAAGATTTATGACTAGTTCAGTTCTGGTCTTCTTCTTTTTCTTGTTCTTGTTGTTTCTTTTACTAATTTTTTAGTTCATTTTAATTTTAATTTCATTTATTTTTTAAATATCCTATTTTTATGAAAATGTTTGGAATTTGTAAAAAAATTGGATTTCAAAAAAATGTTTACATTTAAAAAAATTCTACGGAATTTTAAGAAAAATGCTCTTGTTTTCACAACCTTTTCACCAATTCAAAAATTATTCATGTTTATGTTGTTCAGAATTTCAAAAAAAAATCTTGCTTTCAAAATTTGTTCAGAAAATAAAAAATTGTGTCCATTATCAAAATTTGTTCAGCAATTTTCAGAAAATGTTCATGTTTTTAAAATGTTTGGAATTTCAAAAACAAATCGCAGTCTCAAAAACATTCATACTTTCAAAAAAATGTTCAGAAAGTTCAAAACTTGTTCGTTTTTCAAAGATGTTCAAAATAAAAATAAAAAACCGGTTGCTACAGTGTCCTGTTTGCTACAGCGGGGCCGCTACAACGAATCGGTTTGCTCCAGTGTACCATGCGCTACAGGCATAGTAAATGAGTCGACCTATTCATGCCTCGTTGTGCTTCGGGGTCTCTATTGGATGCGGAGAGCGTCGCATGGGACTTCTCGTTCGCTACTGCATGTGTGGTTGCGTGCTACCGTGCGCCTACAGGCAGTAAAGGAATATTACGATGCTTGAATGTAGATTCAACGGCTAAAAAAATTGTCAACTTTCACACAGTTTTCGGCAACTTCAATTGCATTGCATGGCTCCATTCAAATAAGGCTACAATGAGAAGCTGGTGCTAGGATATTGATGTTCTAGCAACTAGCATGACTACAAAATCAGAGAGTTTTATATACCGTAAGCTATGCTAAGAAGGAAGTCTTATGCACAACAACACGGTCGTAAATGTTGTTTCCAGTTTCACCATAGACAAATGTTGCTCTGTTTAGTTCATAAAAAATGGATGACCTGTCTTTGAAAAGTATCCATGATGTAATGTTGCTCACACATATAGTACATGGGATCAAATAATAAAATGGGAAGGGTCTCATCCAACCTTTTCTCAATCAAGTTTTGTCCCTTTCCATTAAAATAAACAAGGAAAAACATCTCACGGATAGAAAATAAAAGACTAGCTTGATGCACTGATAGTAAACTTGCTACTCGTACTCGGACTTGAGTACTAGTTGCGCAATAAAAAACTGCAAGTACCGGCCAAAATGCTTGCAACTAACACATTATATGCCGATCTCGGGCAACAGAGGGAATATCATAAGTGCTTAGGCATGCATTGAGGTGCATATAATTACCAGCTGGCAGCAGTGGGGAAGGCAGTATATGGGTACACAATCTCCATGTCCTTAACGGCCTCATGCACCTTCTTGAACTCCATGGTTTTAGGACATAGAATGAATATACCGACCATGGTCCACAAAAATAGCGCGTCTCCCTCCTCGGTGCTCCCGATGATCTTCACCCGCGGCATCATCAGGAAGCTAGAGTCTACCTTAGGTAATGTGACCTTTGACAAGCATGCAATGGCCTCCCCCAGATCAACCGAGGTGCGTAGTACCCAACCATTGTAGGCTCCCCGAGCCCACATACGCAATGTGAGGTCCTCCACGGAGGCAAGGCCGAGTCGTCCACCACCATCAACCTTCATTAGACGGGCATTTCCTCCATTCGGCCGCTCGAACACAGTGAGAGTGCTCTTGTCCATGTCGTAGGCCAACACATGGTAGTCATTGAGAGGTTGGTACATAGTGTTAAAGATGATGACACATGGCTCCACACGGATGTCACACAACAACGGGAGATCCACCGGCGTGGGCGGCAGGCTCCACTGGCCAGTAAGTGAGGAGTAGACGTCGGCATGAACACGACCCTGAGAATCATTGTGGACAAGGGCCACACGAAATGGACTTGTGGGTTGTTGGCAGCAAACTTGGTGGCCATCGTTGTCATCAACCACACAGAGCAACGCAGCATTGCTATTCTTCTCGGTGTACTCCTCCCAGCGACTAGATTCGGCATTGATTAGGCGGTAGTGGCCAGTCATTGGGTGCCACACGAGGAACCAACGGCCGTTACGGAGGAGGACACGGCCGTGACGGCAATCCATAAACGTCCATGAGTAATTGCCATCATTAGGAAAACGAAAGGATAAGCTAGTGGTGTCGTTGATCTGTACGAACGGGCGGGGAAGTGTATTGGAGTTGTGGAAGAATCCCATGACCACTGGTACAACATGGCGTGCATGGCACCGGTGGAGGAAACCAGGAGCATACACTATGCGGCGCCATGCTTTGCAAACGACGGAGGCGTGGGCGATTGTCTGCGGACTTGGCGGGATGTGCTCCAGGATCCCAGGGTGCAATTCATACGGTATGGTGGGGACCATAACTGCAAAATTATTGGATTAGCTTTGAGATTTAGATCTACAATGCATTGTAAGTAGCCAAAATTTACCTTTTAACTTCTAGTCGATTTTTCTAGTGCATGGAGATCCCACCTTCTTTTCTTCTTCGTCAACCAAATGAGTCAACTCGCTAGCGCCATCACTAAGAGGATGTGCCAAAGGTGTTGCCTCCAACAAGAGAGAGACCGCCGACGAAGTGATTTTACGGCGGCGACAAATTCCCCTTGATGAAAAATTACGCGCCTCCTCCTCCCCTCCTCCCGCTATTATCTTTTTGTGGGATGCGCCCTAGACATCACCACTCATTGTCTGGAGGCGACATCGACGACCACCGTGAAAGTGGATGAAGAGTGTCAACACATAGATCACTTGGAAGAGGGAGATGGGCAGCAAAAAAGATAGATGAGGGTGGATGGAGAGAACGATGTGAGGAATGCGGCGGCGGCGAGATGGGGGGGGATGGTTTAGGGTTAGGTTCAAGTGGTATATTTATTGGCTCCCTGAGCGGATTGTGATGGTTGGATGTGGATCCAATGGCTACAAAATTTGTGTGTGCGTTCACACAATATTTTAGGCAACTTTTCTTTTGGAAGGTACCATTGAGGCAGACTGTGCCAAAAAACATGTGCTAAACACTGGGCCGGTCCTGAGATTTTAGGGGCTAGGAGGAAACTAAAACTCAAGGCCCATAATATAAAAATCACAATAATATTCAATATAGATATTTTCTATCCACTTTGATATTGGAGATGCAAGTTTGGGGAATTAACCATCTAAATTCCTTCAAGATAATGCTTTTGCAGCACCATTACAGAACAAAAAAAAATTGATCATTTGAGTTAAGCAAATAAGTTCACAAATAATTTGATGCAGCTTAGGGAGTAGACATCGTCTCATAATCAAGGAATGCAACTATGTACAGTATTTGTCTTCCTTCAGATTCGGTAGGTTTTGTACCACCCACCACATTTTCTTCATTTACTAATTTTTTTTTAGTTTTTGATTGACAAAGTGTACATTCTAGTATAACTCAGAATCAAACATGTGCTCCGACCTACTTTGCGCTACTAACATCTCCTACACTACATAACTGCCGTGCCTTGTGTAAATATATCCTATCGACAAGGGTACACACTTTGACTTGCCACTAGAGTCAACGATGCCGACAAATAACAATTCATAATCGAACAATAAGGTCGGGGCTCCTAATTTTGCAACGCTAAGTGAAAATCCTGCCAATTTTTATCAGTCGAGAGGAAGGAAGGGTACTAATCTCAAAATCCATGCAACCCCACAAGATTCGATAAAAAAAGAGTGAAGCGATCCTTACCATAGCCTGGCGATGAGTCTACATGCATGCTCTTTCTCCATCGCCGCCGCCGCCGGCATCAGCAGCGATGATCTTGGCGTGGATAAAAGTTTGGCGTGGGAGTTGGGTGTCGACGACGAAGAAAATGAGACGCATGCATCGTGCGCTACTAGTACTCCCTTCGTTCGGAATTAATTGTCTCGGATATGAATGTATTTAAAACTAAAATACATTTAGATATATCAATTTCTGCAACAAGTAATTCGAACGGAGGAAGTATTTGCCAACGACGGTCATGCCGCTCGTGCACTGTGCCAAGCCCAACATCTTGGCGTGTTCTTTTAGTTTTGGCATGGTTGCTGTTTGCCACTGTGATCCCGAGGCAAAAAGTGATGGTGACTTTAGCTCCGGCGAATCCTATCGAAGCTCTCTGCTTCGATTTGTCGAGCAAACACACACACCAAGAGGCTAGTGACTAACTGGGCCGGCCTGTTTAGCACAAATCTTGGTGTTAGAAACTTTCTAGAAGGTTTCTCACCGGTTCACGTCTTATTTTTTCTTGTTGTTTCTTTTAGCATTTATTCTGTTTGTTTTCCATTTTATTTTTAAAAATGATTGCCTTCGAAAAAATGATCGATTTTTTAGAAAATTTAAGAATGACCATTTCTCAAAATTTGTGTCGAATCTTAAAAAATCTCAATTTCAAAACTTGTCCAGAAATTTTAAAGAATGGGTTTTAGTAAAATGTCCGCATTTACAAAAAAAATGTTATTCTCTTCATAATTTATTAAAATTTTCTAAAAATGTACCCATTTTTAAAATTTGTTTGGATTTTTTAATGTTCTTGTTTTTAAAAATGGTTGGATTTTTTAAAAAAAATCATAGTCTCAAATAATGTTCCATATTTCAAAAAATGACCGCAATCCCAAACAATGTTTGTAAATTTCAAAATTTGTTCGCTTTTCAAAATGTTCAAAATAAGAAGTGACTAAAAACAGGTTGCTATAGTAACCCAAGGCTACCGTGTCTGGTTCGCTACATCGGGGCGCTAAAATGAACTGGATAGCTACGGACCTACAGTAGGAGTCGCTAGAACGGATCGGCCTGCTATAGTGTACCATGCGCTAGAGGTGCAGTAAATGGGTTGGTCCAATCGTGATTTGCCGTGGATGGAGGTCCCTATTGGACGCTGAGTGCGTCACATAGGACCTCCCGTTAGCTACTTCGTGTGTGGGCTGCCTGCTGACTGAAACATAATGTTAGCCTACCTTTTCCATCCCTGATGAGCCATTGGCCCATGGACTACCTGTGAACCCTGGGTGGGGCATGTGGTTTTAGGAGCTTGGGATGGCCGCCACCTCGCGCCCTCCCCATGGGCCAGTTCTAATTCTAAACATTCACTACGCTTTCAGCGGCCTAGAAAACATAACTATTATTTTTTCTGTCCCATAATATAAAGGTGTTTTTTAATTAATGTAGTGTCAAAAACGCTCCTGGTCCGGAGTCGGAGATGAGGAGAAAACCACCAGGTCCGGCGTTGGAACTGACACGAGGCAAGGCGTGAAGATGTACAAGGACGGAGAGGCGGCGAGTTTCAACAAAGATACCTTGCAAAAGTTAGTTTAGGGTCCGTTTATATATACAGGTTTATTTATTTAGTAAAGCAAAACCGATAATTTAGGCGTTGGGAAGGAAATAGGCTTGGATCCGCATCCCGCCCGTGCCCGTCCGTCCAAAGCTCCCGCCACCCTCCCTTGCCCACTGACAACCAGTCCTACAGGGCAGCAACCGGCCAGGCCCACACGGCAGTCGCACAGATCTGCCCCGCTGGCCCACCACATTTGGTTCTCGCTCCGTCCGTCATTTCCCTCCCCTTCTCTCTCTCCGTGCCTCTCCGATCCAAGCGAGCAACCGCCCGCGCCCTCGCGGCCCCTCCACCGCTCGTCTCCAATGCCACCGTCGCCGCCGCCGCGGCCGTCCCCGTAGGGTCTCCCGCCGATGGGGAACAGCTGCGTCGGCGCCGGCCCCAACGGCGCCGGCCGCAGCGGCTTCCTCGCCTCCGTCGCCATATGGCGCGCGAAGCCCGCCGAGCCGGCGCCGGCCCCCGACACCTCCCCGGCGTCCACCTCCGAGCAGAAGGCGCCCGAGCCCGTCACCATCCCGCCCGACGAGCACTCCTCCTCGCACGGCGGCGTGCGCTCCTCCGACCCGCCGCCCCCCAAGCGCGCCGAGACGCAGCGGCAGATGTCGATGGCCCCCACGGCGAAGAAGCCCGTGCCCAAGGTCAAGCGCGTCCAGAGCGCCGGCCTCCAGGCCGACTCCGTCCTCAAGCGCGACGTCAACACCGCCAAACTCAAGGACCTCTACACCATCGGCAAGAAGCTGGGGCAGGGCCAGTTCGGCACCACCTACCTCTGCGTCGAGAAGGCCACGGGGAAGGAGTACGCCTGCAAGTCCATCGCCAAGCGGAAGCTGCTCACCGATGAGGACGTCGAGGACGTGCGCCGCGAGATCCAGATCATGCACCACCTGGCCGGCCACAGCAGCGTCGTCTCCATCGTCGGCGCCTACGAGGACGCCGTCGCCGTGCAGCTTGTCATGGAGCTCTGCGCCGGCGGCGAGCTGTTCGACAGAATCATCCAGAGGGGGCACTACTCCGAGAAGGCCGCGGCGCAGCTCACCAGGGTGATCGTCGGCGTCATCGAGGCGTGCCACTCGCTCGGCGTCATGCACAGGGATCTCAAGCCCGAGAATTTCTTGTTCATCAATAATCAGGAGGACTCGCCGCTCAAGGCCATTGATTTCGGGCTCTCCATCTTCTTCACACCAGGTATATATGGCCGCCTTTATAATGCAATGTAATGCTGTGTATTTCTTCGTGATATGTATGTTTCGATGGTGCGATTCCCTCACGTGGCCGAATTTACAATTGATTTAGCGTAATGTGGTTTGTTTATGCGAAAATTGCCATCTGCAAACATCGGCTCTGTATCATAATCGAAAGCTAAAATGGATGAAATGCTTGGCCACTTGTTCTGCACGGGCTATCATTGCTGCCGTTAGTATCATTGCCTAATCAGGATGTAATAATCTATTTACGTTCTTCTGCCGGTTCCTTTAAAAATTTGACGCTTGTAACCATGATTTTATTATAGAATAGCCAGTGCTCATGCCATTTTCCTGAAAAACTGACTCCGAAATCCAAATTCATCGCTCTGCCACGATGCAAGTTGTTCGCTGGGTTTTCACTGCACAACTGACAATTGGCATTCATTTTGGCAGTACAGTCCAATTCTATAGCAAATATTTATTGTTTTCTACTACTGTACTAAACATTTCAAACTTAGAGCATTTTGAAGTGCCTGATAACAACCGTAGGCCATCTTTTTTAATTAACCGAAGGTTGCTCCTTGGCCCACCGGGTGCACATAAGACAACCTGATTAGGATGAAAAACATTCTTGATTGCCAGTTTCTTTCTGAGCCGTGAAATAGCAACTTAAGTAGATTTGCACCTGCAGATCCTCACCGCTTTTCTTAGAGACAGGGCTAGTACTAGATATGAAGTGTGTGGTACTCCCTCTGTCCCATAATATAAGAGCGTTTTTGGCACAAGTGTACTGTCAAAAAACGTTTTTATATTATGGGACGGAGGGAGTAGCTGTTATCTGTGTTCTGTCCCTGAATTACTAGCTACAGAGAACGAACCATATCGATGTGCGATGATGCTCTTACACTCTCTACCAAATTATTTCCAAACACTATTTTATTTTTGTTCTGACGCATAATGTAATTGATTGTGCAGGTCAGATGTTTACAGATGTAGTTGGAAGTCCATACTATGTTGCACCTGAGGTTCTTCTAAAGAACTATGGGCGTGAAGTTGACGTCTGGAGTGCTGGTGTAATAATCTATATCTTGTTGAGTGGGGTTCCTCCATTCTGGGACGGTGAGGTTATGTGTAACTGTTTTAGTAAAATGCCGCATTACGATTTTGCGTAATGTATGCAAGCTGCATCCGACTGATTTTGCTTGTGGTTTTTCGAGCAGAAAGTGAACAAGGGATATTTGAACAAGTTTTGAAAGGTGAGCTGGACTTTACAACTGATCCCTGGCCTAGTATCTCAGAGAGTGCGAAGGATTTGGTCAGGAAAATGCTTAATCGTGATCCAAAGAAGAGATTGACTGCCCACGAAGCGCTATGTGAGTACTATGGTAGTGCAGCTACAAGTATAAGTCGGCACTTAATGAATAAGTACTCGCCGCTACTTTATATAAATGTCCTCTAATCACCCGTCTTGTGCTAGGTCACCCTTGGGTTTGTGTTGATGGAGTTGCTCCTGATAAACCTCTTGATTCTGCTGTCCTAAGTCGGTTAAAACAATTTTCTGCAATGAATAAACTTAAGAAAATGGCCCTTAGGGTGAGTATTGGTATTAAATTTGTAATTGGTGTTATACAATCTGTATTCATGTTGATGTTCTATTTTACATACAATTGTAGGTTATTGCCGAGAGTTTGTCTGAAGAAGAGATTGCAGGATTGAAAGAAATGTTTAAAATGCTAGACAGTGATAACAGCGGTCATATCACATTGGATGAGCTAAAAACTGGCTTGCGGCGAGTTGGTGCTACTCTGATGGACTCAGAAATTGATGCTTTAATGGAAGCAGTAAGTATTTTAAGATGATCTCTGTACATTTGTTCCTCAACTACACAGAAATTATTGACCACTGTTCAAAAAAGTTGTTCCTCACCTGGACAATCTCCTTACTCTTCAATTGAGGTTAAATAAATTTCTACCATTTTCATATGTTGAAAATAAATAAATAAAATTGCGATTAATGCCTACATACCCCCTTTAGTTTTTTGTGGTGGAGATAGGAACTTTTTGGAGTTTGGGCAAGCACCACTTGGCCAAGAATCCTGTGCCTCAATCCTACTCAGTAGGCAATGGCTACTCTGGCTGGTGCCCACGCTGCCCAAACGCCATCTTGATCTCACTTGAAAAATATATTTTTTGTTAAACCTGCTTCACTTGGAACCGTCTGTCAGCTTAAGAGTATCATTTTGCGTAGGCAGAAAACAACTGTTGTTAGGACGCTTACTGTATTTTCAGATACGCAATAGTTGCGGAAGTTTATCAAGTAGTTACGGTTATGATGATACTGTTTTCGTTTTTGACTCTGCTCCAAATGAAATACAAGCTCATTTCATGAAAATGTCAGGCCGATATAGATAATAGTGGTACCATTGATTATGGGGAGTTCATTGCTGCAACTATGCATATGAACAAAGTTGAGAAGGAGGATAAGCTCTTTGCAGCCTTCCAATACTTTGATAAAGACGGCAGTGGTTACATTACTCAAGATGAGCTCCAAAAGGCATGTGAGGAGTTTGGTATTGGAGACACCCATATTGAAGATATTATCGGAGATGTCGATAAGGACAATGTAAGTAGATTCATTGTTCAGGTTTTAAATTGCCAACAACAGTTTTGTCTCATTGTCCACCACCTTTTGCAGGATGGAAAGATCGACTACAATGAGTTTGTCGAAATGATGCAGAAAGGAAATAATCCACTGGGTAGAAAAGGACAGCAAAGCAATGTGAACTTTGGTCTTGGAGATGCACTGAAGCTTCGGTAAACTGAGGTAACATATGGGTGTCTTCCCTACTGATTGATAGTATTAGATATTCTTCCCAAGTCAAAATCGTATGATTTTCATTTGCCTTACCAGAGTTAGATGAGTTGTTTCAGTCTATGATCAGTTATCTGTATGATAGGATACAATCATATGACTGATAGCATAACATTCATCCAGTTATTTGAATTATATTGATGTATCATGCGTCGACACTAGTACAGTTCAAATACAAACCATGGGAAGACAAAATTTCCAGTGAACTAATTGTGATGGTTGTGGTAGACTATTTGTGTGGTGAATGTTATGCAGATCCTCCATAAGAATATGTGTTAAAATAAGCAATTCCAACTGCAGTAGCCCAAAGCCCAAAACTCTGAAGTCCATTCTGAATCCTGAACTATTGAGCTTGGTCCGACTTGAACCCTAAACTATGAAACCATCTCTATTATATCCTGAACTTTCTAAAACCATTTAAAACCTAGACGGTCTTGAAAAGTGGTTTTGTATTTCAGCCTTTAAGGAAACGTGAAAAAAATCATGGATGTAGGGAATGCTATTATTTATGTCATGTTGGTTGATGATTATTTTTCGTTCTTATATTAAGCTTCTGCGCAACAGTTAATTGTTTTAATATTTTTATAGAACCTCGGAATATGAAACCACCTTCTAAACACTAACATGGTTATTTAGGGTAGTTTCACATTTTCTAAGTTTTGGAAATGTAAAAAGATTGTCTTTTGTACAAGTAGGGAACCTGCAAAAGTTTATTTAAAAAGTATGACACAAATAGGCACATTTTTTTGTGAATTGCAGGTTATAAACTACTAGCATTCTCTACGTCTGTTAAAAAGTACATTTTTTAGAACACCTAAATACAAAACCAAGCTACGGCTGAACTTGAACAATTCTAGAAAATTTACACTTCAATAAGGATGGTTTAATTCAGGGTTCAAACTGGACTTGAGACCATAGTTCAGGGTTTAAAGTGGATTTCTTTCTACCTATTTGAGAAATAAGACGAGTAAAAAAGTTTTTGGACTTCTGAAAGAAAAGGGCACACATTCAGTCCATGTCCACATTCAGATATGTTATTAATGCCTTCAAGCCATCATTACATGAAGCAACAGGCTGCAACTTCCACTATGTGGTAAAGTTACGAGCAATTCATTTCACAGGTGTTGAAGTCTACAATCATACAAAGCCACCAGATTTTTACTGGCATACATATTCGTAATGATAAATAAATTAAGGTTCATTCTTCCGTTAAACAAAGAAGAAGATTAACTCCTTGAGGAGTATGTATCCGAGAAAGCAGAGCAATAAATAAGTGGCGAGGAGTAAACTATTTTGACATGAAAAAGGTATTCCCTCCGATCCATATTAGTTGTCACTCAAACGGACGTATCTAGCATACATCTTCGTAAAGTGTTAATATGGATCGGAGGGAGTACAGAAAATCATGATAAGCTTGGTGTCCTTGATAAGCTGGTTTGGTTTTCTTAATAAATGTGCATTTTATGTGATTTCTTCGTACTAAGTGAAATAGAGTACTATGCATTAATTAGAGCTGTTGTTTCTGTTCAGGTAAAATGAGATTCAAGCAACCCTGCCAAAAAGAAGAGATTAAAGTGCAACCAAAACGAATACTTGCTAAACTAAAAAAGTTTCTGAATTCTTGTCCTAGTTGGGTACTGGCTTACAGCATTTTCAGGTCGTAGATATAAGTTCCTCATACGCACAGATACCTTCAGACTTCAGTTGTTAAAATGGAGGTGGAAAAGGCTGTGTAACTGTAACCCAGCAGCTCTGCAGCTGTGCTCACTGTTTTTGTTCTGGTTTCTCTACAGGTGTAGTTAACCAAATGCCATTCAGCGACCCACAAAAGATAACCCAGCAGCAGAGTAGCTCCCACAGCTTGTCGCACGCAGGCAGGTATTCAGATATCAAGATTTCATGGCACCTCGGTGCGAGTTTTGGTGGGTCGGGTCTATGAACTCTTAAGGCTGAAGTGAAACCAATTTCGGCGGGAGTACCAAAAGCCTCTCACAAGAGCTGACATTAGGGTGTTCCCAACATGACATCGTATGATATGATTCTCTTAATTAATTTACATCAACAAGAGCATCGGCCGGTAAGAAATGCTCGGCGAAACCGCCATGTACACGTGTTGTAAGTAAAGCATGAGAGTTGAGTAGGAGAGGTGTCCTTTTCTTCTTCTTCAGTTTTTCCCCTCGTTTCTGAAACCAGCGGCAGGGAGACCCTAAGCCATGGGAGGAAGTGGAAACTCCAGCTGCTACCTTTGATTCTCTTCATCTGTATTATTGGATAGCGGTTTAGTATGCCTTGGCCTTTTGTGAGGGTAGGTTGTCTCTGTGTGTGTGTTCTGTAGGCAAAAAGAAATGTCTGACCAATGAAAACCGATTCTCCTGCTATTATTGTCCGTTTTTCAACGTTGTAAGAACAGTGGTGGCACGGACTAATTAAAGCCTGATGATGACGATGATGAAGAAGATTTGCATCTTGTGAGTTTGTGACCTATTGGTCTGTCAATTGCTCTGCCTGAGTATCTTTTTCGACGACCATCCTTAGTCGCTGTCGCTGCCGGCCAGGCTTAATGTTACTGATTCTCTTGTGAAGGTGTCGTTTTAGCTGATGTAGGAAATGGTAGAGCAGTGGGCAATGGTATATGCCGTATTGCAGTCCAGGACTCCCAAGGTCCAAAACTGCGGTGGGCGACGCTGGTGATCTGCACGCACAGTTTTGGTTGTGGTTAAGAGCAGTTGGAGCATAAAATGGATGAAACAAAATAAAAATCAGGAAGGGCCCAACCGGGTTCGAACCGGTGACCTATTGATCTGCAGTCAATTGCTCTACCACTGAGCTATGGACCCTGTGATGCTAGTAATCATGAAAGAATATATATCTTGACATGTTAACTCGTAAAATTTGTACTACAAAAAGTTCACTTAGTTTCAAAGAAACCACGAGGTACTTCGCCATGGTAGCACGGCAACAAGTTAATTACGATTGTGAAAAGAACATTTGGACGATCTGTATTATAATCAAACATACTTCAAAGATAAACACAATTCAAAACACATCCCGAGACACCGCATAAAATACACATCCCAAGAAAAAAGTTTGAAGCGAATGGTGACCATTTTCTCTTGCTCTCTGCGCCAATATTTGCACTGGAACTTGTCTTTTTCGTCGCACCTCTGAATCAAATTTCGATTTGGAAATTTATGGCACCATTGATAAAACTTGTGACAATTCTGAGCGCAGTGGTAATTAAACATACATTGATAAAACTTGTGACAATTCACAGGAGCTCTCACTAGAAAACTTTTGCTTCTAGACCCCGATGAAAGTCCAAATTGGCAACAGTTAGAGGATCGGTTGAAGAGTCCCTTAGCGTGAAACCCTAATCACCACAGACGATCCAACAACAAGAGCAAGTAGGCACCCCAGATTTCGTTGTCACCGCGATTCCCTCACCTCCGCCGGCTGCTCTTGCAGTGGCGAGAGGGAGGGGAAACCTGGGGCCTTTTCTTCACATGCATTAAGTACTCTAGACTAGATGTCTTAGTTTGGTCTTTGGATGTACATGGCTTCGGCTTCGACAGTGTCGATGGTGGTGGTGAATAAGTTTCCTCCAGATCTCTTATAGAACTGATGACTCTATTGACTATCGTTGTTGGGTCTGGGAGCCAGTGTCAAGTGTTCTTGGGTCCTTCATTTCTGTGCAGGCACTTCATGCGTCCTCGTGTTCGTGTCGAGGTAATGGTTTTCTTCTTCCTGCTCTTTGCGGCGTTGATGGTGCGTGCAACCAACATCATGGACGGCGGAAGGCCATCCCTTGCCATGGGGGTGATGTCCCCCTCACTCGTTTTTTTGCGGCAACGACGAGATGATGGTCTTCTTTTCTTGCCCTTGGGGAGTCTCCCTGACGCAACAGGCCGTTCTTTGGTGGTTTGTGGTCCCTCTCTGCCGCAACGACGTTCTCTTTATCGTCATTGCAAAGCTGGCAAAAAAAAGTTTGGGACATGGTTCGGCTCCAAGATTTCTGACCTACAAGGATTCTATGGTAATGGCTTCTTCTCCGGGGTGTTGGTACAACTGAATCTTAGCACGACGACTTCCCTCGCAAGATACAATGTTAGCCGGCTCCTACGATGGAGCGGCAACAGTGACGCACCTTCAACTTGTTCTAAAGATTGAGTTTGTTTGGCTCAATGAGAACCATGTTGTAATTTCCTTGTTTTGGGGATATCTTGTATTGTTGAACGCTTCTAATACAATTCCATTGCCTTATTCACACACAAAAAATAGAGGATTAGTGGATGGAAACGTTTCTTTCATCCTATTGTTGGCTTTAAATAGATTAATTTGTAGATTTATACTTGTATGCAAGTGTATCGGCTTTATCTCCATGAGATCTTTTTTTGGCACAAAGATCAATGGGATATTGTTGCACAAATTGCTAAAGAAGCATTGTTTAGAACATGGTTGGCAGGTTGGGGATACCAGCCTTTGATTATTGCATCTACGTGAGGGAGAGCACACACTAGGTGTAGATGTAGTACATGTCGCGTGTCATACATTGCCAATTGATTAGGACACCTCCCCTGTTAGATAACCCTTTGTGCATTTTTCCTCTAATAATGGCTAAAGTATCTTATTATTTAGTAGTACTTATTTAAAGGCGAGATGTATTTCTTAAACCAAAATGTCACTACAATGACCATGTTTCTCCACACCTTGGAACAACACATCACCCTCTACTTGTACAAAACTTAGCAAGTCTGGCATTCTTTTGTTCGTAGGATAGGAATATAGTAGGAATAAAAAAATCATAGGAAATAAGATGACATGTATCTCAATTCATATGGAGAAAGAAATGTCACTTGATTCATAGGATAGAAACTTTTTCACTGGGTCTAGGCTAATATTTTTATTCCATTGAAATGTGAACGGTTTTTTTCTTGGACACGGTACAGTCGCAAATGCCCACATACACGCACATACACTCACTCATATGAATGTGTGCGCGCACACACCCACCCTACCCTTATGAGAACCTCACCCGACATCATATCTTAAGATTGACGAAGTCACTGCAGCTGTCTCGTAATCGACGGGAACGTCTCCTCCGACTGAACGAACATCGTCAGCAAACCTGGAACAAGTCCAGGAAAATATGAGCACTAGTGCCAATTTCAGAACTTGAACCCTGGTGGGTTGGTTCCACCACAGATAACCTAACAATTTGAGCTACATCAATTCGTATAAATGATTGGTTCCTATCCTACATAAGAAGAGGAAGCCATTCCTACAAACGAAAGAGTTTCAGAGGGTTTTTTTGTACGAAATTCATATCCTTTAGAATTACTATAAATTCCTTTAAACCAAAAGAGGTCTTTATGTGTAAAAATAATTATGTTTGAGATTACAAGATATATCTTGTTGTTATGAGTAGTGTTGGGTTGTCACAAGATCTCTGGGAATTTCGACAATGGGTTCACTCGCGGGAGTGGACACCATGGTGTTTTTATGTGGGGTACATAAGAGCACAGTTGAAAGATTGGTCATCAGGATGCTGAGCTACATGCCTAGGTTGAAAATCAACAATCTAGTCTTTGTTGGTCAAACCTGCCAACAATACACTCCCATCGTTATCTCATTAAAGGTGTTATCTTAGTCTCGTTCCATATATATAGGCATAGAGCCATTTAAGGTTGCATTGGATTGCTAGTTTCAAAAGGTTTGTCGCTCTACTTCCACACTAAAAGTGCAATAATAGTCCCTTCCATTGTTTAGGAGGGTGAGGGCAAAAGAGTTGGGGTGGGGGTGGGGGTCAGGTCTGTGGCAATGGTGGTCTCACCATTTGAGTTGACTAGGGCATCTCAAAAGGCATTTTTTGGGTGAGCAGTTCCATAGTTGTCCATATCCTGGAGTCATGAATCCTTTCATAAAATTTCATTCTTTGCAACATCTTTTGAGGCCCATAAATCATGGTAATGATCCAAAAATGAAACATCGTGGTGCCATGTAGCATGTCATGAACATTTCAAATGCAAAACCAGAGATACAAGCATAATTCTTGAAGCTATGACACCAAATGATCTATGGATTTGGCATTCCTATTTTGGGTTGCCGGGATCTCACAATAACCTCATTGTGTTGCAAATATCTCACTTGTTTCCAAGGCTAGCAAAAGGGGAAGCACCACAAGTGGATTTTGGAGTCAATGGTAAGGTACGACATGAGTTATTATCTTGCCGATGTCATATATCCTTCGTGGTCTACATTTGTAAAGACGATATCAAACCCTCAAGGAAACACGAAATTTTGGTAGCTATCAAGAAGTATGTAGAAAGGATGTCGAGTGAGCATTCAGAGTGTTGCAAGTTTGATTTGCTATTGTCCATGGCCCGACAAGATTCTGGTGCTAGAAACTTTTATGGCCCATTATGATATCGTGTGTGATCATGCACAATATGATCATAGAAGATGAGCGTGGTTAGCCAGATGACTTACCGTATGAGAACGAGGGAAAGAAAATTTACATAGCTCTTGTGAACCCTTTTTTTGCGGGAGCTGTTGTGAACTCTATCAGGAATGAACAACCCCTCTAGAGGTTCCTTCAAGTGCATCGATATTCTGGAGACCGTGCAGGGCATGAACAACTTCATGATGACCTTATTGAGCACTTGTGGAAGCTGCATGAGCATTGAACTTCTCCATGTTTACTTTGAATGCATTTCAACCATTTTTATGCGTAATTTTAATTCAAATTCAAATTTTGTAAGTTAAGGATTTGAAATTGTGATGAATATGTGTGTTTGAGACAGAAATATTTGAGTTATTTTGATGGTCAAATAGTTTTGTCTATGTATGTATGCACTAGCGAAGAGAGAAACACACAAAAAAATAGATTATATGAGGAGGTTTATAGGGAAATTGCTAAAGCCACACACCTTTGAAAACCCAAGGGATTTGCACCATAATCGTAAAAATCTGATGAAAGTTCATGGCTGGCGGATGCTACTCTGCCGCCACAACATACAAGATGCAATTTGCGGAATTGATCAAATCCGAGATGCCTACTATGGTTTTGAAGATATGGGCACCTCCGAAGGTCAAGTTCTTCTCCTGGCTAGTACTCCAAGATAGAATCTGGATGGCGGCTAGGTTGATTCGTAGAGGTTGGCCAAACTCCAGTCCTTGCCAGCTTTGCGAGTGCCAAGCGAAAACAGCAACCCACCTTATGTTCTAGTGTCGATGTACTATTCGGGTCTGGAACTTGATTTATGACTGGATTGGATGGCAGTCCAAGACACCCTCTTGGAGTGACCTGCACACAATTAAGCAATAGTGGAACTCGAGCGAAGGGCAACCAGGATACAACAAAAAGGCAATCAACTCTATACAAATGCTCATCTGTTGGGAGATATGGAACCAAAGGAATGCTTGGGTTTTCCGCAACAAGGCCTCCATGCCCACTCAGGTGGCGGCAACAATCATGGATGAGGCAAAGACTTGGCTAGTTGCTGAGGCTTGACTTTTGGGTAACATTTTACCGGAAAAGTGATCCCTTCTAGTCGGGTATGCGTGGCCTTGTACTCCCCCTTCGTATTTAATGACATGAGGCAAAGTTTTTGCCTCCGTTTAACTAAAAACCATTTAAAAACCCAATAAGTTTATCAACAGAGCCTCTAAACGTACTTATAGAGATGCTTTTTTTTCGAACCGGGCTACACCCCTTTTCATTGCAAATGAACGGAAATACAATAGTTCCAGAGACATCAGGAGGGGGGAAAGAGAGGAGCGAGTCCGGGCACTGCCAGAAAACCCACCACACTTGCCCGCCAACGAAACGAGTGCCGCGAGCAAAAACCTGGTAGCACCAAATCACAGTTCAGGCTAAACTACAGCCTATTACACAAAAGTCCAGCCAGGCGAAGAGAGAGACCACTCTCCAGTCCAACTACACGGAGAGCAAAACAGCATCAGCCATCCAGGGAGCTTCCACCAAAGAGAGAGCAGCGATATGCTACCGTCTATTCGCTCTCGATAGGGATGCTGGAGATGCTCTAAAGAGGATCAACAGATGTGAGAAGGAGAGAAACCCATTCGATTGATAGAAATATATCACGCACGTTCCGAAACAGGCATGATTTCCTCATCAATCACCGTGATTTGGCGAACACCTCACAGATATATCGATCGATTCTCCTCGCACGATGTCCCACCAGCAGCCCACGCACGTAGTAAACCAAGCGAGAATGCCGTGTGTCCATGTGCACGCGCAGGCGATGCCCAGCTCAGCCCAACCAACAAACCCCACGCACACGTGCGTGCGCTCGGCTGCCCGAGCATGAAAAAGAAATGTGTATAAAGAAAGGAACATGAAAAAGAAATTTGATCAGAGAATGAGAGGCCCCGTACTTAATTGGTCAAGCCCGTCGCCGTCTCGACCGACGGAAGCCAGGCGTAGACGTGCGACCCGAATCCACCGACACCGACCGACGCCTCCGTCCGACTCTCCACCCGCCCGCGACACCGTACCGAACGCATGCCCAGGGGCCGTAACAAATCAACGCGGCAGCGCATCCGCTCGGCTGTAACAGACGAACGACCCGGCGCCTGCCATCCATCCGTCCGTCGCCGTGCCGTGCCCGCGCCGGATCGCCGGTCAGCCAGTAACAAATTCCGGCTGGCTGGTACCCACCGGCTTCCTTTTCCTCGTCTTTCTTCCCTCACCTTGCGTAGTGTAGGTGGCACACTGCCACAGGACTTGGCTTCAGATCGGAGGGGACGTGTATACATACATTTTGTCAGAGCATGTATGTTTGTACGTACTATAATTGCACGTTGATCACACGATTCAAAGACCCGAATGGAGCACCACGATGCTTACTTATGTTCCTACGCGAGGAGAGACGGGAAGAAATGAAGTGAGTTGCGTGAAACTCTTACGTCTCAGACGTGTCTATAGAATCATACTAGGGGCCCCATCAACATAACTAACAAGTACCCGGCCAAAAGACAACACAAGAGCACATCATCAAACTCAAACAGTACTGGTCGAAACCGGAGCCGGGGAAGGAACATGGCTGGCGGGCAAGCCTCTGCTTGCGTGGAGAGCAACCCACGTCAAGCAAAAGACGCCGACGCCGACGCGTCGGTCAGGCCAAGCAACAAACCATCCAAAAAGCCTTTCAAAAAAAAAACTATCCAAAAAGAGAAAAGACTACGGAAGACTATCGAAAAATGGGACGTCTCACTTTACTACCCGTCCGTCCCTTCTTTACGAGGACGACCCAATAGCAGCGAAACAACCAAGAGGAAGGAAGCCACGCCAAAGCCACGACCCGGTAACTAATCGCCCGACGTGACACCTCCTTTGGACACGGCTAAGCAACGTTTTTGCTTCATTCACACCTGAATTAGGGGCTCTTTTTCGCGCTTGTGTGGAAGCTAGCGGCTAGGGATTAAGGGCATGTACAATGGTGCTATCTTAGGAGTGCCACGTAGGATAAATGATGAGATGGAGGAGAGAGAACTCATAAGAAAAGACTTGTCTTCTCTTATTTAAGATAAGACAAGAGATGATCTCTTAGCATAATTTGTCTCACCATGTTTTAAGGAATTGCTAGTTATTAAAGATAAGGCTAAGATATAACCCATTGTAGACATACTTTTTTGTCATCTCTAAAATACATGCAAGACTTAAGATAAGACTGTCCTATCAACCATTGTACATGCCCTAAGATGGTGGCCGTACGGGTGTCCATCCGGCTTAATTCGTGGCCTAGTATTTCTTTTTCTGGGTGCGGATTGATTACCTGTTCGTGGTTGCGGCGTCAGCGAACTGGCCGGAGCACGGCTCGGCGACGGTGACCACCCAACCAACTGTCATCACATCGTCACCGGTGCCAGTATGTAGTATGACACTACCAATACACAGCGAGATTTGTTTATTTTTTCCGGTACGGCCGATCAAGCGGCATTTTCTCACACGAACTGCGTCAAGATGCCAATAAGATATGGTTGGATTTACAAAAGCAATAAGAATTGACACAGGAGTAGACCGCTTGCCACTAGCCATTCCCCTCCCCCCTATGCATTAACTCTGACCTAGCTGTCTTCGCCATGAGCTAGCCAAGCCATTTGACTGCTCCTGATTAACCTAATCAACCCCCTTGCACACCTGACACCAGAAGCAAAACAATTGGGAACAATTCGATCCGCGCAACGCAACGATCCCCACACATTCATTGCCCCGATCCTCGTTGACCCGCCGCAGCTTGCAAAGCACGAGGTGCAATGCGTGTTCCGGGAGCAGTTAGCGAGTGCTCCTGCTACTAAGTGACACGATGTATCTGTGCTTAAGAACAGTGACAGGGAAGGAAGGAAGGAAGGAAGGGAGGGAGGAAGGCACATGGCGCCTCTTGTCTGACTTGAGCAAAAAGATGCCCCAGGTCCAGCTTGATCGAACCTGGGCATTAGGTGGGTCGTTTAATTATGATGACGATGGATCCGGTTCTGGTGGTGGCACCTACCGGATGCAATATTGGCACGCACTTGACCACCTCATTACTATACTTCCTTTCGGCAATAACCTGGAGTACTACCACCAGTTCTGATCTGGTTCAGATTGCCACCTCCCTACCATTTAACCAGCTTTAACCTCCCTTCCATTCAACTTGAAACTAAAACATTGAGTGTCCTCTAAAACTTACGAGTATCAAATTTAGCTAGAATTTACCAAAATATATGTGGATTATGCTTGATTTACTAGTTATCTTTTTTATATATAAAGCGTTTGAATTTTTTTTCCCTTTCTGACTGCGCAAGCATCTATTCTAGACTCAATTGCTTATTTATATAACAATCTAATGTAGGAAAATAGCCATGGAACTAAGTGGCATGAATTGGTCAAAAATACAACAAAATAGGCAAAACCTGGTTGTTATCATAATCCACCGTAATGCCAAGCACAACCTTGGTTTCACTGCGCCATAAAATCGGAAAACGTTCCAGTTTATCAATTCTCAACCAGTGAACAGTTTGGTGAAAATTTAATATTTTTTGCCATATGGTTTGAGAGGTCCAGTCCGACTGTGGGTTTTAAATTCAAACTGCACAGAAAAAATGATTGTTTTCCAGTAAGCCATAAATAATCCAGTGACCAATCCAGTAAAATTTCAGCTGAAACAGATCAAAACCGGTTAATTCAGAAGATGAGTTGTATTTTAACCAGTTTTTTTTTAAACTTTGGGTGCTAATTGAACAAAATCAGAGTCTGGGTTTGTAAGGTAAACCTAGGACAAGTTCATGGAGTAAAGTAGACATCTCTTCGCTTGGGTATGTAAGCTTGAAAAACTCTTGAATGTGATAGTATTGCAAAACGACTATATATTGTAGGAACAATATGAGAAAATGTCTCAGTCATGCACAAATGAGTGGAACAACTAAAATTTGAGAGAACACCAAGATTTTTATGAAACTATGATCATAGAAGATCAATATATATATTTGGCAGCCTCTTCTTCCCTATGATTCAAAATCCTATACTGGAAGAAGAGGGGTACACATCAAGCCGAATTTGCCGTTGAAAAGAATTACATACTTCTAGCCCATGATCTTATATGACAAACATCTCATTTGGAGTTTGAAGAAAGAACATGCATGCATGGCAACCAGGACACCACTCTTTCCTGGCCATTCTGCTTAACCATTCGCCGTCAAGTCATTGTTCATGTCTGCTGAACTCTTGTGAGTGCACAGATCGACGGGTGTTAAATCCTTGGCAATTGTCATCGCCTCCAGGGTCGTCGATCACTTCCTTCTGTCAGCGCTGATCGACAGGCGCTCGAAGCTCCGGAATGCCGAGTGGCTGTCCCGTCGGCTTGATCTCCCTGGTGCGTTCCGGGCGACGGGTATGGGTGAAGACGAGCCGTTCTCCGCACCGCTGCCTCCGGATTGGTGGAGCCTTTGAACGGTCGACGACGACGGGCGGCTGCTGCTGCCGCCACTTCCCGAGAACAACCGACCGGTGCAGTCCCCTGAAGAGGTTGGCCGGCTGGATTGCGTGCCAGCCATCTTCGATGAGCTCCCAGTCCGGGACAAGATGTGTGTTTTCTCCGTATCAGCAGCAAGCTACCGCATATAGGGTAAAGTAAGCTATTACTTGCTTACAAAATCCACCAGATCTCAAGCAGAAATGTAGTAGTTGCTTTTGCCTCCTTTCCGTCGTTTTTTGGTGCTAAGCGAAGAGCTTTGACACTTGGTTATGAGTAATTAAAAATTCAAAATGGAGTGCAAATACTTACAGCTTCTCTAGATGAACTGAATGAATCAGCAGTGCTTTTGTGCCTCGAATGGTCTCCGTGTCCGTGGCGACCGGAGCTCGAGTTTCTTCTGGCAAATGCCTCCACAGCACCGGTGAATCTATCCCGGATCTCTTGTCCTACTGGCAGAATATACATGAATTAATCTGGGTATTGATCTCAGTGTTTCATACGATAAACAACAAGAAGGCAAACCTGAAGGTCTTTCTGTTCTCTCAACAGATGGCCCAACTCCAGCCAATCTTCCACTCGGTTGCTGGATATGGACAAGATAAATAGTTCAACAAGAATGTAAAGAAAATAATACCAATCGATAAGGTAAGATAATACATACTCGAACAAGCTTGTTACTGGAACTCATATGAGGATACTTGAGTGCGGTCCAGTCAAATACATAATCAAATTGATATCCTACAAAGGTAGCCCATAATTAGACCACTTTTCTCAACATCAGCTTATAGAAAGTTTCCAGTGGATAAATTAATGGACAAGTGTAGAAATAACCTCCAAAGAAGAAAAATGTATACCTTCACGAACAAATACATCCCGGAATAGTTTCTTCAAGTAAGAGTAATCTGGTCTGTCTTCGAATCTCAGGGAACGGCAATAGTGGAAATATGAGATGAACTCCGATGGATAAGATTTGCACAGAACCTGGACAAATTTATATTTAAGGGAATCAATACATCTAGGCGTTACCGTAACAGAATGACAAACTTCATGATCGCAACATCAGTACCTCTGCCGGGGTAAGCATTTTCTTTTCACTAATTCTATCATACTTTTGTTTCTTAGTGCCAGCTTTAAGACCCTGCCATGGGAGACTAAGAATAACACCAAAGCATGCCAAGTCAGTGCTCACATTATTGAACAGACCATAGGCAAGATAACAAAGTACTAAATCACCAGTTCTAACCTTCCTCTCAAAAAATACAGTAGAAGATAACCAACAGACTCTAGATCATCTCTCCTGCTTTGTTCTGCAAGAAACAAGCACATGCATATGTATTTTATTGTTTTATTTTAAAATATCTATACCACATAGCTACTAATACACCATATGATATTCATTTTATAGCTAAATAATCCAGTGCCTTGATTCCAGGATAATTTGGGAAAAGATAGCAAGGTTTGATTTGCTTATTGTGCTCACCTATTCCAAGATGAGTATTCACACTAGCATAGCGTGCTGTTCCTGTCAGATTTTTATTCTCCCTGTACAGACAAAAAATAACTATAAATATATAAGAAGTACAGTTTGAATACATTAGCACAAAGAGGCATACAACTAGAGAACACATTCAAGTTTGAGCCTAACATATACACTGTCCAAGAAAAGGCATTGCAATATTTGGATGTAATGTAGCACTAGACACATTTGATAGACTAATATTTAGAGGCTAAATTAATCCTAATCATGTCTTTTATATTTGAATAATAATAAATTAAGAAGCATAGACTCATGATCCTATATATACCATAATATAATATAATATAATCAATTGTGTCTAGGAAAAAGACAGACCCTCTGTAGATATGTTACAATGGTATACCACTAGGAAGTATCACATAAAAAATATATGCCAATATGCTAGTACATAAAAGAAAAACATGGGGAAATTTTCCAATATATTCTGGGGACATATTTGAAATTTACCATCAGAAATACTTGAGATAAAAAAACCTATATCAAATCAAACTTCCAAATTTATCTCAAGAAAGAAACTTCATAAATGAGTACTCACCTGTAGGGGATGTGTTTATGAGTCTGGAGGTCCTTGTATTTCTTAGCAAGCCCATAGTCAATTATATAGACCTACAGATTTAAAAACATATGTTTTGATGTGTTGTTGATTTATGAATAAAGAAACTGGGTAGTTGTTAAAGTTTACAATATAAATGAACTCGCTACTCCTATTAAATTTAATTTATTTGTAAAACAAGTCAAGCAAGAACCTTTTTTGACAATGCTAACCTGATTCGCTTTCCGGCCTAAGCCCATAAGGAAGTTGTCTGGCTTGATGTCACGGTGAAGAAATCCTTTGGAATGCATGTATTCCACCCGTGTTATCTAAAAAATATATCATCAAAGATAATCCGAACTGAAGTATAAAACCTCATGCAAAGATCAAGCACAATTCAAATAATCTCAACTAAGTACCAACACTTATTTTCTCAATGAAATCTAAACTGAAATAAGTGCCCTAGATGTAAATCGGTTGATGCATAGCCTCATAGTAGTTGGGTTGAGACCCAATAAAAGTTAGTCTCCGGTGGAGTTTGTGGATTTCACATGTCCACTACCCAAATTCATGAATTTATGGTTTAACAATTTGGATTTTTCTTCACCAAGTAAGATAACCATTTTTTTCCAAATCCTTACAGAACTTTGATAAACCAGATTATAGAAAGATGACTGTGATCAGACTCAATCATATGCATTTGTTTCATAACTTCATGGATCAGCACCGGGTAACGGATGTAGAGGAACAAACTTACTAGTTGATCAGCAAGCATAAGGGTTGTTTTCATAGTAAATTTCCTGTTGCAGGAGTTAAATAAGTCCTCCAGGCTTGGGCCAAGAAGATCAATCACCATAACATTGTACTCTCCCTCGACACCATACCACTTCAGATGTGGGATACCGCCTATAATGAAAAAAAGAAGAAGCAAAGGAGTAAATTAAACATGATTGGTAAATGAAACATATGGATACAACCCACTTACTTCCACCCTGCATCAGCATGTAAACTTTGGATTCATAGTGCAGTTGTGGATGCTTCGACTTCATGGGTTCCTGATACAAATCAGATTGAGGGAAACGTGAGACTTTGAGCCGAGCATTTTAACCATCGAAGGTGGGATAAGTGTCGAAGTGCAAAAGCCGCTGATATATGTGCATTACAAATTATAGATCCTCCAAATGAAATTACAAGAAAGTTTATTAGCACTTACCAACTTTATACCCACTTCCTCTCCATTCTGTATATTAATACCTGAATCAAGAAAAGGCGCATAGAAAACATAAACATTGATATTTGCAGGTTAACTAACGCAATGACAACCATTTTGCACGTAAGCTAATATGAAACATACCAAGGTATAGCTCCCCAAACGAGCCACTGCCAATCTTCCTCCCGAGCTTAAACTTGCTCGCAATAATATGCTCCATGACCGCGGCCGCAGGAAAAAGCACCAAATCAAAGGGAAAATGCTCCTCTTCTTCAGATACAACCACCACACTGAACTATTGTTGTTATCAAATCAGCGCCTACTGCCTCAATCAATTCCTCCCCAAAGAATCAGCATTCCATCCCCTCCGCCACAGACAGCCACCCAGCATGATCAAACAGTAACGCCGAAACCCCTCCCTGAAATGCGCAGAAACCACAGAATCAGAGGCCCGCCGCGCCCCTAAAACATCAGCGCCATTGCTAAGGCCGAGCGTCCACAATGCATTATTACGAGGAAGGAAAGAAAGGAGCATCGGAGCAGAACAAGAAGGTGGAGGAAGGACCTACGGTACCCTCGACGACGGATCTTCAGGACCGGGGAGACTCCCACGCGGGACGGCGGCGCCCCAGCGATCCCGGCCGCGGAACCACCACCCCTGCGCCGCCCCAGCCGAATCGCATCGATGCGGATGGCCGGAGGTTGTTTTTTTTTCTCTCTCTCTTGCGGAGGATGGGGGCAGCTAGCGGGTGGCTGGAGTTTTTTTCACGTCTAGGTCCCCGGGAATAGAAGCCCGGTCGCTGGGCTCGCCTGCGTGGCCGCGGGAGGCGGAAAGGAGGGGGCGAGCCGTGAGCGGAGGCGCGGGAAAGGCGGCAGACCTCACGTCGGGGCCCAAAAAGTTGCGTACGTCGCCGCCGCTTGGCATGGCACGGACCGCTTACGACGACGTGCCAACCGAACCGAACCTTGGGTTGTGTGCGGTGCGGTGCGGCCAGGCAACAGCGCACACCGACTGACCGACCGACACTTGCTCGGGCCGGGCCCGCCGGCCAGCCTGTGCCCGCCCACCAACTACGCCGCGTCTTCCTCCTCCTCCTCTCTCTCTCTCTCTCTCTTCGGTTATAAGCAAGCTCACTCTCTCTTTCGCTGTCTGGCCGGCCGTCTCTCGCTCTCTCTCCTTCTCTCTCTCTCTAGACACTAAACAAAAGAGGGGGAAGAAAAGCTCACACCACCCAACACCATATAGTTACTCCCCTCTCCCCCCCTCCCCAGGAGCTTGCTAGCTGGAATAGCAGCAACATCAGCTCGCCACCACCGCAAATCCACCGCCGCCGACGCATCCCCGTCCTCCGCCGCCGACGCAGCAGCAGCAGCAGATAGAGCAGCTAGAGCAGAGGAGGCGCTCCGCCATGGGTGCGCCGGCGTACGGCGCCGTGCTCCTCTTCGCCCTCGCGCTGGCCGCGGGCGCCGCCGCCGCTGAGACGGCGCGGCCGGAGGAACCCACATTGCCCGCCGCTGCTGGCGGTGGTGGCGACGGGGTGGTGGTGGCGGCCGCGGCGGTCGTCAACGGGTCCGGGGCGGGGGTGAACTCCAACTCGGTGCTGGTGGCGCTGCTGGACTCGCACTACACGGAGCTGGCGGAGCTGGTGGAGAAGGCGCTGCTGCTGCAGACGCTGGAGGACGCCGTGGGCCGCCACAACGTCACCATCTTCGCGCCCCGCAACGAGGCGCTGGAGCGGGACCTCGACCCGGAGTTCAAGCGCTTCCTGCTCGAGCCCCGCAACCTCAAGTCGCTCCAGACGCTGCTCCTCTTCCACGTCCTCCCGGCGCGCCACCCGGCGGGCTCCTGGCCCGCGGCCTCCCACCCCACGCTCTCCGGCGAGGACGTCGAGCTCGCCGCCGGCGCCAACGGATCCATGCGCGTCGCCCACGCCGCCGTCACCCGCCCCGACGCCGTGCTCAGGCCCGACGGCGTCATCCACGGCATCGAGCGCCTCCTCGTCCCCCGCTCCGTGCAGGAGGACTTCAACCGCCGCCGCAGCCTCGCCGCGATCTCGGCCGTGCTCCCCACCGGCGCGCCCGAGGTAGACCCCAGGACGCACCGCCTCAAGAAGCCCGCGCCGCCGGTCCTCCCCGGCGCGCCCCCCGTGCTCCCCGTGTGGGACGCCATGGCCCCCGGCCCCTCCATCGCCCCCGCGCCCGCGCCCGGCCCGGGCAACGGGAAGCACCACTTCGACGGCCACAGCCAGGTCAAGGACTTCATCCAGACCCTGGTCCTCTACGGCGGGTACAACGAGCTGGCCGACATCCTCGTCAACCTCACCTCGCTGGCCACCGAGATGGGCCGGCTGGTGTCGGAGGGGTACGTGCTGACCGTGCTGGCGCCCAACGACGAGGCCATGGCGCGGCTGACCACGGACCAGCTGAGCGAGCCCGGGTCGCCGGAGAACATCCTGTACTACCACATGATCCCGGAGTACCAGACGGAGGAGAGCATGTACAACGCCGTCCGCCGGTTCGGCAAGGTGCGGTACGACACGCTGCGGCTGCCGCACAAGGTGGTGGCGCGGGAGGCGGACGGCTCCGTCAAGTTCGGGCAGGGCGAGGGCTCCGCCTACCTCTTCGACCCGGACATCTACACCGACGGCAGGATCTCGGTGCAGGGCATCGACGCCGTGCTGCTGCCGGAGGACGACAAGAAGCCGGCCACGCCGGTGTCCGCCCCGGACAGGAAGGCGCCCGCCGTCACCGGCTCCAGGAAGAGCAAGCTCCGGCGAGGTCAGTACCCCCCAGATCTGAACCCCACTCCCCCCATTATTAAATTAGCATCATAACTAGCCTGCTTGGTACTGTACCGCCACATCATTGCCACCGAAAATTTACAGTCCACAACCTAGATTCTAGCGGTCAGTAGTAGATGAACCTGCCCCCATTGATTAACCTCAATGCTGGTTGCGCCGTTGACGGCGAGAATATTGCCGGTGAGGGTACCGGTGAGTGCGGCGCGGGTTAATCTATCGATTGGTTGGTGGTGAGCAATTAGGGTTCCGTCCTGCCGTCCTCTGCTCATGGCCCTGTCGGTGCCCTGCCCTGCCCATCATCATGTGCCATGTCATGTACCGCCCAAAACTGCAGAGGATTTCCCTTGGAGTTTTATATGCAGCCACAGATTAAATACTCCGGCGATTTTTATCACACTTGTGATGGCCAATTGGCCAGCCCATTGGAATTTTCATTGAGAAATCCATTGGCATCAACTCTGGAAACTTGGAGGGTAGTATTAGAAACCATTGGGGTAGAATAACTGAGCTGAACCTCACCACGCCTGTGGTGTGGTGTGTTGGTGGGTCACTGTCTTGTTCACCGTCTCCTGATTGATGCTGTTACTAGCTCTGCAAGCAAGCTCAGCTCAGATCTCTGGCCTGTGTCTTCTTCACGCCCTGAGCATGAGCAACAATTCATAGCTTTCCCAAAAGCAGCAGACCAAAGCCTGATGCTCAAGCCTTGGCCACTCACATCCTTGCTGTCTTAGCACAAGTTTGGTGTAATGGTAGGCCCAAATGGTCATGGAATGAGTGACCTGCAAGGGCCGAACCCGTGCGCCTTTCTGAGATTATTGACGCATGATTAAAATCCTGTACATGGAACCAATAATTTTAAGCGTGTATGTTAGGGAATAGGGATCAAAACTTAGCATAAATAATTCTTGTGTGGCATTGCTGCGAAGACCCTTAGGTACCAATGAAATGATTTGGGCCATTATTTGTAGACCCAGCCTCGGTTCATGTATATCATGCGTATTGCCTACAAATAGCATCCATTGTGAAATCAGATGACCGACTGTTTTGGACCTTTGGACACATTGGCTTGGACAAAACTTGGTGTGGAGTTTTAGTCCCACGATGATGAGTTATGGTTAAGTGAGCAAGAATATGCCATTCCTTGTGTCCACTCCTTTTCATAGACGGCCATGCTTCTTGATTTAGAAGATATCATGCACACCTCCCAATAACCTGTGAATCACGACCTCCTG
Organism: Triticum aestivum; assembly: GCF_018294505.1. Classification (NCBI taxonomy): domain Eukaryota; kingdom Viridiplantae; phylum Streptophyta; class Magnoliopsida; order Poales; family Poaceae; genus Triticum; species Triticum aestivum. The sequence goes on along the minus strand of NC_057806.1, from coordinate 613,376,390 downwards.
TGATTTTCCCGCGATTTCGACATGAGAGGCCATTTCACCTTGCACACAAAATTATTCCTCTTTCTTTCTAGTGCTAGGCTTTGAAGCTAGGTTACCTGCAGCCGTTGCCATGTCCCTAGCATAGACAAGATGTCAAAATATGCAAGTTCCTTTCGCGTGAAAATTGCATAGGCTGGCATCCGATGCTGATTTGATAGCGCGTCTGTTATATATATATAAAAATAAACATAATCACTTTTGCGAATTGGCGTAATCAGACATCGATTCCCCAACTCCCGTACGCGTGCCACCGTCGGTGCAGCAGCACTGCTGTCGCTACGTGTGAACCACTCATTCCATGCTGTTAGCTCAGCAATCATATTATGCTTAACTCGTTCCAATTAAAAAACGGTGCAGGCAAGTTGTTGGAGGCAACGTGCAGAATGGCTGGCGTCTTCGGTCAGCGATCGCGATTAGCGAGCTGCCAGTAGAAGGAGAAGGATGGAAGGATTCGGAAGATTGATCTCATGATTGGTTGACACCGAAACACGGCCCGGAACGAGGTGACGGCGGGGCTCTGGCACCTGCTTTGTTTGGAGCCAGCCGTCCACGATATTGTTTGCTGTTCTTTTTTTTGTTTATTACTATTATACTACTATGGAATAATTGGTGGGGAATGTAAAACCGGTGGTTGTTGGTGTGCCCAAGGAAGAAGAAAAAAGAATTGTTTATACTCGAAGGCTATGATCTTCTGTGTGTGTATAGGAACGTTTTTGTTTTGTTTTGTTGGTCATTCTTTGCGTCTGTTTGTTTCAGTTTGTCTAACGGGGTTCTGGGGTGAAGAAGATATCGTTTGGATGGGTTAAAAGTTAAAAGTGTTGTAGGGAAAAAGGGTTTTGGTACAACTATACATATACATGCATAGCTTGATGATTCATGTTCTTCTCAAGATCCTGGTACATTCTTCCTTTGTGCTTATGATAATAAAATATAAGGTTGCGAACTGTGATTTGTCTCTTCCGTCCCGTCTTTCTCCTGGTGCGCGCCATGTGCTTGCGTTGTTCATGTAGGAAGACAGCTGTGCGAATCAACCCACACAACAACGGACAAAAGGCAGGTGTATATGTGGAGTAAAAAACTATAGGTACTTGCTCCAACTAAGAGCATCCACAGTGTTTAGAGGCAAGTTTGCCTCTAAACCAAGCTGGGACCCGCTGAACTGCCTCTAAGCTTAGATGAATGCTTCGCAGTGTACTGTCTCTACTATAATTTTTAAGCTAGACCCAGAGCTGAATAAAACACAGTGTTTTTATAGCAACCAGCCCATCTATTCCTATGACTGGCAAGTACGTAGTAGGGACACCTGAATGTGTTTTTCAGCCCAAAGTGTTGGAGAGGGACGCTAAGATTAGATGCATCTCTTAAGGATTTTTGCTTAGAGACTGAGGTGCGCAGTGTATAGAGGCAGCCTCTATAGGCAAGTATAGAGGCGACAAATGCTCACAGTGTGGATGCCCTAAGGGCAACTCTAAACCGATCTCCTAAAAATGGAGGAGTAAACCTTAGTGGAGTAAATTTACTCCACTAAGTGTTGGCCATTTCTAACTGATCCCCTAAACTTAGTGGAGTAATCTTTTTTCCTATTTCCATCACATATTCAGCCACCGAAACACATTTCTTTGCTTTTTTATTTCATTCAACGATGTTGGAGTACATAATTCACTAATTCTTCGCCACGAGACCAAGGCCAAGGAAAACAAGAACCATAATTAGACATTTGAGAAGATATTCAATTTCCCTGACTGCTCCCATTAGTTGGATTAATATCTTTTTTATGTCTTCGTTGTTGATCTGTGGATTCTTGAGCTTCAACACTTCTTTCTTCTTCAACTATAAAGAAGTAGACGTTGCTTCTTTAGTAATCTCATCACTAATCTCCTCTCTGGTCTCGTCTTCAGCCTTAATTCTAGCAACGAGTGCACGAACATCTATCAATTTTCGTGCTATCAATAGATCGATGTATTCTTCTTCTCAATACCAAAATTTGCATCCATCCTACACACATAGATGAGCAAACAAGCACATCGATGAGTGTCGGAGTAAATGACCACGGGTAGCCTAGCCGGCTCCCCCTGGCCCTTCTGAAAAAATTACGAGCCGATCCGGCCCTCAAGAATCCAAGACGTGGGGCCGCCTTCCCCTTGCCGGCTGTCTCCCAGGCCGACTATCGGAAGGCGGCCCGGCTTTAGCCCTCATGAAGAAAGCCGCAGGAGGGCCGACTCCAAGAAGCCGGCCGCAAGAAGCCGACTCCCACAAAGCGGTTAAGATCGTACCCTCGAAGTCTGCATCCACATAACGGCGATGTGACGGGGCGTGGCTACAGTAAAGCCTGCCACCCCCGAATCCCGGAGCACGCCTGGCACAGTGCGCCGTACGAGGTGGCCATGACCCGTCCGGCGCGGCACTGTTGCCATGTTGACCCTGATGCCACCCACGACGGGCTGTCAGCGCGGCCCACGGGCGGTGGGCCCCTTCAGGCAGAGAGACACCCAAAGACGGCCAGGCCTCCCCCAGTCGGCCCAAGACGGGGCCGGCTCCCCACAGCCGGCTTGCTTCCTCCCTCGAAGGAGACGCCCCATTAAGGGACAAGACGAGGCGTGGCTACAGCGATCGCCCGCCGGGGGGCGGCACTGTAGCCACGCTTACCTCGGCGAAGCCCTCGTCACCAGGTTTGAAGCAACAGTGACCAGCCACCGACAAGGCCCTTGACAGTGGGGCCTGCCTGTCGACCAAGGAACCGGTAGCCGGCGGGACCCACTAGCCGGCGCAGAAGCCGGCGAGCGTAGACACAGACGGCTAGGGCCCACGCCCAGCCGGATTACCATTGTACCCCGGGGGTAGGCCTATATAAACCCCCCGGGGCACCCATGCAAAGGGTGGATCTGAGCTAGTTTTAGACACCACATAGAGAGGAGAGGAGAGCTAGCCGTGCCCTTCTTCTTGTTCTCGCCAAACAGCTCGAGGAGCATCTTGTAGCCACTCGTTGATCTAGTGATCATGCGGAGACCCCGCAGAGCAGCGGTAGGGGTGTTATCTCCTCGGAGAGCCCTGAAGCTGGGTAAGATTCGCCGGCGTGCATGTCTTTGCCCCATCCCGCTTCCAGGCACCGGCGACGTCTTACTGGCTCCCACAATGATAAGCCACCCGTTGGCATATGTCGCACCTACCACCCGACATTTGGCGCCCACCGTGGGGCCAGGTGCACCGTCGTCCGGAGACCTGTTCTGGATGGGAACCCTCTTCCTCCCCAGCGAGCGTAGCCAGCCCGGCACGCCCGATGACGCTTGCCACGACGCGCTGCAAGGCGTCGCCAACGTCTGCGCAGCGAGCGGCCTCGCCGATCTCCTTGACGAGACCCTCATCTCCGACGAGCCCGCCTCTGACGCGGGCACCGTCCGCCTCGTCAACCTCCTCGGCCAGCTCCACGTCCCCGGCGAGCCTGCTGTGGACTTGGAGTCTGTTGGCTCCACCGATCCGATGCCTGTCGACTCCGACATGACCTCGCTCGACGCTTTTCCCACCGACGTCGCGATCTACAACGACCCTCTTCCCCGGTCCGATGGCTGCGACGGCGCCACCACCGAGGTGATGGTCATCGGCCACGGCGGCGCTTCTGGCAAGAACGCCCTCGAAGCCCCGCATGCAGCGGTCCACAACTTGTCCATCCCCCTCCCGGCCGATGCCGACGCCGAAGCACTAGAGGCTCGCCGCCTCGCCCTCCTCGCGAAGGGTCGGAAGTTGGCTTCCATGAGACGCCTCACCGAGGCCCACCAGCGCGAAGCCGACCGCGCCGCCTTTGGCACGCCGCCCCCAAGCGGGCCAAGCCGAGCCGGCGTTGTCAGACAGGGCAGCGCTGCCCTCGCCGACACACTAGGAGTCGACCGCCCAGTCTATGTCACTCCACTCGAGAACCTGCGCGCCGCCCAGGCGGCCGTAGACGAGCTAGATGGACTGGGGGCCGAAGAACTCCCCCACATGACCAGACGCATCCAGCAACTAATCGATGCAGCCGCACAGCGGCACGAAGCCGACGCCCGCGCGGAAAGCCCTCCCCCGCGCCGAGAGCACGGCGCGACGTCTCGGACGCCGACTGCGGGTAAAACCCGCGCGCGACACAAGAAGGAGCCGGCCGCCAGCCGAAGCCAAACCCGGACCTCCATCGAGCGAGACGCAGAAGGCCGTCCCCGGGCCGTGGAGTGGCGGGGCGACCCGCCTCCGCCTCCACCTCGCGGGGAGAGATATCCCACCCCACCGCCTGTCGCGCATCCGACTCTCAGCGGCCGACTAGGTCGCCGCAAAGGAGTCGGCGAGAACGACGCCCGCCATCGGATCGACCGCCTAGCGCGATCCCTGGCGCTAGAAGAAGAAGATGATGTCGGCCCGCCTTGCTTCGGCCCCCGCATCCGCGACGAGCCTTTCCCCAAAGGGTTCTCGCTCCCAAGAGACACGCCCAAGTACAACGGCTCCGTGAAGCCGGAAGATTGGTTGATCGACTACTCCACAGCGGTTCGCATAGCAAACGGCAACAGGCGCGTTGCCGTGAAGTACGTGCCCCTCATGCTGCAAGGCATGACGCGGACCTGGCTCAATAGCCTCAGGCCGTACAGCATCAACAGCTGGCTAGACTTCACAGAAGCCTTCGTCCGCAACTTCACCAGCACCTACAAGCGGGCTCCCAAGCCCAGACAGCTCTCCTTGTGCGTACAAGGCCCCGCCGAATCCACCCGCGACTACCTCACGCGTTGGGCCGAGCTCCGCAACTCTTGCGAAGGGGTGCACGAGGTGCAAGCCATAGACTACTTCACTGCCGGGTGCCGAGAAGGCACCCTCCTCAAGCACAAGCTCCTCTGCGACGAGCCGACTACCCTCGACGAGCTTCTGGTCATAGCGGACAAGTACGCCACCGCCGACCCCTCGATGAAGACTGAACTCCGGGTAGACGCGTCCGGGAAGGTACTCAACCCAGCGCCCAAGACGCCGGTTGGGGACTCCGGCCGACGCCCGTACCAGAACGACCACAAGCGCAAGGGCCCCGCGCCGCTCTCCACCAGTCGGCAGGTGGCCATAGTCGAAGACGAGCGGCCCGAAGGGCGGCCTGCACCCAAGAAGCAGAAGGGCGGCAGGCCGGCTTGGCAGCCGGCCTTCTCCTACGAGCAAACTCTCGACACCCCGTGCAAGTTCCACAGCGGCACGAAGCCGTCCAACCACACAACCCGGAAGTGCCACTGGCTCACCCGAATCTCCAAAGGCGAAGGGCTCGCGCCGCCTTCGCCTGCTAGTCCGCCGCCTCTGGCTCCGCAGCTGCCGACCGCTCGACCAGCAGTCGGAGTTGTGCACGATGAGTTCCCCGACGAGCATGCCGCCTATGTCGTCTTTACAAGCCAGCCCGAAGGCCGGCGTAGCAGACGCCGAGAGCACCAGGAAGTCAACTTGGTCTCTACCAACCCCGCCGAGCACATGCACTGGTCAGAAAAGCCTATCAGCTGGAGCCGGGCCGACCACCCAAAGGTGATGCCATATCCCGGCTCTTATGCGTTGGTTTTGGATGCCACCCTTGCAACGGACAGACGCGCCGCCCGTTTCTCCCGCGTGCTGGTAGACGGCGGGAGCAGCATCAACATCCTGTACCGTGACACCCTGGAGAAGCTGAACGTCAAGACGAAGCAACTCATGCCTACTCGGACTGTGTTCCATGGCATTGTACCTGGCCTGTCCTGCGCCCCCATTGGCAAGATCAAGATTGATGTTCTCTTCGGGGACAAGGATCATTTCCGCCGAGAAGCGATTTGGTTTGAAATGGTGGACCTGGAGAGCCCCTACCATGCATTGCTTGGCCGTCCTGCCTTGGCCAGGTTCATGGCTGTTCCCCACTATGCTTACCTCAAGATGAAGATGCCGAGCGCCAAGGGCATCATCACCATAGCCGGCGATTATAAGAAATCTTCCGAGTGCGCTGCAGCCAGCAGCCGGCTGGCCGAGTCCCTTGTGATTGCCGAAGAAAAGAAGATGTTGGACCGAGTCATGGCCATGGTCGGCAAACACCCGGCCCTGCCCCCTGATCCCAAGGAGTGTGATGCCCAAGGATCTTTCCAGCCGGCCAAGGAGACGAAGAAGATACCTCTTGACCCCGAGCACCCAGAAAGGTTTGCCGTCATCGGGGCAAACCTAAACAGCAAATAGGAAGGCGAGCTCGCCGACTTCCTCCGTGAGAATCGAGATATCTTTGCATGGACCCCTAAGGACATGCCGGGTGTTTCGAAGGAATTCGCCGAGCACAAGCTACACGTCCGAGAAGGTGCAAAACCAGTCAAACAACCCCTCCGCCGACTGTCGGAGGAGAAAAGAAGGATTGTGGGAGAGGAGATAGCCCGGCTTCTGGCAGCTGACTTCATTATGGAGGTTTTCTTTCCAGAGTGGCTCGCCAACCTGGTCCTCGTGCTAAAGAAGAACAACAAGTGGCGCATGTGCATAGACTACACGAGCCTCAACAAGGCCTGCCCCAAAGATCCCTTTGCCCTGCCAAAGATTGATCAAGTGATAGACTCCACGGCCGGATGCGAGCTGTTGAGTTTCTTGGATGCTTACTTAGGATACCACCAAATAAAGCTAGATCCGGCTGACCGCCTGAAGACCGCTTTCATCACGCCATTCGGAGCTTTTTGCTACCTGACTATGACATTCGGCTTAAGAAATGCCGGTGCCACTTTTCAGCGTTGCATGCAGAAGTGCCTCCTCAAGCAGCTCGGCAGAAATGCCCACGTCTACATAGACGACATTGTGGTGAATACGGAGAAGCGCGACACCTTGCTGGAGGACCTCAAGGAAACATTTGAGAACCTGCGTCGGTTCTAGATCAAGTTCAACCCCGAGAAATGCGTGTCCGGAGTGCCAGCCGGCCAGCTCCTAGGCTTACTGGTCTCCGAACGCGGCATCGAATGCAACCCAGTAAAGATCAAGGCCATTGAGAGAATGGCGATTCCCACCAAACTTCGAGACGTCCAGAAGTTCACCGGGTGCTTGGCCTCCCTGAACCGCTTCATCAGCCGGCTCGGAGAGAAAGCTCTCCCCCTCTACCGCCTCATGAAGAAGACCACTCACTTCGAGTGGAACAACCAAGCCGACCAAGCTTTTCACGAGCTGAAGAAGATGCTGGCCACGCCACCTGTCCTGGCGGCGCCGACTGAGAAAGAGCCCATGCTCCTCTACATTGCTGCAACCAGCCGGGTGGTCAGCACCGTCATCATAGTCCAGCGCCCAGAAGAGGGCCGAGCCTAGCCGGTCCAGAGGCTGGTGTACTATTTGAGCGAGGTGCTGTCTACCTCGAAGCAGAACTACCCGCACTACCAGAAGATGTGCTATGGCGTGTACTTCGCCGCCAAGAAGCTGAAGCCCTACTTCCAAGAGCACCCCATCACGGTCGTATGCACCGCCCCGCTTGCCGAGATCATAGGCAGTCGGGATGCATCCGGCCGGGTGGCGAAATGGGCCATCGAGCTGGCCCCCTACACGATCTTCTACCAGCCTCGCACCGCCATCAAGTCCCAAGCATTGGCGGACTTCCTCGTCGACTGGGCCGAGACCCAGTACCTACCGCCAGCTCCCGGCTCCACTCATTGGCGCATGCACTTCGACGGGTCCAAGATGCGCACCGGCTTGGGAGCCGGCGTCATCCTCACCTCTCCCAAAGGCGACAAGCTCAGATACACGCTGCAAATTCACTTTGCCACCTCCAACAACGTGGCCGAGTACGAGGCGCTCATACACGGGCTCCGGCTTGCCAAAGAGCTCGGCATACGCCGGATCCTATGTTACGGCGACTCGGACTTGGTAGTCCAGCAATCATCCGGCGACTGGGACGCCAAGGACGCAAATATGGCAAGCTACCGCTTCCTCGTTCAGCAGATCAGCGGGTACTTTGAAGGATGCGAGTTCCTCCACGTACCGCGAGCCGACAACGAGCCAGCTGATACCCTGGCTCGAATAGGCTCCACTCGGCAGGCAATACCAACCGGTGTCTCTTTGCAACGCCTCCTCAAGCCGTCTATCAAGCCGTCTCCAGAGTCCGATTCCATCTTCGTGCCGCCTGACCCCGACGCGGCCAGGTCCGGCTCGAAGAACCAAGCAGGTGACCCGAGGACTTCGATAGTCGGCCCGGGGACGTCAGTAGGCGGCTCGGGGATTTCCGTAGTTACGCCCGACCCGGGGACTGCCACACCCGGCTCGGGGACTGCGGTAGTCGGCCCGGGGACTGCACCAACACAACAGGCGGCGGCTGACTCCAGCATTTCACCACCCAGCCCGCACGCCCTGGTCGCAGTAGCCGTGTTGGCAATATAAGAAGTCGCAGCTCCATCATGGGCTCAGTCCATCCTCAACTTCCTAATAAACCAAGATCTGCCGGCTGACGAAACAGAGGCATGACAAGTCCAACGCCGAGCCGGAGCATACACAATCGTCAACAGAGAGCTCGTCAGGCGCAGTGTCACTGGAGTCTTCCAGCGATGCGTCGAGCAAGAGAAGGGCATTGCAATCCTCAGAGACATCCACCAAGGAGAATGCAGCCACCATGCGGCCTCAAGATCACTCGTCGCTAAAGCTTTCCGCCATGGGTTCTTTTGGCTAACTGCTTTGGATGACGCCAAGGAGTTAGTTAAACATTGCAAAGGGTGCCAAGTCTTCAGCTCCAAGCAACACATGCTGGCTTCGGCACTCAAGACCATTCTCCTCACTTGGCCCTTTGTCGTTTGGGGACTGGACATGGTGGGCCCATTCAAGATGGCGCGCGGCGGCATGACACATCTGCTTGTCGCCGTGGACAAATTCACCAAATGGATTGAGGCAAAGCCGATCAAGAAGCTGAATGGGCCGACTGCCGTGACATTCATCGCAGATATAACAACTCGCTACGGCGTGCCACACAGCATCATCACCGACAACGGCACGAATTTCGCCAAGGGAGCATTGGCACGTTTCTGCGCGACGCAGGGCATCCGGTTGGACTTAGCGTCCGTTGCCCACCCGCAGTCAAACGGCCAAGTCGAGCGAGCCAACGGTCTCATCCTTTCCGGCATCAAGCCCCGACTGGTCGTACCACTGGAATGTTCGGCCGGCTGTTGGCTCGATGAGCTGCCGGCCGTCCTCTGGAGTCTGCGCACTACCCCAAACAAGTCAACCGGCTTCACTTCTTTCTTCCTCATGTATGGTGCCGAGGCGGTCATCCCAACTGACATCGAGTTCGACTCGCCTCGGGTAACCATGTACACAGAGGCGGAGGCCAAGGAAGCACGAGAAGACAACGTCGACCTGCTGGAAGAAGGCCGGCTGTTAGCCCTCAGCCGGTCCGCCATCTACCAGCAGGGCTTGCGCCGCTACCACAGCCGGAAGGTCAGACCAAGATCTTTCCAAGAAGGCGACCTCGTGCTCCGGCTGATCCAGTGAACAGCCGCCCAGCACAAGCTCTCGGCCCCTTGGGAAGGCCCCTTTGTCATCAGCAGAGCACTGGGAAATGACTCCTACTACCTGATCGACGCACAGAAGCCGAAGGCACGAAAGAGAGACGACTCCGGCAAAGAGTCGGAACGACCATGGAATGCCAACCTCCTCCGAAGATTTTAAAGTTGAAATGCAGTATGTATCACGCTAACTTTTGTACTAAGTACGAGACAATAGGCCACCCGAGGAGAGCTCGGGGACTGCCATCTTTTATCTATAAATGAAGAATATCATGCTTATGATCATGTCATTACATTCACTTTTTTCGTCCGGCACCGGGTTCGACTAGTCGGCCCGGGGACTGGCCGCCTTGAGTTATATTAGAAGTCCTACCCGCGGTCAGACAAGTAGTGTGCCGGCACCCAAGCCTTCTCTTGGCAAAAGTCGCAGTTCGAAGAACCGGCTGTCCGGCTGGCAAGAGTTAAAGGCAGGAAAGGACGCCCACACGAAAAATGGCTAGGGACTAATGGACTAATATAACAAAAGCTAGTTTTTCTCCCACCACCGACTGACTACCAGCGTAGCCGGCCGGCCGGCTTCCATTCACCTCGCTCCAATCTAAGAAAGCTCGAGTACTTGTCTTCCCCCCCTAAAAAATATAGCCGAGTTCTTCCCTAGCCACAGGCTGCAGAGCAGCTGCCGGTTGGGAAGGCAGCAGCCAGGGGAAGGCGGCAAAGGAAACAGCCTAAAGATAAAAAGCATACGCGAATGGAAGCCAAACACACACACGATCATATTTACATAAAAGGCCTTCGAAAGGCCAGCATTCAACATAGTTTGAATACACCCCTAGTGGGTGGAACTGCGCAAGTTTAATAAAAATTGTTCAGAGAGTAACAAGCAGGAAAAGCAAGGACGGCAGATTAAGCCAAGGGAGCGACTGGCGAGTCGGGCAGGTCGGTAGAGACGGCAGTGCTGGCTGGAGGAGTGGCCTGTTGGCGAACCTCGGCATGATCACCACCTCCCGCAAAGGGCGCGCTAGCACGCGCCTCGTTGCTGGAGGCACGGTCAGGCTGGGGCTGGCTGGCCGCTTCACCGGCCGGCTCGACGTCTTCGCCTTCCTCTTCTTCGTCGTCTTCACCTTCATCGCTGGAAGCGATCTTCTCCGCCGAGTCCTCACCCGCTGCTGGGTCCAGCCCGAACCATTCCTCCAGCTGGGCAGCGCCGTCGTCATTTATCTCAGGAGCAAAGACGCTGATGTCAGTGCACTCGGCGATCGTCGAGGCACGCTGAGCGATAGCCGACCGCACCTCCTCCATCTCCTCGTCGGCCTCCAGCCGCCAGGTGCGCAGCTGGTCCAGGTTCAGCCCGGGATACCAGGCTCGGACGAACTCCAGTGCCCGCCCAGCTCCAAGCCGGGCCGCCGATGCCTTCCAGGCCTCGAAGCGGCCAACCGCAACCTCCAGCCAGTCGGTAGTCCGACTCGGGGTGCGGGGAATCGCTTCGCCTGGCCAGAGAGCGGCCAACACCTGCGCCCCGGCGCGCTGGAGGCGGCGGAGCATGCGGTGAGCCGGCTGCAGCCGGGCTTGGACCGCCAAGAGTTGCTCCTCAAGCGTCCGGCTCGCGTCCGGCACGATTTCAGCCCCCGCCTACCGACGCGCCTCGCGGTGGGCCTCAATGGTATGAGTGGCAAAGACGGAGTAGCCGGGGAAGTAGTCTGCACAAAGAACAAAAAGCAGCACAAGTCAGAACACAAATCAGGGGGCAAGGGGCAAGCAAGGAGTGAGGAAGGCGGCTTACCATCGATCAGATCCTCAACCCGGCTGAAGCCCTCGCTCAGCGCTTGTTTTGCCTCAGCCCAGCCCGCCGCTTTGGTCTCGAACTCAGCTTTGAGGGCGTCCTTGCTGTCCTGCGCCTTCTTCATGAAGAAAATATGCCCTAGAGGCAATAATAAAGTTATTATTTATTTCCTTATATCATGATAAATGTTTATTATTCATGCTAGAATTGTATTAACCGGAAACATAATACATGTGTGAATACATAGACAAACAGAGTGTCACTAGTATGCCTCTACTTGACTAGCTCGTTAATCAAAGATGGTTATGTTTCCTAACCATAAACAAAGAGTTGTTATTTGATTAACGGGATCACATCATTAGGTGAATGATCTGATTGACATGACCCATTCCATTAGCTTAGCACCCGATCGTTTAGTATGTTGCTATTGCTTTCTTCATGACTTATACATGTTCCTATGACTATGAGATTATGCAACTCCCGTTTGCAGGAGGAACACTTTGTGTGCTACCAAACGTCACAACGTAAATGGGTGATTATAAAGGTGCTCTATAAGTGTCTCCAAAGGTACATATTGGGTTGGCGTATTTCGAGATTAGGATTTGTCACTCCGATTGTCGAAGAGGTATCTCTCGGCCCTCTCGGTAATACACTTCACATAAGCCTTGCAAGCATTGCAACTAATGAGTTAGTTGTGAGATGATGTATTATGGAACGAGTAAAGAGACTTGCCGGTAACGAGATTGAACTAGGTATGGGATACTGACGATCGAATCTCGGGCAAGTAACATACCGATGACAAAGGGAACAACGTATGTTGTTGCGGTCTGACCGATAAAGATCTTTGTAGAATATGTAGGAGCCAATATGGGCATCCAGGTCCCGTTATTGGTTATTGACCGGAGACGTGTCTCGGTCATGTCTACATTGTTCTCGAACCCGTAGGGTCCGCACGCTTAACGTTTCGATGATAGTTATATTATGAGTTTATGAGTTTTGATGTACCGAAGGAGTTCGGAGTCCCGGATGAGATCGGGGACATGACGAGGAGTCTCAAAATGGTCGAGACGTAAAGATCGATATATTGGACGACTATATTCGGACATCGGAAAGGTTCCGAGTGATTCGGGTATTTTTCGGAGTACCGGGGAGTTACGGGAATACGGGGAAGAGTATTGGGCCTTAATGGGCTTTAGTGGGAAGGAGCCAGGAGGTGGCGCGCGCCCCTCCCAAGCCCAATCCGAATTGGACAAGGGGTTTGGGGCGCGGCCCCCCTCTCCCTTCCTTCTCCACTTCCCTCCTTTCCCCCCTTTAAGCACGAATATGATTTGATCATGTTTATTGTAATACGGTTATTCATTTAAGTAAGAGAATAAATTGTTATTCTGTTTACATGAATAAAACCTTATATGGTTACACACCCAATAAAAATAGTTCGTTGGATCTCGATCGTAGTGATACACATAATCATAATATTGAAACCAAAAGATGCAAAGTTAATAATGATAGTGCAACTTATTTATAGCACTGCCGTTTAGGTCATATTGGTGTAAAGCGCATGAAGAAACTCCATGCTGATGGGATTTTGGAATCACTTGATTATGAATCACTTGATGCTTGCAAACCATGCCTCATGGGCAAGATGACTAAGACTCCGTTCTCCAGAGCGAGCAACTGACTTATTGGAAATAATACATACTGATGTATGCGGTCCGATGAGTGTTAAGGCTCACGGCAAGTATCGCTATTTTCTGAACTTCACAGATGATTTGAGCAGATATTGGTATATCTACTTGATGAAACATAAGTCTGAAACATTTGAAAAGTTCAAAGAATTTTAGAGTGAAGTGGAAAATCATGGTGACAAGAAAATAAAGTTTCTACAATCTGATCGCAGAGACAAATATTTGAGTTACGAGTTTGGTCTTCAATTAAAACAATGTGGAATAGTTTCACAAACTCATGCCACATGGAACACCACAGCATAATAGTGTGTCCGAACGTCATAACCGTACTTTATTGGATATAGTACAATTTATGATGTCTCTTACCGATCTACCACTATCGTTTTGGGGTTATGCATTAAAGACAGCTGCATTCACGTTAAAAGGGCACCATCTAAATCTGTTGAGACGACACCGTATGAACTGTGGTTTGGCAAGAAACCAAAGTTATCGTTTCTTAAAGTTTGGGGTTGCAATGCTTATGTAAAAAAAAGTTTCATCCTGATAAGCTCAAACCCAAATCGGAATAGTGTGTCTTCATAGGATACCCAAAAAGTTACTGTTGGGTACACCTTTTATCACAGATCCAAAGGCAAGACATTCGTTGCTAAGAATGGATCATTTCTAGAGAAGGAGGTTCTCTCGAAAGAAGTGAGTGGGAGGAAAGTAGAACTTGATAAGGTAATTGTACCTTCTCCCTTATTGGAAAGTAGTTCATCACAGAAATCTATTCCTGTGACTACTACACCAATTAGTGAGGAAGCTAATGATGATGATCATGTAACTTCAGATCAAGTTACTACCGAATCTCGTAGGTAAACCAGAGTAAGATCCGCACCAGAGTGGTACAGTAATCCTGTTCTGGAGGTCATGCTACTTGACCATGACGAACCTATGAACTATGAAGAAGCGATGGTGAGCCCAGATTCCGCAAAATGGCTTGAGGCCATAAAATCTAAGATGGGATCCATGTATGAGAACAAAGTGTGGACTTTGGTGGACTTGCCCGAGGATCGGCAAGCCATTGATAATAAATGGATCTTCAAGAGGAAGACGGACACGGATAGTAGTGTTACTATCTACAAAGCTAGAATTGTCGCAAAAGGTTTTCGACAAGTTCAAGGTGTTGACTACAATGAGAGTTTCTCACTCGTATCTATGCTTAAGTCTGTCAGAATCATGTTAGCAATTGCCGCATTTTATGAAATCTGGCAAATGGATAAACAAAACTGCATTCCTTAATGGATTTATTAAAGAAGAGTTGTATGTGATGCAACAAGATGGTTTTGTCAATCCTAAAGGTGCTAACAAAATATGCAAGCTCCAGCAATCCATTTATGGACTGGTGCAAGCATCTCGGAGTTGGAATATACGCTTTGATAAGTTGATCAAAGCATATAGTTTTATACAGACTTGCGATGAAATCTGTATTTACAAGAAAGTGAGTGGGAGCACTACAACGTTTCTGATAAGTATATGTGAATGACATATTGTTGATCGGAAATAATGTAGAATTATTCTGCAAAGCATAAAGGAGTGTTTGAAAGGAATTTTCCAAAGAAAGACCTCAGTGAAGCTGCTGACATATTGAACATCAAGATCTATAGAGATAGATCAAGATGCTTGATAAGTTTTTTTTCAATGAGTACATACCTTGACAAGATTTTGAAGTAGTTCAAAATAGAACAGTCAAAGAAAGAGTTCTTGTCTGTGTTACAAGGTGTGAAATTGAGTAAGACTCAAAACCCGACCACGACAGAAGATAGAAAGAGAATGAAAGTCATTCCCTATGCCTCAGCCATAGGTTCTATAAAGTATGCCATGCTATGTGCCAGATCTGTTGTATACCCTACACTGATTTTGGCAAGGTAGTACAATAGTGATCTAGGAGTAGATCACTGGACAGCGGTCAAAATTATCCTTAGTGAAATAAGGATATGTTTCTCGATTATGGAGGTGACAAAAAGGTTCGTCGTAAAGGGTTATGTCGATGCAAGTTTTGACACTAATCCAGATGACACTAAGTCTCAATCTGGATACATATTGAAAGTGGGAGCAATTAGCTAGAGTAGCTCTGTGCAGAGCATTGTTGACATAGAAATTTGCAAAATACATACGGATCTGAATGTGGCAGACCCGTTGACTAAACTTCTCTCACAAGCAAAACATGATCACACCTTAGTACTCTTTGGGTGTTAATCGCATAGCGATGTGAACTAGATTACTGAATCTAGTAAACCTTTGGGTGTTGGTCACATGAAGATGTGAACTAATCACATAAAGATGTGAACTATTAGTGTTAAATCACATGATGATGTGAACTAGATTATTGACTCTAGTGCAAGTGGGAGACTGAAGGAAATATGCCTAGAGGCAATAATAAGGTTATTATTTATTTCCTTATATCATGATAAATGTTTATTATTCATGCTAAAATTGTATTAACCGGAAACATAATACATGTGTGAATACATAGACAAACAGAGTGTCACTAGTATGCCTCTACTTGACTAGCTCGTTAATCAAAGATGGTTATGTTTCCTAACCATAAACAAAGAGTTGTTATTTGATTAACGGGATCACATCATTAGGTGAATGATCTGATTGACATGACCCATTCCATTAGCTTAGCACCCGATCGTTTAGTATGTTGCTATTGCTTTCTTCATGACTTATACATGTTCCTATGACTATGAGATTATGCAACTCCCGTTTGCCGAAGGAACACTTTGTGTGCTACCAAACGTCACAACGTAAATGGGTGATTATAAAGGTGCTCTACAGGTGTCTCCAAAGGTACATGTTGGGTTGGCGTATTTCGAGATTAGGATTTGTCACTCCAATTGTCGAAGATGTATCTCTGGGCCCTCTCGGTAATACACTTCACATAAGCCTTGCAAGCATTGCAACTAATGAGTTAGTTGTGAGATGATGTATTACGGAACGAGTAAAGAGACTTGCCGGTAACGAGATTGAACTAGGTATGGAATACCGACGATCGAATCTCGGGCAAGTAACATACCGATGACAAAGGGAACAACGTATGTTGTTATGCGGTCTGACCGATAAAGATCTTCGTAGAATATGTAGGAGCCAATATGGGCATCCAGGTCCCGCTATTGGTTATTGACCGGAGACGTGTCTCGATCATGTCTACATTGTTCTCGAACCCGTAGGGTCCGCACGCTTAAGGTTTCGATAATAGTTATATTATGAGTTTATGAGTTTTGATGTACCGAAGGAGTTTGGAGTCCCGGATGAGATCGGGGACATTACGAGGAGTCTCGAAATGGTCGAGACATAAAGATCGATATATTGGACGACTATATTCGGACATCGGAAAGGTTCCGAGTGATTCAGATATTTTTCGGAGTACCGGGGAGTTACGGGAATACGGGGAAGAGTATTGGGCCTTAATGGGCTTTAGTGGGAAGGAGCCAGGAGGTGGCGCGCGCCCCTCCCAAGCCCAGTCCGAATTGGACAAGGGGTTTGGGGCGCGGCCCCCCTCTCCCTTCCTTCTCCACTTCCCTCCTTTCCCCCCTTCTCCTAGTTGGACTAGGAAAGAAGGAGTCCTACTCCCGGTGGGAGTAGGACTCCCCTTGGCGCGCCCTCCTCCTAGGGCCGGCCTCTTCCTCTCTTGATCCTTCATATACGGGGGCAGGGGGGCACCCTAGAAACAAGTTGATCCACGTGATTATATTCTTAGCCGTGTGCGGTGCCCCCTTCCACCATAGTCCTCGATAATATTGTAGCGGTGCTTGGGCGAAGCCCTGCGACAGTAGAACATCAAGATCGTCACCACACCGTCGTGCTGACGAAACTCTTCCCTGACACTTTGCTGGATCGGAGTCCGGGGATCGTCATCGAGCTGAACGTGTGCTAGAACTCGGAGGTGTCGTAGTTTCGGTGCTTGATCGGTCGGGCCGTGGAGACGTACGACTACATCAACCAAGTTAACGCTTCCGTTGTTGATCTACAAGGGTACGTAGATCACACTCTCCCCCTCTCGTTGCTATGCATCACCATGATCTTGCGTGTGCATAGGAATTTTTTTGAAATTACTACAAAACCCAACACTTCAGGGCCGCCTTGTGGCTCTCCTCCTGGTCGGCCAACTTCTTGGCCAGGCGGTCACGCTCCAGGACCAAGGCATTGTACTCGGCTTCCTTGGCGCGAAGGGCGGCCTGGGCCCCGCTGAGCTACCCCCTCAAGTCGGCATTGGCTCCTGCAAGCATGAAGACAAAGGAAAAATCAATAAGGAAGAAGTCGTCAGGAAAGATCCGACCCGACTGCTCAGCAGTCGGCCCGAATCTCGGGGACTACACCCAGTGGGTGCGCTGACGCGCCCCCACAGGAGATGAACGAGACAAAGCACGCACTCCGGCTGTTGATCAGGTCCTCAGTTTTCTGGCCCAGCTCCTGAGCCTGGGAGTTGAAGGCAGCAGCGCGGAGGTTATGGTATTCCTGGAAGATCAGACAGGATGCAAGAATAAGATAGCTGTCAGGACCTAGTAAGTTCCAAGCCGCCTGCTCAGCAGCCGACTCGGAACTCGGGGACTACACCCAGTGGGTGCGCTGACGCGCCCCCACGGAAGAAATCAAAAAAGCAAAACAACCAAGGCCAGAAGGCTCACCCGGATGACGGCCCGCGTTGTGAGGAACTCTTGGGTATATCGCTGCAGCGAAGCGGCCTGGGCTTGAAGCCGGTTCCGGACCTCCTGGGCCGCCGTGTTCAGCTCGGCCGTCCCCCCGCTAGGCGTCCACTCGGACGTGCTGGCGCTGGCTGCCTCCAGGGCCCCCGCCGTCTGGCTGGCGCCCGCAGCTCGGTGCGGCTCCGGCGCGGAGGTAGCTCCCCCTACGCGCCGGCGAAATGCCGGCTGCACCTCAAGGCCGGTCCCTGCCTCCGGCTCGCCCCCGGCCGGCTGCTCTGGCGCCGCGGCTGGTTGGCCGCTTTGGCCCGCTCCAGTCGGCGCCGTCTGCGGCGCCTCCTCCACGAAGACCATGTGGTCCTCCCTCCTCTCCATCACCGGCGGGTCTTGGTCGACCTCCTCTGACGGGGGCATGGGGATGTCGTGGGCCATGGCGCGGAGGGGAACGACGAGCTGCAGAGGCTGGTTGTGCGAGGCCTCCGCCTCCGTCTCCGCGGCTGCCGCCTCCTCCCGGGCCTTGGCCGCCGCGTCGGCCTGCTCCTTCGCTGCCTGGGCGGTCCTTCGCTCCGCCGCCTCCTGCTCCTCCCGCGCCTCTCGTGCGTTCCGCTCCGTGGCCTCCATGAGGTTGGCGCGGGGATCCACGCGGCGGGAGCCTGAGGACCCTCCAGTCGGCCCGACTATGGAGCCGCCAAGACCTCGCTCGAGGAAAAGCGGTGCCCTGCCCGGCGAGCAAAGAAAGGTTTAGAAGAGCCTCAATCAAAGAGGACAACAAAAAAATACAAGACGTTTGACGACTTACGCCGAGATCGCCTGCGGCTATCTCACCGCCTTGCGGAAGCGGGCCGCCTTCACGGCCGCCTCATCCCGCTTGGTCGCCGCCGTGGAACCCTTGGATTTCTTCGGCCGGCTGCCGAAGTAGGTCGACGAGGCCCGACGTTTCTGCGCGCCGCCACGGGCAGCCGGCGTGGCAGACAGGCCCGCACCTTGATGATCAAGCGCCGGCTGGTGGTGCGGGGCGGCTTCGACCTCGTCATCGTCCGCCCAGTCCTCGAGGCCGGCCCTGAGCCCCGCGCCTCCTGCCTCGTCGCCTTCCCCCACGATGGCATCTTCCATGGCGGCCGCTCCCAGGTCCAGATCATCGACATCGTCCACCGTGCGGTCGGGGAGGAGTTGGCGCTCTACCCCTGCGGCCCCGGCGGTCGGCGGAAGAAGAGGGTTCTGCTGAGGGCAAACCAATTGATCAGAAGTCGGCCATCATGAGGCCGGCTACAAAAAGGAAGAAAAGAAGAAAAACTTACAGCAGGCGGAGGGTTGGCGCGAGAATACGGCCCCTTGCCGTATCGCCAATCCTCGGCGAGCTTGCAGTTGGAGATGTAGTTCACCATGTAAGACACCTCGGCATGAGGCATCTCCCTAGTGCTCAGCCGGCACGGGTCGAAGCGGCCGCTTATCTGGCAAATCATGTGAGGCCGGCCTTGGAGCGGAAGTACTCGGCGCTCCATGAAGGCGGCCACCAGGTCGGCTCCGGTTAGGCCCTCCGACTGGATCATCACCCAGAGCCGGGAGACGGCTGCGTTCCCGACCTGAGACAACGACCTGGCCCGGTAGCTCCACGAGGGTTGCCTCCCAGCCGGCGGGCCGGCTACGTAAGCCGGCAGGTTGACGAAGTCGCCTTGCTGGGCGACGTTCTTCACGTAAAAATAGGACTTCTGCTAGACCTTCACCGACTGGATCAGCGGGATGGGCGGGAACGGATTGTTCTCGCCCGTCCGCCTCATGGCAATGAAGGCTCCGCAGGGGGCGGGAACGCTCGCGACAACGGTGCCGAGCTTGCTCTGGAAGAATTCTCCCCAGAGCTCGAGAGTGGGGAGAACCCCAAGAAAGCCCT
This sequence comes from Triticum aestivum, assembly GCF_018294505.1. NCBI lineage: Eukaryota > Viridiplantae > Streptophyta > Magnoliopsida > Poales > Poaceae > Triticum > Triticum aestivum. Next base: position 613,356,858 of record NC_057806.1, on the reverse strand, counting down.
CGCACAGGGTGACGAAAGCCGACAGCAGCATCACCGCGTTGGGCGTGAGGTGATGCGGTTGGAGGTGGTAAAATTCAAGAAAAGCGCGAAGGAATCCGCTCGCTGGGAGGCCGAAGCCGCGCAGGCAGTGCGAGCGGAAGATTACCCGCTGGCCCTCCTCCGGTGCCGGCGAAATCTCTCTCACTTGCGCACGACGAACCCGCACGTAGTTCTCGCCCGGCAGACGCCGCGTCCGGCGGAGGAACTCAACGTGGTCCTCGTGGACGTTGGAGCCATCCCACGAGCTCGACAACGCCATGGGAGCGACGCGGCGAGGAACCAGGCGACGCGACGGCGGAGACACGCACGACCCCACCACGGCGGGACCGAAGGAACCAAGAGGTCCGACGGCGGAGCGGCGCGGCAATGGGTCGCTGCGGCGGCGAAGGGAAGAAGAAGGAAGGTGAGAAGGGGCGGAGCGAGGGAGAGCGTGCGAGCCTCTGCCGCTCCCTCTCCTCCCCCTACTTATAGACCCGCGCGGCGAAGCCGAGGAGGCGTGGTGTGGGGGAACGTGGGATCAACTGCGCCCACTCCCCCACATCCCGCGATTATTGATGGCGTAATAAAACCGCCGTGGGAAGGCGAGCGGTCCGTTGTGGGCCGCAGAAGATCCGCGCTCGGGCCGAGGCCTAGGAGTGGCGGGCCCGGGCCTACGGCGGCGTCCCATCGCGCGCGTGCGTTGGCAGGTTTTCCTTGCCACATGGCCCGCGGGATGGCGCGCGGTCAGCTCGCAGGCCGACCCACGTTCCCGCCTATAAGAAACGGAGCTTTCCGAAGACGGCGCGCATAAGCAAAGCCGGCTCCTCAGGATAGGAAGCTGACCAAGCTTCTCGTCCCTTTGTCAGCCTTGAAGCTCGATCAGCTTCGGGGACTACTGTCGGAGTAAATGACCACGGGTAGCCTAGCCGGCTCCCCCTGGCCCTTCTGAAAAAATTACGAGCCGATCCGGCCCTCAAGAATCCAAGACGTGGGGCCGCCTTCCCCTTGGCGGCTGTCTCCCAGGCCGACTATCGGAAGGCGGCCCGACTTTAGCCCTCATGAAGAAAGCCGCAGGAGGGCCGGCTCCAAGAAGCCGACCGCAAGAAGCCGACTCCCACAAAGCGGTCAATATCGTACTCTCAAAGTCTGCATCCACATAACGGCGATGTGACGGGGCGTGGCTACAGTAAAGCCTGCCACCCCCGAATCCCGGAGCACGCCTGGCACAGTGCGCCGTACGGGGTGGCCATGACCCGTCCGGCGCGGCACTGTTGCCATGTTGACCCTGATGCCACCCACGACGGGTTGTCAGCGCGGCCCACGGGCGGTGGGCTCCTTCAGGCAGAGAGACACCCGAAGGCGGCCAGGCCTCCTCCAGTCGGCCCAAGACGGGGCCGGCTCCCCACAGCCGGCTTGCTTCCTCCCTCGAAGGAGACGCCCCATTAAGGGGACAAGACGAGGCGTGGCTACAGCGATCGCCCGCCGGGCGGCGGCACTGTAGCCACGCTTACCTCGGCGAAGCCCTCGTCACCAGGTTTGAAGCAACAGTGACCAGCCACCGACAAGGCCCTTGACAGTGGGGTCTGCCTGTCGACCAAGGAACCGGCAGCCGGCGGGACCCACTAGCCGGCGGGCCCCAGCAGCCGGCGCAGAAGTCGGCGAGCGTAGACACAGACGGCTAGGGCCCACGCCCAGCCAGATTACCATTGTACCCCCGGGGGGTGGGCCTATATAAACCCCCCGGGGCACCCATGCAAAGGGTGGATCTGAGCTAGTTTTAGACACCACATAGAGAGGAGAGGAGAGCTAGTCGTGCCCTTCTTCTTCTCGCCAAACAGCTCGAGGAGCATCTTGTAGCCACTCGTTGATCTAGTGATCATGCGGAGACCCCGCAGAGCAGCAGTAGGGGTGTTATCTCCTCGGAGAGCCCTGAAGCTGGGTAAGATTCGCCGGCGTGCATGTCTTCGCCTCATCCCGCTTCCAGGCACCGGCGACATCTTACTGGCTCCCACAATGATAAGCCACCCGTTGGCATATGTCGCACCTACCACCCGACAATGAGCTACTGAAGTTGTGTCGAATCCGATGAACTACCGAATCAAACCTAGCACATACCCCATCATTTGTGCACTTGAGAACACCCATCCGGGGTGTTGCGGCATGGTAGAAACCCAGCGCACCACCTTTCACGTGCAGTCGTCGCACGATATGACCGGCATCAGCAAGTCGGCGAGTCGCTGCGCCAGCGCCGAGCCCGGGAGATGGACGGGCATGTATTTGCCGGCGAATCTTCAACGAGAGAGATTTGAGTGGCTACAGGAGGAACCGGCACCTGCATGTGGCCCGGAGGCGTCGCCGTGGTTATGCGGTCTGCTTCCCGGCCAATCCATGGCTAGGCGCAGCCTCCGGCGGCCAGAGTCGCCAAATCTGGCGCCGACGGCAACAGCCGCAGATCCACCGCTTTTTCGCCGGCCATGGGACGAGGCGACGCAAATCCGAGCGGTAGGGGACAGCGGCGAGCCTACTGAGCGTCCCTGGCGGGCGCCGGCGAGGGGTGGGAGGGGCGGCGCGGGCAGTGGAGGAGGGGGGCAGTGGAGGAGAGACGCGGCTTTTACCCAGCCTCCGCGTGGCGGAGAAAATATAAGAAGATTTTAAGGGAGAGGGCAGATAAGGGATTAAATAGGTGCCTGTTAGAGGAGTAAAACCATATTTTTAGTCCTCTAACCAATTATAAGGGATCGATTAGAGTTATCCTAAGTAGCATTTAAGCAAATCCAAGGAATGTGAATGTGATTTGACTTTGCTTGATGCTGCTCCTATCCTATGGTCAATGTCTCGGTGGCTGGCAGACACCTGAGATGAGGTTGCTAATGAGTCAGTTGGCGCAACAGCACAACGTAGCGTATGCTTATGACGCGCAGGGCCATCGCAATGTGTGAATCGAGGTTTGATCTCTCTCAGTAAACGAACGGAGTTGGAGCAGTAGTAGTTACTACAATAGCACAGGTAGGCCCCAAACAAAGGTGGCGGTAGGAATTGCACAGCTTGAGCATCGATTGATCTGGCCGTGTGTGTTTTGGCAGAAGCATCTATCATCTATGGCTGTGATCAGTGGACGGACCACCGGTTTGTGTCCGGGACAAAGATGGCAGGGAACGCAACATATCTCGAGCAAAGCGACAGGTGCCCGAGTGAGTCCAACGTGCGTTTGGGTGCCTGAGTCCTACGCGCGCTGCACCTGGGCCGTGCTGGTGCTCGTGAGTGGGGTCGACACACGGACGGACACGACGGATGTCCCCTTCACGTGCCCGCTGTCTGGTTTCTGCGGCTCACCGCCGTTGGGTTGTCCTGGCTCCCTGAGCCCCTCCTCCTCCTGCGCCGCTGATCGAGCAGCGGTTGGCGGCGACGGCCATCTCCCCTGTAATTTTATTTTATTTGTTACCGTGGCTTGTTTGTCGCCCAGCTAGCTTGCGCAGTCGCCCGTGAAAGGCACCTGGAAGTAGTGGTACGTACGTGTAGCAATCAACACACGCAACGGCAAGCACGAATCGCTCGTCGGTGGAAGGTGAACCGAGGGCCGAACCCCGGGCTGTGAAGTGTGTTGTTGGTGGAAATGGCGTGGGCTTGAGGAGCCGAACGTGCTCCCCTCACCTGCCTCTGCCTGCCTGGATCGCGACGCGGGTACGCAACCCGGCCTACTGACGGCAGGTGCACCTGAGGATGGGTGCGCCGCCGTGATGCGGTGTGGCAGCATCAGTGCCGTGCCGTGCGCCGCGGCGGTGGCGAGATTTTTTTTTTTTTTTTGAGAAATCACCGGGGAAGGAGTCCCTCCACCTGAATATATTACTCAAAGTGGCCATTATGCCAAGAGAATGATTTAATTTATTGAAAAAACCGGATCAAAAACCTGAACAAGCTGATCCAGTTTATAAGAAAAACCAGACCGAAAACCGTACAAGTAATAAGGTTACAAAAGGACGAGAAGAACAGGATGCCAAGATAAGGCAGGACCTAGCTAGCAGAAGGACCAACACCACAAAAAACACAAGTAGACGTGGGGTGTCGTCGAAGGATCACAATACCAAGACTTTGCGAGCAACCTAACGCATCGCACCGACGTGCATACCGAACCTACGGCGCAACGCAGGAGCAACTACAACCAACAAATGCCAAGCACGAACCTTGACTGGGAGCTCCGCCAGTAAAATTCAGAACAATTAGCAAGTTGGGGAGGCTTCTTGTGCCGTCACCGAGCAAAAATGAACCGGGACAATACCAAAAGCACGAAGCTCGCTGCAACACAATAGTAGCCATGGGAGGGGTCTTGAGCCTGCACAACAACAGGGACGACACAAAGGCACCGCCGGCGAACCCCTACAACACACCGCCAACAACAGACAGACGGGGTAGAGATGGCCGTTCCATAGCATGGAGCAGTGACGTTGCCAGACCCCCAACACACAACACCGTCGACCCCAAGCCAGTCGCACCACCACCACCGACATCCCCACCAATAGCAGTTACGCAACAAAACAACCTAGCCAACTTCTCGATGATGCCTTCAAGAAGAGATGTGACACACGTTGCGTCGCCATCATCGGTTCCAGGTAAACCCGAAAACAGAGTTTCCTCCGAAGTTGAGCATAGGGTGGTGAAATCAACATTCCGACGACGCCTTCAAGAAGGTTAGTGGCGCCCAGGGGCATGACCGTCGTCGGCTCTGAGCAGAGCATGGCTTTCACCGAGTTGAGCACACACACTATGAACAAATTATTCGAGATAGACTGCGCACCTGCACCACCATGAAGCATTGGGCCATTGCAGCCCCGATGCCACACATAATCGAGATTTTTTTAGGCAACTCCATTATTTGGTTTTTTGGGGGTCTACATTATTTTTTTATTAGGGATCTACAGTATTTGGTTGTCTTTTTTAAGGGGTTAAACCAAGCTTTATTACTTAAAAATCACATATTGTGGAATACAAAAAGAATCATGGAAACGTCAAGCCAGACATGACGCCCTTGATCAAGAGAGTGTGAAAACTTGGCTAACTTATCTGCATCTCTATTTGCTTCCCTACCTTCAAAAGTAAACTCCAGTATTTGGTTGTCTTGCTGGAATTGAACCGCACAGGGCTGTGGCACAAACCAGGCCGGCCGAAGCGGCGCTTCTCCTAACCTTTTTTTAGAGAGGCGCTGGGAGCTCCTATACGGCGCTTCAAGCGCCCATTCGGGGAACTAGCGCTCACGCCGCCATGAACATGGGCCAGCCCAGTGCGGGTGCTTGCTCGCTCGGCACGTCACTCGTTCGCTAGTGACTCGTCAATCATTGACTTTTGGAAGAAAAAACAGAAAAATATGAATAAAAAAATTAAAAATCATGAATTCAAAAATATTCATGGATTTTGAAAAAGTTCACAAACTTCAAAAGGTTCATCAATTTGAGAAAAACACAGGTTTTTCAAAAAAGTTCATCGAATTTGGAAAAAAACATTCATATATAAGAAAAATCTTCAGATTTGAAAAAACAAATTTGAATAAAATTCATCAAGTTTTTTAAAAAGTTCATGAAAATTTGAAAAAAAATCATCGGTTTCAAAAAAAAATCATCAAAAATGAAAAAATTCATCAAAAAAGGAAAAAACTTCAACAATTTGAAAATAAGTTCATCAACTTTTCAAAAAAGTTCATTAGTTTTAAAAGTTTCACGAATTTGAAATGTTTTCATATAAGGAAGAAGAAAAACAAAAAAAGGAAAACAGAAAATGAAAACGTGAAAAAGAAGAAACGATGGGGAAAATGTAATTTATTACACTGGGCTAAGTGGCAGAGTGTTTAGTGTAGTGTACCACGATGCAAGAGGTCTCTGGTTCGATTCATTGCACGGGTGCACTTTTTTGCGTTTTGAAAAAACAGATAATAAAAGGGGAGATGGGCCGACCCAGCGTGGAGGGGCTGTCTGCGCCCGTTTGCAAAAAGCATACTAACGGGCGGCTAAAGCGCCAAATAGAAACACCAGAGGCACTTCTCCTAACATTTTTTTGAGACAAAGGCGCTTCTCCTAACTAGACCACAGCGAGACCCCCTAACCAGCGCCTTTTGCACTAGTTAGGAGAAGCATCGCTCATGCAGTTGCCCCGGTTGGGCTGCCCATTAAAAGCAACTCATATCGATCGATTGCTCCATCGATGATATGTCTTGAACGTATTTGTAATTTTTAATTGTTTTATAATATTACATTGTCGATCTTGTATGCTTTGTAAGAAATTTTATATCATTTTTTGGAACTAACCTATTAACCTAGTGCCCAATGCGAGTTCAGATTTCATTTATAGTGCATGGCGCTCCCAGGGGGTAGACCCGCCCTGTTGCCTTGTGAGCAACAGGTGCACCCCCCCCGGGGGTGTGTCCAGTGCAAAAAATTCTTAAATATTCCATAAAAAATCATGTTAAAATTTTAGGACATTCTGAGCACTTTCATTTCTGGGTCAATTTTTATTGCACGAATAATTCAGAAAACAAGATAATCATGGCATTTTACTTTATTAAACTATACATAATAGAGTAAACTAGGATAATAGAAAGTTGTGCTTACGGAATTCATCGACCACATGCCCCTCAAAAAAGAATCCATTAATAAGTTTGATCATGTCTTATTAACAAACTATTTTCGAGTAATATGAAACCGAATAACTTGTGTATAGCACTAGGTTACCTCGACCGGGATATGCATTGTCCCAACAATAAGACTTTGATAATTCTTTTCGATAACCAGAAAAGGGTATTCAAAACCTCCAATAGTAATTGTCATAACCTTTTCAATAGAATTGATACCATTCACTTTGTTTTGTTTCTTCCGAAAATATATTGTATGCTCTTTATTGTTGACATGGAAAGTTACCTTACTTTTGTTGCAATAATTACATCCCCTGCATTATTCGAAAAGGGTCTACCAAGTTTAATCGACATGTTGTCATCCTCGGGCATATCAAGAATAACAAAGTCTGTTAAGATAGTAACCTAGTGCTATAAAACTTTTAAGAGTATCTTCAAGAGTATTTCTACTACTGCTATTAGAATTATTTGATTCTCCATTATTACTAGGAAAAGGAAGTCTATGAGCATATTCATTGTTTTTCCAATTGGGATAATAGCTGTTGCGAGCAATAAAATTCACATCACTAGTTTCTTCGTTAGTGACGGCATTAAAGTTTCCCTCTTCTTTACCTTTCACGATGGAGATGGGTTCATCAAGCTTGGCTGTCAACTCCGCATTGTTTTCTTCAATTGCATTCACCCTCTTGGTGGTGGTTCTTTCAACATGCCATTGGGCATGGTGTTCTTGCATATCATCAAGTAGTTTCTTGACATCATCTATGGGCTTTCCCATGATTGTTCCTCCTGCAGCTTAATACGTCCATTTTGCATCATGTTTACCTACTATTATTTATAATGTTTTTATGCATAATAATGCTTTTTGGAGTAATTCTAATGCCTTTTCTCCCATAATACGCAAGGTTCACACAAGGAGGGAGAATACCGGCAGCTGGAATTCCTGGAAAAGCTACGTCAGGCTACCTATTCTGCACAACTCCAAATGAGCTGAAACTTCACAGAGAATTTTTATGGAATATATAAGAATTATTGGAGCAAATAACTACCAGAGGGGGCCCACCAGGTGGACACAACCCACCTGGGTTGTGCCCTCCTCGGTGCACCTCCGGTGCCCCTCTTCTGGTATATAAGTCATTTTGACCTAGAAAAAAAATGAGGAGAGGACTTTCGGGACGAAGCGCCGCCATCTTGAGGCGGAACTTGGGCATGAGCACTATTGCCCTCTGGCGGAGGGATTCCGCCGGGGGAACTTCCCTCCTAGAGGGAGAAATCATCGTCATCATCATCACCAACAACTCTTCCATCTTGGGGAGAGCAATCTCCATCAACATCTTCAACAACACCATCTCCTCTCAAACCCTAGTTCATCTCGTGTGTTCAATCTTTGTACTAGAACCTTAGATTGGTACTTGTGGGTGACTAGTAGTGTTGATTACATCTTGTAGTTGATTACAATATGGTTTATTTGGTGGAAGATTATATGTTCAGATCCATTATGCTATTTAATACCCCTCTGATCTTGAGCATGATTATCATTTGTGAGTAGTTACTTTTGTTCTTGAGGTCACGGGAGAGATCTTATTGCAAGTAATCATGTGAATTTGATATGTGTTTGATATTTTGATGGTATGTATGTTGTGATTCCCTTAGTGGTGTTATGTGAACGTCGACTACATGGAACTTCACCATATTTGGGCCTAAGGGAATGCATTATGGAGTAGTTATTAGATGATGGGTTGCGAGAGTGACAGAAGCTTAAACCCTAATTTATGCGCTACTTCGCAAGGGACTGATTTGGATCCAAAAGTTTAATGCTATGGTTAGATTTGATCTTAATACTTTTCTCGTAGTTGCGGATGCTTGCGAGGGGGTTAATCATAAGTAGGAGGTTAGTTCAAGTAAGAACAACACCTAAGCACCAGTCCACCCACATATCAAATTATCAAAGTAGCGAACACAAATCAAACCAACATGATGAAAGTGACTAGATGAAATTATCGTGTACCCTCAAGAACGCTTTGTTTATCATAAGAGACCCTTTTGGCCTATCCTTTGCCTCAAAAGGATTGTGCTACCTGATACGTCTCCAACGTATCTATAATTTTTGATTGCTCCATGCTATATTATCTACTGTTTTGGACTATATTGGGCTTTATTTCCACTTTTATATTATTTTTGGGACTAACCTATTAACCGGAGGCCCAGCCCAGAATTGTTGTTTTTTGCCTATTTCAGTGTTTCGAAGAAACAGAATATCAAACAGAGTCCAAACGGAATGAAACCTTCGGGAACGTGATTTTCTCATCGAACGTGATCCAGGAGACTTGGACCCTACGCCAAGGCATCAGAGAGGCGGTCACAAGGGTGGGGGCGCCCCCCCTAGGGCGCGCCCCCTGCCTCGTGGGACCCTCAATGCTCCATCGACGTACTCCTTCCTCCTATATATACCTACGTACCCCCAAATGATCAGAACAGGAGCCAAAAACCTAATTCCACCGCCGCAACTTTCTGTATCCACGAGATCCCATCTTGGGGCCTGTTCCGGAGCTCTGCCGGAGAGGGCCGTCATCACGAAGGGCTTCTACATCATCATAGCCTCTCCGATGAAGTGTGAGTAGTTTACCTCGGACCTTCGGGTCCATAGTTAGTAGCTAGATGGCTTCTTCTCTCTTTTTGGATCTCAATACAAAGTTCTCCCCCTCTCTTGTGGAGATCTATTCGATGTAATCTTGTGGGTTTATGATCAAGTCTATCTATGAATAATATTTGAATCTTCTCTGAATTCTTTTATGTATGATTGGTTATCTTTGCAAGTCTCTTCGAATCCGTTTGGTTTGGCCAACTAGATTGGTAGTTCTTGCCATGGGAGAAGTGCTTAGCTTTGGGTTCGATCTTGCGGTGTCCTTTCCCAGTGACAGAAGGGGCAGCAAGGCACGTATTGCATCGTTGCCATCGAGGATAACAAGATGGGGTTTATTTCATATTGCATGAATTTATCTCTCTACATCATGTCATCTTGCTTAAAGTGTTACTCTGTTTTTAACTTAATACTCTAGATGCATGCTGGATAGCGGTCGATGAGTGGAGTAATAGTAGTAGATGCAGAATCGTTTCGGTCTACTTGTCATGGACGTGATGCCTATATACATGATCATACCTAGATATTCTCATAACTATGCTCAATTCTGTCAATTGCTCAACAGTAATTTGTTCACCCACCGTAGAATATTTATGCTCTTGAGAGAAGCCACTAGTGAAACCTATGGCCCCCGGGTCTATTCTCATCATATCAATCTCCATCACTTTAATCTTGTATTGCTTTTTTACTTTGCCTTTTACTTTTCACTTTGCATCTCTATACCAAAAATACCAAAAATATTATATCTATCAGATCTCACTCTCGTAAGTGACCGTGAAGGGATTGACAACCCCTAATCGCGTTGGTTGCGAGTAGCTACCGTTTTGTGCAGGTACGAGGGACTTGAGCGTGGCCTCCTACTAGATTGATACCTTGGTTCTCAAAAACTGAGGGAAATACTTACGCTACTCTGCTGCATCATCCTTTCCTCTTCGGGGAAATCCAACGCAAGCTCAAGAGGTAGCACTACCTTGTTGCACTTTTTTTACCGTTACCGTTACTTGCTCGTTACAAATTATCTTGCTATCAAACTACTCGTTACTTATAATTTCAGTGCTTGCAGAGAATACCTTGCTGAAAACTACTTGTCATTTCCTTCTGCTCCTCGTTGGGTTTGACACTCTTACTTATCGAAAGGACTACGATTGATCCCCTATACCTGTGGGTCATCATAGCTGTATCAACCATAGTTTTTGACATGTGATTTAAACCATTATAAAATATATGAAGGATTAACCATTCCTCCATTCCATGATTAGGAGAGTTCCTTATGGCTTCTTTCGTTCTATCCCACGCAAGCTCTAGTGCCTCACATTCTTCTTGTTTGAAACCTATAATCATATAACGTAGTTGCATAAATTTTGCAGGTGGACAAAATTTAGATAAAAATATGCTGCAACAATCAGCCCAAGAAGTTATATTTCCTCTAGGTAAAGCTAGAAGCCATTCTTTTGCTTTTTCTCTTAGAGAGAAAGGAAATAGATGCAACTTCAAAGCGTAAGGGTCACAATCTCTAATGTGTGTCATGTTGCACAATTCAGTAAAATTATGCAAGTGCATACTGGCATCTTTAGAAGCAGAGCCTCCAAATTGGTCATGTTGAACCATGGAAACTAAGTTCGGTTTGACCTCATACTCAGCAGCTGCAACCTCAGGTTGTGCTTTGGATTCATGCATAAAGTCGTTGCTCAAAGTAGCAAAACTTCCAAGATTACGAGCCATGATAATCTTTTTGGATTTTTCAACTAACAAGACTTGCAACAAGAAATAAAACTTAAACTAGAACAAAAATTAAAAATAAAAACTGGAACTAAACTTTAACAAAAACTCCAAACACAAAGACTAAACTCCTCCCCGGTAATGGTGCCAAAAAAGGGCTTGATACCTCCTTTTAGTGATCCAGTAAAGGAACAAAAAGTATCCCGCACCTGTTTCCCCAGAGGTGACCCCGGTGTTGGGTTTCGTAGTAATTTCAAAAAAATTCCTACGCACACGCAAGATCATGTGATGCATAGCAACGAGAGGGGAGAGTGTTGTCTACGTACCCACGCAGACCGACTGCGGAAGCGTTGACGCAACATAGAGGAAGTAGTCGTACGTCTTCATGATCCAACCGATCAAGCACCGAAACTACGGCACCTCCGAGTTCGAGCACACGTTCAGCTCGATGACGATCCCGGGACTCCGATCCAGCAAAGTGTCGGGGAAGAGTTCCGTCAGCACGACGGCGTGGTGACGATCTTGATGCACTACAGCAGCAGGGCTTCGCCTAAACTCCGCTACAGTATTATCGAGGAATATGGTGGCTGGGGGCACCGCACACGGCTAAGGAATAGATCACGTGGATCAACTTGTGTGTTTCTGGGGTGCCTCTGCCTCAGTATATAAAGGATCCAAGGGGGAGGGGGGCGTCGGCCAGGAGGAGGGCGCAGGAGGAGTCCTACTCCTTCCGGGAGTAGGACTCCCCCCCCCCAATCCTAGTTGGACTAGGATTCCCCGAGGGGGAAAGAGAGAGAGGGGGGCCGGCCACCTCTCCTAGTCCTAATAGGACTAGGGGAGGGGGGAGGCGCGCGGCCACCTTGGGCTGCCCCTTTCTCCTTTCCACTAAGGGCCATGAAGGCCCATATGGCACCCGGGGGGTTCCGGTAACCTCCCGGTACTCCGGTAAAATCCTGATTTCACCCGGAACACTTCCGATATCCAAACATAGGCTTCCAATATATCAATCTTTATGTCTCGACCATTTTGAGACTCCTCGTCATGTCCGTGATCACACCCGGGACTCCGAACAACCTTCGGTACATCAAAATTCATAAACTCATAATATAACTGTCATCGTAACCTTAATCGTGCGGACCCTACGGGTTCGAGAACAATGTAGACATGACCGAGACACGTCTCCGGTCAATAACCAATAGCGGGACCTGGATGCCCATATTGGCTCCTACATATTCTACGAAGATCTTTATCGGTCAGACCGCATAACAACATATGTTGTTCCCTTTGTCATCGGTATGTTACTTGCCCGAGATTCGATCGTCGGTATCCAATACCTAGCTCAATCTCGTTACTGGCAAGTCTCTTTACTCGTTCCGTAATACATCATCTCACAACTAACATATTAGTTGTAATGCTTGCAAGGCTTATGTGATGTGCATTACCGAGAGGGCCCAGAGATACCTCTCCGACAATCGGAGTGACAAATCCTAATCTCGAAATACGCCAACCCAACATCTACCATTGGAGACACCTGTAGAGCTCCTTTATAATCACCCATTTACGTTGTGACGTTTGGTAGCACACAAAGTGTTCCTCCGGTAAACGGGAGTTGCATAATCTCATAGTCATAGGAACATGTATAAGTCATGAAGAAAAGCAATAGCAACATACTAAACGATTGGGTGCTAAGCTAATGGAATGGGTCATGTCAATCAGATCATTCAACTAATGATGTGACCCCGTTAATCAAATAACAACACTTTGTTCATGGTCAGGAAACATAACCATCTTTGATTAACGAGCTAGTCAAGTAGAGGCATACTAGTGACACTAAGTTTGTCTATGTATTCACACATGTATTATGTTTCCGGTTAATACAATTCTAGCATGAATAATAAACATTTATCATGATATAAGGAAATAAATAATAACTTTATTATTGCCTCTAGGGCATATTTCCTTCAGTCTCCCACTTGCACTAGAGTCAATAATCTAGATTACACTATAATGATTCTAACACCCATGGAGCTTTGGTGCTGATCATGTTTTGCTCGTGGAAGAGGCTTAGTCAATGGGTCTGCAATATTCAGATCCGTATGTATCTTGCAAATCTCTATGTCTCCCACCTGGACTAGATCCTGGATGGAATTGAAGCGTCTCTTGATGTGTTTGGTCCTTTTGTGAAATCTGGATTCCTTTGCCAAGGCAATTGCACCGGTATTGTCACAAAAGATTTTCATTGGACCCCATGCAGTAGGTATGACACCTAGATCGGATATGAACTCCTTCATCCAGACTCCTTCGTTCGCTGCTTCCGAAGCAGCTATGTATTCCGCTTCACATGTAGATCCCGCTACGACGCTTTGTTTAGAACTGCACCAACTGACAGCTCCACCGTTTAATGTAAACACGTATCCGGTTTGCGATTTAGAATCGTCCGGATCAGTGTCAAAGCTTGCATCAATGTAACCTTTTACGGTGAGCTCTTTGTCACCTCCATATACGAGAAACATATCCTTAGTCCTTTTCAGGTATTTCAGGATGTTCTTGACCGCTGTCCAGTGATCCACTCCTGGATTACTTTGGTACCTCCCTGCTAAACTTATAGCAAGGCACACATCAGGTCTGGTACACAACATTGCATACATGATAGAGCCTATGGCTGAAGCATAGGGAACATCTTTCATTTTCTCTCTATCTTCTGCAGTGGTCGGGCATTGAGTCTGACTCAACTTCACACCTTGTAACACAGGCAAGAACTCTTTCTTTGCTTGATCCATTTTGAACTTCTTCAAAATCTTGTCAAGGTATGTGCTTTGTGAAAGTCCAATTAAGCGTCTTGATCTATCTCTATAGATCTTTATGCCTAATATGTAAGCAGCTTCACCGAGGTCTTTCATTGAAAAACTCTTATTCAAGTATCCCTTTATGCTATCCAGAAATTCTATATCATTTCCAATTAGTAATATGTCATCCACATATAATATCAGAAATGCTACAGAGCTCCCACTCACTTTCTTGTAAATACAAGCTTCTCCGAAAGTCTGTATAAAACCAAATGCTTTGATCACACTATCAAAGCGTTTATTCCAACTCTGAGAGGCTTGCACCAGTCCATAAATGGATCGCTGGAGCTTGCACACTTTGTTAGCTCCCTCTGGATCGACAAAACCTTCCGGTTGCATCATATACAACTCTTCTTCCAGAAATCCATTCAGGAATGCAGTTTTGACATCCATCTGCCAAATTTCATAATCATAAAATGCGGCAATTGCTAACATGATTCGGATGGACTTAAGCATCGCTACGGGTGAGAAGGTCTCATCGTAGTCAATCCCTTGAACTTGCCGAAAACCTTTCGCAACAAGTCGAGCTTTGTAGACAGTAACATTACCATCAGCGTCAGTCTTCTTCTTGAAGATCCATTTATTCTCAATTGCTTGTCGATCATCGGGCAAGTCAACCAAAGTCCATACTTTGTTCTCATACATGGATCCCATCTCAGATTTCATGGCTTCAAGCCACTTTGCGGAATCTGGGCTCACCATCGCTTCTTCATAGTTCGTAGGTTCATCATGATCTAGTAGCATGACTTCCAGAATAGGATTACCGTACCACTCTGGTGCGGATCTTACTCTAGTTGATCTACGAGGTTCAGTAGTATCTTGATCTGAAGTTTCATGATCATTATCATTAGCTTCCTCACTAACTGGTGTAGGTGTCACTGAAACAATTTTCTGTGACGTACTACTTTCCAGTAAGGGAGCAGGTACAGTTACCTCGTCAAGTTCTACTTTTCTCCCACTCACTTCTTTCGAGAGAAACTCCTTCTCTAGAAAGGATCCATTCTTAGCAACGAATGTCTTGCCCTTCAGATCTGTGATAGAAGGTGTACCCAACAGTCTCCTTTGGGTATCCTATGAAGATACATTTATCCGATTTGGGTTCGAGCTTATCAGGTTGAAGCTTTTTCACATAAGCATCGCAGCCCCAAACTTTAAGAAACGACAACTTTGGTTTCTTGCCAAACCATAGTTCATAAGGCATTGTCTCAACGGATTTTGATGGTGCCCTATTTAACGTGAATGCGGCCGTCTCTAAAGCATAACCCCAAAACGATAGCGGTAAATTTGTAAGAGACATCATAGATCGCACCATATCTAGTAAAGTACGATTACGACGTTCGGACACACCATTACGCTGTGGTGTTCCGGGTGGCGTGAGTTGCGAAACTATTCCACAGTTCTTCAAATGTACACCAAACTCGTAACTCAAATATTCTCCTCCACGATCAGATCGTAGAAACTTTATTTTCTTGTTACGATGATTTTCAACTTCACTCTGAAATTCTTTGAACTTTTCAAATGTTTCAGATTTATGTTTCATTAAGTAGATATACCCATATCTGCTTAAATCATCTGTGAAGGTGAGAAAATAACGATATCCGCCACAAGCCTCAATATTCATCGGACCACATACATCGGTATGTATGATTTCCAACAAATCTGTTGCTCTCTCCATAGTACCGGAGAACGGTGTTTTAGTCATCTTGCCCATGAGGCACGGTTCGCAAGTACCAAGTGATTCATAATCAAGTGGTTCCAAAAGTCCATCAGTATGGAGTTTCTTCATGTGCTTTACACCGATATGACCTAAACGACAGTGCCACAAATAAGTTGCACTTTCATTATCAGCTCTGCATCTTTTGGCTTCAACATTATGAATATGTGTATTACTACTATCGATATTCAATAAGAATAGACCACTCTTCAAGGGTGCATGACCATAAAAGATATTACTCATATAAATAGAACAACCATTATTCTCTGATTTAAATGAATAACCGTCTCGCATTAAACAAGATCCAGATATAATGTTCATGCTCAACGCTGGCACCAAATAACAATTATTTAGGTCTAATATTAATCCCGAAGGTAGATGTAGAGGCAGCGTGCCGACCGCGATCACATCGACTTTGGAGCCGTTTCCCACGCGCATCGTCACCTCGTCCTTTGCCAGTGTTCGCTTAATCCATAGTCCCTGTTTCGAGTTGCAAATATTAGCAACAGAACCAGTATCAAATACCCAGGTGCTACTGCGAGCTCTAGTAAGGTACACATCAATAACATGTATATCACATATACCTTTGTTCACCTTGCCATCCTTCTTATCCGCCAAATACTTGGGGCAGTTCCGCTTCCAGTGACCAGTCTGCTTGCAGTAGAAGCACTCAGTTTCAGGCTTAGGTCCAGACTTGGGTTTCTTCTCCTGAGCAGCAACTTGCTTGCTGTTCTTCTTGAAGTTCCCCTTCTTCTTCCCTTTGCCCTTTTTCTTGAAACTAGTGGTCTTGTTAACCATCAACACTTGATGCTCCTTCTTGATTTCTACCTCCGCAGCTTTCAGCATTGCGAAGAGCTCGGGAATAGTCTTGTTCATCCCTTGCATATTATAGTTCATCACGAAGCTCTTGTAGCTTGGTGGCAGTGATTGGAGAATTCTGTCAATGACGCAATCATCCGGAAGATTAACTCCCAATTGAATCAAGTGATTATTATACCCAGACATTTTGAGTATATGCTCACTGACAGAACTGTTCTCCTCCATCTTGCAGCTATAGAACTTATTGGAGACTTCATATCTCTCAATCCGGGCATTTGCTTGAAATATTAACTTCAACTCCTGGAACATCTCATATGCTCCATGACGTTCAAAACGTCGTTGAAGTCCCGATTCTAAGCCGTAAAGCATGGCACACTGAACTATCGAGTAGTCATCAGCTTTGCTCTGCCAGACGTTCATAACATCCGGCGTTGCTCCTGCAGCAGGCCTGGCACCCAGCGGTGCTTCCAGGACGTAATTCTTCTGTGCAGCAATGAGGATAATCCTCAAGTTACGGACCCAGTCCGTATAATTGCTACCATCATCTTTCAACTTTGCTTTCTCAAGGAACGCATTAAAATTCAACGGAACAACAGCACGAGCCATCTATCTACAATCAACATAAACAAGCAAGATACTATCAGGTACTAAGTTCATGATAAGTTTAAGTTCAATTAATCAAATTACTTAAGAACTCCCACTTAGATAGACATCCCTCTAATCCTCTAAGTGATCACGTGATCCAAATCAACTAAACCATAACCGATCATCACGTGAGATGGAGTAGTTTTCAATGGTGAACATCGTTATGTTGATCATATCTACTATATGATTCACGCTCGACCTTTCGGTCTCCGTGTTCCGAGGCCATATCTGCATATGCTAGGCTCGTCAAGTTTAACCTGAGTATTCTGCGTGTGCAAAACTGGCTTGCACCCGTTGTAGATGGACGTAGAGCTTATCACACCCGATCATCACGTGGTGTCTGGGCACGACGAACTTTGGCAACGGTGCATACTCAGGGAGAACACTTCTTGATAATTTAGTGAGAGATCATCTTATAATGCTACCGTCAATCAAAGCAAGATAAGATGCATAAAAGGATAAACATCACATGCAATCAATATAAGTGATATGATATGGCCATCATCATCTTGTGCTTGTGATCTCCATCTCCGAAGCACCGTCATGATCACCATCGTCACCGGCGCGACACCTTGATCTCCATCGTAGCATCGTTGTCGTCTCGCCAATCTTATGCTTCCACGACTATCACTACCGTTTAGTAATAAAGTAAAGCATTACATCGCGATTGCATTGCATACAATAAAGCGACAACCATATGGCTCCTGCCAGTTGCCGATAACTCGGTTACAAAACATGATCATCTCATACAATAAAATTCAGCATCATGCCTTGACCATATCACATCACAACATGCCCTGCAAAAACAAGTTAGACGTCCTCTACTTTGTTGTTGCAAGTTTTACGTGGCTGCTACGGGCTTAAGCAAGAACCAATCTCACCTACGCATCAAAACCACAATGATAGTTTGTCAACTAGACTCCGTTTTAACCTTCGCAAGGACCGGGCATAGCCATACTTGGTTCAACTAAAGTTGGAGAGACAGTCGCCCGCAAGCCACCTGTGTGCGAAGCACGTCGGGGGAACCGGTCTCGCGTAAGCGTACGCGTAATGTTGGTCCGGGTCGTCTCGTCCAACAATGCCGCCGAACCAAAGTATGACATGCTGGTAGGCAGTATGACTTATATCGCCCACAACTCACTTGTGTTCTACTCGTGCATGTAACATCAACATAATAACCTAGGCTCGGATGCCACTGTTGGGTTTCGTAGTAATTTCAAAAAAATTCCTACGCACACGCAAGATCATGTGATGCATAGCAACAAGAGGGGAGAGTGTTGTCTACGTACCCACGCAGACCGACTGCGGAAGCGTTGACGCAACATAGAGGAAGTAGTCGTACGTCTTCACGATCCAACCGATCAAGCACCGAAACTACGGCACCTCCGAGTTCAAGCACACGTTCAGCTCGATGACGATCACCGGACTCTGATCCAGCAAAGTGTCGGGGAAGAGTTCCGTCAGCACGATGGCGTGGTGACGATCTTGATGCACTACAGCAGCAGGGCTTCGCCTAAACTCTGCTACAGTATTATCGAGGAATATGGTGGCTGGGGGCACCGCACACGGCTAAGGAATAGATCACGTGGATCAACTTGTGTGTTTCTGGGTGCCTCTGCCTCAGTATATAAAGGAGCCAAGGGGGAGGGGGGCGCCGGCCAGGAGGAGGGCGCAGGAGGAGTCCTACTCCTTCTGGGAGTAGGACTCCCCCCCAATCCTAGTTGGACTAGGATTCCCCGAGGGGGAAAGAGAGAGAGGGGGGCCGGCCACCTCTCCTAGTCCTAATAGGACTAGGGGAGGGGGAGGCGCGCGGCCACCTTGGGCTGCCCCTTTCTCCTTTCCACTAAGGCCCATGAAGGCCCATATGGCTCCCGGGGGGTTCTGGTAACCTCCCGGTACTCCGGTAAAATCCCGATTTCACCCGGAACACTTCCGATATCCAAACATAGGCTTCCAATATATCAATCTTTATGTCTCGACCATTTCGAGACTCCTCGTCATGTCCGTGATCACATCCGGGACTCCGAACAACCTTCGGTACATCAAAATGCATAAACTCATAATATAACTGTCATCGTAACCTTAAGCGTGCGGACCCTACGGGTTCGAGAACAATGTAGACATGACCGAGACACGTCTCCGGTCAATAACCAATAGCGGGACCTGGATGCCCATATTGGCTCCTACATATTCTACGAAGATCTTTATCGGTCAGACCGCATAACAACATACGTTGTTCCCTTTGTCATCGGTATGTTACTTGCCCGAGATTCGATCGTCGGTATCCAATACCTAGTTCAATCTCGTTACCGGCAAGTCTCTTTACTCGTTCCGTAATACATCATCTCACAACTAACATATTAGTTGTAATGCTTGCAAGGCTTATGTGATGTGCATTACCGAGAGGGCCCAGAGATACCTCTCCGACAATCGGAGTGACAAATCCTAATCTCGAAATACGCCAACCCAACATCTACCATTGGAGACACCTGTAGAGCTCCTTTATAATCACCCATTTACGTTGTGACGTTTGGTAGCACACAAAGTGTTCCTCCGGTAAACGGGAGTTGCATAATCTCATAGTCATAGGAACATGTATAAGTCATGAAGAAAGCAATAGCAACATACTAAACGATCGGGTGCTAAGCTAATGGAATGGGTCATGTCAATCAGATCATTCAACTAATGATGTGACCTCATTAATCAAATAACAACACTTTGTTCATGGTCAGGAAACATAACCATCTTTGATTAACGAGCTAGTCAAGTAGAGGCATACTAGTGACACTAAGTTTGTCTATGTATTCACACATGTATTATGTTTCCGGTTAATACAATTCTAGCATGAATAATAAACATTTATCATGATATAAGGAAATAAATAATAACTTTATTATTGCCTCTAGGGCATATTTCCTTCACTCGGGTCATCGAACCCACTAGAGGAAGGCTCCATGAAGCAATGGTCTCTAGCAAGCTTTCATCAAAGAATTAATTCTAGCTTTTGATCGGATCAATCAAGCAAATAGTGATTCAAACACTTACAATAAAAAGAGGTACGGGTATGAGGTCTTAATGCTTACAACCATGTATTTGTGTTGGGACTAGACATGATCTTAATTTATGTGTTGGAAGTCACTCGTCTAGATGTGCTTACTATGAACCGAAGTGGGGGATATGTCCAAATAACATCTTGACCAGCACAAGTCCTGCGTCAAGAATCAGTTGTCCTACCACAGGCCCTATCCATCGCACGGGGTTGCCTCGATAATTAAGATTATAATAATCAGACAAGAGCTTTGGGCGTTTAATGACTACACCTGATGAATCCCCAAGAATTAGATCTATGTTACCATACTAAACCCTTAGTCACTGGTGTTTAGAATAACATTTCACATTCTCCTTGCACTTGGCATCACCGTTGCTCGATCTCCATGATCCTGGGTACCTGCAGGGATGAAGACCGCGGACAAGACAAGAGACATCTGCAGAACAATTTTATTTCACACATATGTGATGTTAATTCAATGTTCTTCCATTGATCCCCACAACAAATACAACGAATTGCAAGGCCTATGCCTCATCCCATACCTTATCGAACTACTCACACATGGAGATCAGATCGCAAGAAGAGAACACTGAGAAACACATCTTGAAGATTGATGGATTAGAAATATGTCTTACAATGGTTGCCATGTACGATGCACGATTACAAGTATGAACTAGAGGGAGATGGGCTATGGTGGTGTTGGCGGCTATGGAGATGGAGAATGGTGGCGGCTATGGTTGATGAGATGGGATGACGATGGTTCTGTTCTTGTTTCGCTCGGCGCTTCTTTGTTGACATTTTGACGTGGTCCCCTTTATAAAAGTTGTTCATGTGGACGAGGCACCTCAGAATTCATGCCATACGACCGCTCTCATACAGAGGCTCACGGTCATATAGAACACCGTCTTTTGTGTTGTTTTTGCTGGTGCACCTCCTGATGATTTATTATATCTCCATTTCCACTCATTTCCATGTTCACACGTGATTTCTTCCCTTTCTGGCCCATTTCCTCTTGAAACACATCAAATAGAGGATTTGTGGAATCCTTCACATTCATTAGTCATTAGTAGCAATATTGTAGCGAATATCTAGGTATTAATGAAATATATCGGTTTAAACAAAAAGTGAATGAGTGTAAAAATATCACTCATCAAGGTCAAAGAACCCGAGGACCTGACCCTTCTTGAGAGATAGTCATGTGGAGGAAGGGGCCCGGGGACACGGGGTTAGATGGCCCAGGGACCCGAAGAATCTAGAGTGCCTTTACTCGAGGACCCGGTGATGAAGCTATGTACCTAGGGTAGGGTCATGGACCTGTCCAGCATACCCGCCCCAAGGACATCTTTACAAAGAATCAGAAGCAGTCGAAGAGAAATCATCATCCACTCGACCGTGGAGATGCGCTCACTCGACCACCTTGAAGACACTCAACCACCAGAAGATGAGGAACCCTCCACTCTGCAACGGTTAAGACTTAAACCATAGCATTATGAGCATTTATGACATTTACTGTAGACATTACCAGTAACGTCTTTAATTTATGAGCATTGAACTCTATGTAACGGAGGAGAGATGGGGTCCTGGCGCACTCTATATAAGCCGCCTCCCTCCTCTGGGACAAGGGTTCGCACTTTTGTAAACACGCACACACATATAATCCAGTCGACCGCCTCAGGGCACCGAGACGTAGGGCTGTTACTTCCTCCGAGAAGGGCCTGAACTCGTAAAACTCGTGTGTACAACTACTCCATAGCTAGGATCTTGCCTCCTCAAACCTACCCCCCATTCTACTATCAGTCTTAGATCCACGACACCCGGTCCCTAGACCTTGGGGCCCACAGGTCACAACAATAGTGGCACTTGGTTAGGATTTTGACCCAAAAAATCCTTAGGCACATGGGATGGCTTAGTGTATGAGTTTCCATGATCCTCAGGCTTTCTTGAACTCCCTCAACCCCTATCAATAGTGTGGTTTTCCTACGACTTGAATAAAGACATAAAACCTTAAGAGTCTTCATATAACCGATACCTTTTTTCCTTTTTGAAATGGGGGTCAATCATTTTCGTAATATATCACCGAGAGACAAATGTCCCGAGGTAAACTTGAGAACCAATATTAGTCCTACAAACGATTAACAGATGGTCCAAAGACTCTTAGGACTCCAATTTGGATGCCTATTTAGGCCAGAACGCACCAAGACGTTTGAAATCCCTAGTTCAACCCCAAATCAGGGGAGTTCATGTTGGGGAACGTAGCAGAATTTTAAAATTTTCTACGCATCACCAAGATCAATCTATAGAGTCATCTAGCAACGAGGGAAAGAGGAGTGCATCTACATACCCTTGTAGATCACAAGCGGCAGCGTTCAAGAGAACGGGGTTGATGGAGTCGTACTCGACGTGATTCAAATCACCGATGACCAAGTGCCGAACGGACAACACCTCTGCGTTCAACACACGTACGGTTGGGAAGACGTATCCTCCAACTTGATCTAGCAAGGGGGAAGAAGAGGTTGATGAAGATCCAGCAGCACGACGGCGTGGTGGTGGAAGCAACGGTGATCTCGGCAGGGCTTCGCCAAGCGCTGGGAGACGGAGGAGTGTCACGGAAGAGACAGGGAGAGGCCTGGGGCTTTGGTGCGCAGCCCTCCCTTCCCCCCACTATATATAGGGTGCCTAGGAGGGCGCCGTCCCTAGGAGATCCAATCTCCTAGGGGGGGCGGCGGCCAAGGGGGTGCCTTGCCCCCCAAGGCAAGGGTGGCGCCCCCCACCCCTAGGGTTTCTAACCCTAGGCGCAGGGGGAGGCCCAAGGGGGGTGCACCAGCCCACTAGGGGCTGGTTCCCCTCCCACTTCAGCCCATGGGGCCCTCCGAGATAGGTGGCCCCACCCGGTGGACCCCGGGACCCTTCCGCTGGTCCCGGTACAATACCGGTGACCCCCAAAACCTTCCCGATGGCCAAAACTGGACTTCCTATATATAAATCTTTACCTCCGGACCATTCCGGAACTCCTCGTAACGTCCGGGATCTCATTCGGGACTCCGAACAACTTTCGTGTTACCGTGTGCTAATATCTCTACAACCCTAGCATCACCGAACCTTAAGTGTGTAGACCCTACGGGTTCGGGAGACATGCAGACATGACCGAGAAGCCTCTCCGGTCAATAACCAACAGCGGGATCTGGATACCCATGTTGGCTCCCACATGCTCCACGATGATCTCATCGGATGAACCACAATGTCGAGGATTCAATCAATCCGTATACAATTCCCTTTGTCAATCGGTATGTTACTTGCCCGAGACTCGATCGTCGGTATCCCAATACCTTGTTCAGTCTCATTACCGGCAAGTCACTTTACTCGTACCATAATGCATGATCCCATGATCAACCACTTGATCACATTGAGCTCATTATGCTGATGCATTACCGAGTGGGCCCAGAGATACCTCTCCGTCATACGGAGTGACAAATCCTAGTCTCGATTCATGCCAACCCAACAGACACTTTCGGAGATACCTGTAATGTACCTTTATAGTCACCTAGTTACGTTGTGACATTTGGCACACCCAAGGCACTCCTACGGTATCCGAGAGTTGCACAATCTCATGGTCTAAGGAAATCATACTTGACATTCAGAAAAGCTACAACAAACGAACTACACGATCTTTGAGCTAAGCTTAGGATTGGGTCTTGTCCATCACATCATTCTCCTAATGATGTGATCCCATTATCAATGACATCTAATGTCCATAGTCAGGAAACCATGACTATCCTTTGATCAACGAGCTAGTCAACTAGAGGCTCACTAGGGACGTGTTGTGGTCTATGTATTCACACATGTATTACAATTTCCGGATAACACAATTATAGCATGAACAATAGAAAATTATCATGAACAAAGAAATATAATAATAACCATTTTATTATTGCCTCTAGGGCATATTTCTAACAGTCTCCCACTTGCACTAGAGTCAATATTCTAGTTACATTGTGATGAATCGAACACCCATGCAGTTCTGGTGTTGATCATGTTTTGCTCTAGGGAGAGGTTTAGTCAACGGATCTGCTACATTCAGGTCCGTATGTACTTTACAAATCTCTATGTCTCCATTTTGAACACTTTCACGAATGGAGTTGAAGCGACGCTTGATATGCCTAGTCTTCCTGTGAAACCTGGGCTCCTTGGCAAGGGCAATAGCTCAAGTGTTGTCACAGAAGAGAGTCATGGGGCCCGACGCATTGGGTATGACTCCTAGGTAGGTAATGAACTCCTTCACCCAGACTGCTTCTTGTGCTGCCTCTGAGGCTGCCATGTACTCCGCTTCACATGTAGATCCCGCCACAACGCTTTGCTTGCAACTGCACCAGCTTACTGCCCCACCATTCGAAATATACACGTATCCGGTTTGTGACTTAGAGTCATCCAGATCTGTGTCGAAGCTAGCATCGACGTAACCCTTTACGACGAGCTCTTCGTCACCTCCATAAACGAGAAACATTTCCTTAGTCCTTTTCAGGTACTTCAGGATATTCTTTACCGTTGTCCAGTGTTCCATGCCGGGATTACTTTGGTACCTTCCTACCAAACTTACGGCAAGGTTTACATCGGGTCTGGTACACAGCATAGCATACATGATAGACCCTATGGCCAAGGCATAGGGGACGACACTCATATTTTCTCTATCTTCTGCCGTGGTCGGGCATTGAGCCGTGCTCAATCTCGTACCTTGCAATACAGGCAAGAATCCCTTCTTTGACTGATCCATTTTGAACTTCTTTAATATCTTGTCAAGGTATGTGCTCTGTGAAAGACCAATGAGGCGTCTCGATCTATCTCTATGAATCTTGATGCCTAATATATAAGCAGCTTCTCCAAGGTCCTTCATTGAAAAACACTTGTTCAAGTAGGCCTTTATGCTTTCCAAGAATTCTATATCATTTCCCATCAACAGTATGTCATCCACATACAATATGAGAAATGCTACAGAGCACCCACTCACTTTCTTGTAAATGCAGGCTTCTCCATAAGTCTGCATAAACCCAAACGCTTTGATCATCTCATCAAAACGAATGTTCCAACTCCGAGATGCTTGCACCAGCCCATAAATCGAGCGTTGGAGCTTGCACACCTTGTCAGCATTCTTAGGATCGACAAAACCTTCCGGCTGCATCATATACAATTCTTCCTTAAGGAAACCATTAAGGAATGCCGTTTTGACATCCATTTGCCATATCTCATAATCATAGAATGCGGCAATTGCTAACATGATTCGGACGGACTTCAGCTTCGCTACGGGTGAGAAAGTCTCATCGTAGTCAACCCCTTGAACTTGTCGATAACCCTTAGCGACAAGCCGAGCTTTATAGATGGTCACATTACCATCCGCGTCTGTCTTCTTCCTAAAGATCCATTTATTTTCTATGGCTCGCCGGTCAACGGGCAAGTCAGTCAAAGTCCATACTTCGTTTTCATTCATGGATCCTATCTCGGATTTCATGGCTTCCAGCCATTTGTCAGAATCCGGGCCCGCCATCGCTTCTTCATAGTTCGAAGGTTCACCGTTGTCTAACAACATGATTTCCAAGACAGGTTTGCCGTACCACTCTGGTGCGGAACGTGTCCTTGTGGACCTACGAAGTTCAGTAGCAACTTGATCTGAAGTTTCATGATCATCATCATCAACTTCCTCTCTAGTCGGTGCAGGCACCTCAGGAACATTTTCTTGAGCTGCGCCACTTACCGGTTCAAGAGGTAATACTTCATCAAGTTCTACCTTCCTCCCACTTATTTCTTTTGAGAGAAACTCTTTCTCTAGAAAGGACCCATTCTTGGCAACAAAGATCTTGCCTTCGGATCTAAGGTAGAAGGTATACCCAATAGTTTCTTTAGGGTATCCTATGAAGACGCATTTTCCGATTTGGGTTCGAGCTTTTCAGGTTGAAGTTTCTTGACATAAGCTTCGCATCCCCAAACTTTTAGAAACGACATCTTATGTTTCTTCCCAAACCATAATTCATACGGTGTCGTATCAACGGATTTCGATGGAGCCCTATTTAAAGTGAATGCGGCAGTCTCTAAAGCATAGCCCCAAAATGATAGCGGTAAATCGGTAAGAGACATCATAGATCGCACCATATCTAATAGAGTGTGATTACGATGTTCGGACACACCATTACGCTGAGGTGTTCCAGGCGGCGTTAGTTGTGAAACTATTCCACATTTTCTTAAGTGTGTGCCAAATTCGTGACTCAAGTATTCTCCCCCACGATCTGATCGCAAGAACTTGATTTTCCTGTCACGTTGATTCTCAACCTCACTCTGAAATTCCTTGAACTTTTCAAAGGTCTCAGACTTGTGTTTCATTAAGTAGACATACCTGTTGGAAATATGCCCTAGAGGTAATAATAAAAGGATTATTATTATATTTCCTTGTTCATGATAATTGTCTATTATTCATGCTATAATTTTATTATCCGGAAATCGTAATACATGTGTGAATACATAGACCACAATGTGTCCCTAGTGAGCCTCTAGTTGACTAGCTCGTTGATCAACAGATGGTCATGGTTTCCTGGCTATGGACATGGGGATGTCATTGATAACGGGATCACATCATTAGGAGAATGATGTGATGGACAAGACCCAATCCTAAACATAGCACAAGATCGTATAGTTCGTTTGCTAGAGTTTTTCCAATGTCAAGTATCTTTTCCTTAGACCATGAGATCGTGTAACTCCCGGATACCGTAGGAGTGCTTTGGGTGTACCAAACGTCACAACGTAACTGGGTGACTATAAAGGTATACTGCGGGTATCTCCGAAAGTGTCTGTTGGGTTGACACGGATCAAGACTGGGATTTGTCACTCCGTATGACGGAGAGGTATCTCTGGGCCCACTCGGTAATGCATCATCACAATGAGCTCAAAGTGACCAAGTGTCTGGTCACGAGATCATGCATTACGGTACGAGTAAAGTGACTTGCCGGTAACAAGATTGAACGAGGTATTGGGATACCGACGATCGAATCTCGGGCAAGTAACATACCGATTGACAAAGGGAATTGTATACGGGGTTGCTTGAATCCTCGACATCGTGGTTCATCCGATGAGATCATCGAGGAGCATGTGGGAGCCAACATGGGTATCCAGATCCCGCTGTTGGTTATTGACCGGAGAGCCATGTCGGTCATGTCTACATGTCTCCCGAACCCGTAGGGTCTACACACTTAAGGTTCGGTGACGCTAGGGTTGTAGAGATATGAATATGCAGTAACCCGAAAGTTGTTCGAAGTCCCGGATGAGATCCTCGACGTCACGAGGAGTTCCGGAATGGTCCAGAGGTGAAGAATTATATAGGAAGTGCAGTTTCGGCCATCGGGAGAGTTTCGGGGGTCACCGGTATTGTACCGGGACCACCGGAAGGGTCCCGGGGGTCCACCGGGTGGGGCCACCCATCCCGGAGGGCCCCATGGGCCAAAGTGGGGAGGGGAACCAGCCCATAGTGGGCTGGTGCGCCCCCCTTGGCCCACCCCACGCGCCTAGGGTTGGGAACCCTAGGGTGGGGGGCGCCCCACCTGGCTTGGGGGGCACTCCACCCCTTGGCCGCCGCCCCCCCAGGAGATCCCATCTCCTAGGGCCGGCGCACCCCCTAGGGGGCCTATATAAAGGGGGGGAGGGAGGGGGCAGCCGCACCCTTGAGTCTTGGCGCCTCCCTCTCCCCTGCAACACCTCTCCCTCTCGTAGTAGAACGGCGAAGCCCTACTGCGGTGACCCCTGCATCCACCACCACGCCGTCGTGCTGCTGGATCTTCATCAACCTCTCCTTCCCCCTTGATGGATCAAGAAGGAGGAGACGTCACGCTGACCGTACGTGTGTTGAACGTGGAGGTGCCGTCCGTTCGGCGCTAGGATCTCCGGTGATTTGGATCACGTCGAGTACGACTTCCTCATCCCCGTTCTTTGAATGCTTCCGCGCGTGATCTACAAAGGTATGTAGATGCAATCCGATCACTCATTGCTAGATGAACTCATAGATGGATCTTGGTGAAACCGTAGAATTTTTTTTGTTTTCTGCAACGTTCCCCAACAGTGGCATCATGAGCTAGGTCTATGCGTAGTTCTCTTTGCACGAGTAGAACACAATTTATTGTGGGCATAGATGTTGTCAACTTTCTTGCCGCTACTAGTCTTATTTTGCTTCAGCGGTATTGTGGGATGAAGCGGCCCGGACCAACCTTACACGTACGCTTACGTGAGACTGGTTTCACCGACTGACATGCACTAGTTGCATAAGGTGGCTAGCGGGTGTCTGTCTCTCCCACTTTAGTTGGAGCGGATTCGATGAAAAGGGTCCTTATGAAGGGTAAATAGAAGTTGACAAATCACGTTGTGGCTTTCACGTAGGTAAGAAAACGTTCTTGCTAGAACCCTTTTGCAGCCACGTAAAACTTGCAACAACAATTAGAGGACGTCTAACTTGTTTTTGCAGCGAGTGCTTTGTGATGTGATATGGCCAAAGTTGTGATGAATGATGAATGATATATATGTGATGTATGAGATCATGTTCTTGTAATAGGAATCACGACTCGCATGTCGATGAGTATGACAACCGGCAGGAGCCATAGGAGTTGTCTTTTTTTTGTATGACCTGCGTGTCATTGAGAAACGCCATGTAAATTACTTTACTTTATTGCTAAACGTGTTAGCCATAGTAGTAGAAGTAATAGTTGGCGAGCAACTTCATGGAGACACGATGATGGAGATCATGATGATGGAGATCATGGTGTCATGCCGGTGACAAGATGATCATGGAGCCCCAAGATGGAGATCAAAGGAGCTATGTGATATTGGCCATATCATGTCACTATTATTATTTGATTGCATGTGATGTTTATCATGTTTTTGCATCTTGTTTACTTAGAACGACAGTAGTAAATAAGATGATCCCTCATAATAATTTCAAGAAAGTGTTTCCCCTAACTGTGCACCATTGCGACAGTTCGTTGTTTCGAAGCACCACGTGATGATCGGGTGTGATAGATTCCAACGTTCACATACAACGGGTGTAAGACAGATTTACACATGCAAACACTTAGGTTGACTTGACGAGCCTAGCATGTACAGACATGGCCTCGGAACACAAAAGACCGAAAGGTCGAGCATGAGTCGTATAGAAGATATGATCAACATGAAGATGTTCACCGATGTTGACTAGTCCGTCTCACGTGATGATCGGACACGGCCTAGTTAACTCGGATCATGTTATACTTAGATGACGGGAGGGATGTCTATCTGAGTGGGAGTTCATTATATAATTTGATTAGATGAACTTAATTATCATGAACTTAGTCTAAAATCTTTACAATATGTCTTGTAGATCAAATGGCCCACGTTGTCCTCAACTTCAACGCATTCCTAGAGAAAACCAAGATGAAAGACGATGGCAGCAATTATACGGACTGGGTCCGGAACCTGAGGATCATCCTCATAGCTGCCAAGAAAGATTATGTCCTAGAAGCACCGCTAGGTGACGCACCCATCCCACAGAACCAAGACGTTATGAACGCTTGGCAGACACGTGCTGATGACTACTCCCTCGTTCAGTGCGGCATGCTTTACAGCTTAGAACCGGGGCTCCTAAAGCGTTTTGAGAGACACGGAGCATATGAGATGTTCGAAGAGCTGAAAATGGTTTTTCAAGCTCATGCCCGGGTCGGGAGATATGAAGTCTCCGACAAGTTCTTCAGCTGTAAGATGGAGGACAATAGTTCTGTCAGTGAGTACATACTCACTATGTCTGGATTACATAACCACTTAACTCAGCTGGGAGTTAATCTCCCGGATGACGCGGTCATTGATAGAATCCTTCAGTCGCTTCCACCGAGCTACAAGAGCTTTGTGTTGAACTTCAATATGCAGGGGATGGAAAAGACCATTCCTGAGGTATTTTCAATGCTGAAATCAGCAGAGGTAGAAGTCAAAAAGGAACATCAAGTGTTGATGGTCAATAAAACCACCAAGTTCAAGAAAGGCAAGGGTAAAAAGAACTTCAAGAAGGACGGCAAGGGAGTTGCCACGCCCGGTAAGCAAGCTGCCGGGAAGAAGCCAAAGAATGGACCCAAGCCCGAGACTGAGTGCTTTTATTGCAAGGGAAGTGGTCACTGGAAGCGGAACTGCCCCAAATACTTAGCGGACAAGAAGGCCGGCAACACAAAAGGTATATGTGATATACATGTAATTGATGTGTACCTTACCAGTATTCGTAGTAGCTCCTGGGTATTTGATACCGGTGCGGTTGCTCACATTTGTAACTCAAAGCAGGAGCTGCGGAATAAACGGAGACTCGCGAAGAACGAGGTGACGATGCGCGTCGAGAATGGTTCCAAGGTCGACGTGATCGCCGTCGGCACGCTATCTCTACATTTACCCACGGGATTAGTTTTAAACCTCAATAATTGTTATTTAGTACCAGCTTTGAGCATGAACATTGTATCAGGATCTCGTTTAATTCGAGATGGCTACTCATTTAAATCCGAGAATAATGGTTGTTCTATTTATATGAGAGATATGTTTTATGGCCACGCTCCTATGGTGAATGGTTTATTCTTAATGAATCTCGAGTGTAATGCTACACATATTCATAGTGTGAATACCAAAAGATGTAAGGTTGATAATGATAGTCCCACATACTTGTGGCACTGCCGCCTTGGTCACATAGGTGTCAAACGCATGAAGAAGCTCCATGCAGATGGACTTTTAGAGTCTCTTGATTACGAATCATTTGACACGTGCGAACCATGCCTCATGGGTAAGATGACCAAGACTCCGTTCTCAGGAACAATGGAGCGAGCAACCAACCTATTGGAAATCATACATACTGATGTGTGCGGTCCAATGAGTGTTGAGGCTCGTGGTGGCTATCGTTATGTTCTCACCCTCACTGATGACTTGAGTAGATATGGGTATGTCTACTTAATGAAACACAAGTCTGAAACCTTTGAAAAGTTCAAGGAATTTCAGAGTGAGGTTGAAAATCAATGTGATAGAAAAATCAAGTTTTTGCGATCAGATCGTGGAGGAGAATACTTGAGTCACGAATTTGGCACACACTTAAGAAAATGTGGAATAGTTTCACAACTCACGCCACCTGGAACACCTCAGCGTAATGGTGTGTCCGAACATCGTAATCGCACTCTATTGGATATGGTGCGATCTATGATGTCTCTTACCGATTTACCGCTGTCATTTTGGGGCTATGCTTTAGAGACTGCCGCATTCACTTTAAATAGGGCTCCATCGAAATCCGTTGAGACGACACCGTATGAATTATGGTTTGGGAAGAAGCCTAAGCTGTTGTTTCTAAAAGTTTGGGGATGCGATGCTTATGTCAAGAAACTTCAACCTGAAAAGCTCGAACCCAAGTCGGAAAAATGTGTCTTCATAGGATACCCTAAAGAAGCTATTGGGTATACCTTCTACCTCAGATCCGAAGGAAAGATCTTTGTTGCCAAGAATGGATCCTTTCTAGAGAAAGAGTTTCTCTTGAAAGAAGTAAGTGGGAGGAAAGTAGAGATTGATGAAGTACTGCCTCTTGAAGCAGAGAGTAGCGCAGCTCAGGAAAATGTTCCTGTGGTGCCTGCACCAATTAGAGAGGAAGTTAATGATGATGATCAAGATATTTCTGATCAAGCTCCTACTGAACTTCGAAGGTCCACAAGGACACGTTCCGCACCAGAGTGGTACGGCAACCCTGTCTTGGAAATCATGTTGTTAGACAACGGTGAACCTTCGAACTATGAAGAAGCGATGGCGGGCCCGGATTCTGACAAATGGCTGGAAGCCATGAAATCCGAGATAGGATCCATGTATGAAAACGAAGTATGGACTTTGACTGACTTGCCCGATGATCGGCGAGCCATAGAAAATAAATGGATCTTTAAGAAGAAGACAGATGCGGATGGTAATGTGACCATCTATAAAGCTAGGCTTGTCGCTAAGGGTTATCGACAAGTTCAAGGGGTTGACTACGATGAGACATTCTCTCCCGTGGCAAAGCTGAAGTCGATCCGAATCATGTTAGCAATTGCCGCATACTATGATTATGAGATATGGCAAATGGACGTCAAAACGGCATTCCTTAATGGTTATCTTAAGGAAGAACTGTATATGATGCAGCCGGAAGGTTTTGTCGATCCTAAGAATGCTGACAAGGTGTGCAAGCTCCAACGCTCGATTTATGGGCTGGTGCAAGCATCTCGGAGTTGGAACATTCGCTTTGATGAGATGATCAAAGCGTTTGGGTTTATGCAGACTTATGGAGAAGCCTGCGTTTATAAGAAAGTGAGTGGGAGCTCTATAGCATTTCTCATATTATATGTAGATGACATACTTTTGATGGGAAATGATATAGAACTTTTGGACAGCATTAAGGCCTACTTGAATAAGAGTTTTTCAATCAAGGACCTTGGAGAAGCTGCTTATATATTAGGCATCAAGATCTATAGAGATAGATCAAGACGCCTCATAGGTCTTTCACAAAGCACATACCTTGATAAGATATTGAAGAAGTTCAATATGGATCAGTCTAAGAAGGGGTTCTTGCCTATGTTGCAAGGTGTGAAATTGAGCTCAGCTCAATGTCCGACCACAATAGAAGATGTAGAAGAGATGAGTGTCATCCCCTATGCTTCAGCCATAGGTTCTATTATGTATGCCATGCTGTGTACCAGACCTGATGTAAACCTTACCGTAAGTTTGGTAGGTAGGTACCAAAGTAATCCTGGCAAGGAACACTGGACAGCGGTCAAGAATATCCTGAAGTACCTGAAAAGTACTAAGGAAATGTTTCTCGTTTATGGAGGTGACGAAGAGCTCGTCGTAGAGGGTTACGTCGACGCTAGCTTCGACACAGATCTGGATGACTCTAAGTCACAAACCGGATACATGTATATTTTGAATGGTGGGGCAGTAAGCTGGTGCAGTTGCAAGCAAAGTGTTGTGGCGGGATCTACATGTGAAGCGGAGTACATGGCAGCCTCAGAGGCAGCACACGAAGCAGTCTGGGTGAAGGAGTTCATTACTGACCTAGGAGTCATACCCAATGCGTCGGGCCCGATGACTCTCTTCTGTGACAACACTGGAGCTATTGCCCTTACCAAGGAGCCCAGGTTTCACAGGAAGACCAGGCATATCAAGCGTCGCTTCAACTCCATTCGTGAAAGTGTTCAAAATGGAGACATAGAGATTTGTAAAGTACATACGGACCTGAATGTAGCAGATCCGTTGACTAAACCTCTCCCTAGAGCAAAACATGATCAACTTCAGAATTCCATGGGTGTTCGATTCATCACAATGTAACTAGATTATTGACTCTAGTGCAAGTGGGAGACTGTTGGAAATATGCCCTAAAGGCAATAATAAAAGGATTATTATTATATTTCCTTGTTCATGATAATTGTCTATTATTCATGCTATAATTTTATTATCCGGAAATCGTAATACATGTGTGAATACATAGACCACAATGTGTCCCTAGTGAGCCTCTAGTTGACTAGCTCGTTGATCAACAGATAGTCATGGTTTCCTGGCTATGGACATGGGGATGTCATTGATAACGGGATCACATCATTAGGAGAATGATGTGATGGACAAGACCCAATCCTAAACATAACACAAGATCATATAGTTCGTTTGCTAGAGTTTTTCCAATGTCAAGTATCTTTTCCTTAGACCATGAGATCGTGTAACTCCCGGATGTTGTAGGAGTGCTTTGGGTGTACCAAACATCACAACGTAACTGGGTGACTATAAAGGTATACTATGGGTATCTCCGAAAGTGTCTGTTGGGTTGACACGGATCAAGACTGGGATTTGTCACTCCGTATGACGGAGAGGTATCTTTGGGCCCACTCGGTAATGCATCATCACAATGAGCTCAAAGTGACCAAGGGTTTGGTCACGGGATCATGCATTACGGTACGAGTAAAGTGACTTGCCGGTAACGAGATTGAACGAGGTATTGGGATACCGACGATCGAATCTCGGGCAAGTAACGTACCGATTGACAAAGGGAATTGTATACGGGGTTGCTTGAATCCTCGACATCGTGGTTCATCCGATGAGATCATCGAGGAGCATGTGGGAGCCAACATGGGTATCCAGATCCCGTTGTTGGTTATTGACCGGAGAGCCATCTCGGTCATGTCTACATGTCTCCCGAACCCGTAGGGTCTACACACTTAAGGTTCGGTGACGCTAGGGTTGTAGAGATATGAATATGCAGTAACCCGAAAGTTGTTCGGAGTCCCGGATGAGATCCTGGACGTCACGAGGAGTTCCGGAATGGTCCGGAGGTGAAGAATTATATATAGGAAGTGCAGTTTCGGCCATCGGGAGAGTTTCGGGGGTCACCGGTATTGTACCGGGACCACCGGAAGGGTCCCGGGAGTCCACCGGGTGGGGCCACCCATCCCGGAGGGCCCCATGGGCCAAAGTGGGGAGGGGAACCAGCCCATAGTGGGCTGGTGCGCCCCCCTTGGCCCACCCCATGCGCCTAGGGTTGGGAACCCTAGGGTGGGGGGGCGCCCCACCTGGCTTGGGGGGCACTCCACCCCTTGGCCGCCGCCCCCCTAGGAGATCCCATCTCCTAGGGCCGGTGCACCCCCTAGGGGGCATATATAAAGGGGGAGGGAGGGGGCAGCTGCACCCTTGAGTCTTGGCGCCTCCCTCTCCCCTACAACACCTCTCCCTCTTGTAGTAGAACGGCGAAGCCCTGCTGCGGTGACCCCTGCATCCACCACCACGCCATCGTGCTGCTGGATCTTCATCAACCTCTCCTTCCCCCTTGCTGGATCAAAAAGGAGGAGACGTCACGCTGACCGTACGTGTGTTGAACACGGAGGTGCCGTCCGTTCGGTGCTAGGATCTCCGGTGATTTGGATCACGTCGAGTACGACTTCCTCATCCCCGTTCTTTGAACGCTTCCGCGCGTGATCTACAAAGGTATGTAGATGCAATCCGATCACTCGTTGCTAGATGAACTCATAGATGGATCTTGGTAAAACCGTAGATTTTTTTTTGTTTTCTGCAACGTTCCCCAACAATACCCATATCTACTCAAGTCATCAGTGAGGGTGAGAACATAACGATAGCCACCGCGAGCCTCAACACTCATTGGACCGCAGACATCAGTATGTATGATTTCCAATAAGTTGGTTGCTCGCTCCATTGTTACTGAGAACGGAGTCTTGGTCATTTTACCCATGAGGCATGGTTCGCACGTGTCAAATGATTCGTAATCAAGAGCCACAGGTATGTGGGACTATCATTATCAACCTTACATCTTTTGCTATTCACACTATGAATATGTGTAGCATTACACTCGAGATTCATCAAGAATAAACCATTCACCATCGGAGCATGACCATAAAACATATCTCTCATATAAATAGAACAACCATTATTCTCGGATTTAAATGAGTAGCCATCTCGTATTAAACGAGATCCTGATACAATGTTCATGCTCAAAGCTGGCACTAAATAACAATTATTGAGGTTTAAAACTAATCCCGTGGGTAAATGTAGAGGTAGCGTGCCGACAGCGATCACATCGACCTTGGAACCATTCCCGACGCGCATCGTCACCTCGTCCTTTGCCAGTCTCCGCTTATTCCGCAGCTCCTGTTTTGAGTTACAAATGTGAGCAACCGCATCGGTATCAAATACCCAGGAGCTACTACGAGTACTAGTAAGGTACACATCAATTACATGTATATCACATATACCTTTTGTGATGCCGGCCTTCTTGTCCGCTAAGTATTTGGGGCAGTTCCGCTTCCAGTGACCACTTCCCTTGCAATAAAAGCACTCAGTCTCGGGCTTGGGTCCATTCTTTGGCTTCTTCCCGGCAGCTTGCTTACCAAGCGCGGCAACTCCCTTGCCGTCCTTCTTGAAGTTCTTCTTACCCTTCCCTTTCTTGAACTTAGTGGTTTTATTCACCATCAACACTTGATGTTCCTTTTTGACTTCTACCTCTGCTGATTTCAGCATTGAAAATACTTCAGGAATGGTCTTTTCCATCCCCTACATTTTGAAGTTCATCACAAAGCTCTTGTAGCTCGGTGGAAGCGACTAAAGGATTCTGTCAATGACCGCGTCATTCAGGATATTAACTCCCAGCTGAGTCAAGTGGTTATGCAACCCAGACATTTTGAGTATGTGCTCACTGACAGAACTATTTTCCTCCATCTTACAGCTAAAGAACTTGTCGGAGACTTCATATCTCTCGACCCGGGCATGAGCTTGAAAAACCATTTTCAGCTCTTCGAACATCTCATATGCTCCGTATCTCTCAAAACGCTTTTGGAGCCCCGGTTCTAAGATGTAAAGCATGCCGCACTGAAAGAGGGAGTAATCATCAGCACGTGTCTGCCAAGCGTTCATAACATCTTGGTTCTATGGGACGGGTGCGTCACCTAGCGGTGCTTCTAGGACATAATCTTTCTTGGCAGCTATGAGGATGATCCTCAGGTTCCGGACCCAGTCCGTATAGTTGCTACCATCGTCTTTCAGCTTGGTTTTATCTAGGAATGCATTGAAGTTGAGGACAACATGGGCCATTTGATCTACAAGACATATTGTAAAGATTTTAGACTAAGTTCATGATAATTAAGTTCATCTAATCAAATTATTCAATGAACTCCCACTCAGATAGACATCCCTCCAGTCATCTAAGTATAACATGATCCGAGTTAACTAGGCCGTGTCCGATCATCACGTGAGACGGACTAGTCAACATCGATGAACATCTTCATGTTGATCGTATCTTCTATACGACTCATGCTCGACCTTTCGGTCTTCTGTGTTCCGAGGCCATGTCTATACATGCTAGGCTCGTCAAGTCAACCTAAGTGTATTGCGTGCGTAAATCTGGCTTACACCCGTTGTATTCGAACGTTAGAATCTATCACACCCGATCATCACGTGGTGCTTCGAAACAACGAACCTTCGCAACGGTGCACAGTTAGGGGGAACACTTTCTTGAAATTATTATGAGGGATCATCTTATTTAAGCTACCGTCGTTCTAAGCAAATAAGATGTAAAACATGATAAACATCACATGAAATCAAATAGTGACATGATATGGCCAATATCATTTGCTCCTTTGATCTCCATCTTCGGGGCTCCATGATCATCGTTGTCACCTGCATGACACCATGATCTCCATCATCATGATCTCCATCATCGTGTCTTCTTGAAGTTGTCACGTCAACTATTACTTCTACTACTATGGCTAACGGTTTAGCAATAAAGTAAAGTAATTACATGACGTTTATGTTGACACGCAGGTCATAAATAAATTAAGACAACTCCTATGGCTCCTGCCGGTTGTCATACTCATCGACATGCAAGTCGTGATTCCTATTACAAGAACATGATCAATCTCATACATCACATATATCATTCATCATTCATCACAACCTTTGGCCATATCACATCACAAAACACTTGCTGCAAAAACAAGTTAGACGTCCTCTAATTGTTGTTGCAAGTTTTTTACGTGGCTGCTATAGGTTTCTAGCAAGAACGTTTCTTACCTACGCCAAAACCATAACGTGAATTGCCAATTTCTATTTACCCTTCATAAGGACCCTGTTCATCGAATCCGATCCGACTAAAGTGGGAGAGACAGACACCTACCAGCCACCTTATGCAACTAGTGCATGTCAGTCGGTGGAACTGGTCTCACGTAAGCGTACGTGTAAGGTTGGTCCGGGCTGCTTCATCCCTGGTCCGGGCTGCTTCATCCCACAATGCCGCCGAATCAAGATAAGACTAGTAACGGCAAGCAAATTGACAATATCGACGCCCACAACTGCTTTGTGTTCTACTCGTGCATAGTAACTACGCATAGACCTAGCTCATGATGCCACTGTTGGGGAATGTAGCAGAATTTTAAAATTTTCTACGCATCACCAAGATCAATCTATGGAGTCATCTAGCAACAAGGGAAAGAGGAGTGCATCTACATACCCTTGTAGATCACGAGCGGAAGCGTTCAAGAGAATGGGGTTGATGGAGTCGTACTCGACGTGATTCAAATCACTGATGACCAAGTGCCGAACGGACAACACCTCCACGTTCAACACACGTACGGTTGGGAAGACGTCTCCTCCAACTTGATCCAGCCAGGGGGAAGGAGAGGTTGATGAAGATCCAGCAGCACGACGGCGTGGTGGTGGAAGCAACGGTGATCTCGGCAGGGCTTCGCCAAGCGCTGGGAGACGGAGGAGTGTCACGGAAGGGAGAGGGAGAGGCCTGGGGCTTTGGTGCGCAGCCCTCCCTTCCCCCCACTATATATAGGGTGCCTAGGGGGGGGCGCCAGCCCTGGGAGATCCAATCTCCTAGGGGGGGTGGCGGCCAAGGGGGTGCCTTGCCCCCCAAGGCAAGGGTGGCGCCCCCCACCCCTAGGGTTTCTAACCCTAGGCGCAGGGGGAGGCCCAAGGGGGACGCACCAGCCCACTAGGGGCTGGTTCCCCTCCCACTTCAGCCCATGGGGCCCTCCAGGATAGGTGGCCCCACCCGATGGACCCTCGGGACCCTTCCGGTGGTCCCGGTACAATACCGGTGACCCCCGAAACCTTCCCGATGGCCGAAACTGGACTTCCTATATATAAATCTTTACCTCCGGACCATTCCGGAACTCCTCGTGACGTCCGGGATCTCATCCGGGACTCCAGACAACTTTCGGGTTACCTTGTGCTAATATCTCTACAACCCTAGCGTCACCGAACCTTAAGTGTGTAGACCCTACGGGTTCGGGAGACATGCAGACATGACCGAGAAGCCTCTCCGGTCAATAACCAACAGCGGGATCTGGATACCCATGTTGGCTCCCACATGGTCCACGATGATCTCATCGGATGAACCACAATGTCGAGGATTCAATCAATCCGTATACAATTCCCTTTGTCAATCGATATGTTACTTGCCCGAGACTCGATCGTCGGTATCCCAATACCTTGTTCAGTCTCATTACTGGCAAGTCACTTTACTCGTACCGTAATGCATGATCCTGTGATCAACCACTTGATCACATTGAGCTCATTATGATGATGCATTACCGAGTGGGCCCAGAGATACCTCTCCGTCATACGGAGTGACAAATCCCAGTCTCGATTCGTGCCAACCCAACAGACACTTTCGGAGATACCTGTAATGTATCTTTATAGTCACCCAGTTACGTTGTGACGTTTGTCACACCCAATGCACTCCTACGGTATCCGGGAGTTGCACAATCTCATGGTCTAAGGAAATGATACTTGACATTCAGAAAAGCTACAGCAAACGAACTACACGATCTTTGAGCTAAGCTTAGGATTGGGTCTTGTCCATCACATCATTCTCCTAATGATGTGATCCCGTTATCAATGACATCTAATGTCCATAGTCAGGAAACCATGACTATCCTTTGATCAACGAGCTAGTCAACTAGAGGCTCATTAGGGACGTGTTGTGGTCTATGTATTCACACATATATTATGATTTCCGGATAACACAATTATAGCATGAACAATAGAAAATTATCATGAACAAAGAAATATAATAATAACCATTTTATTATTGCCTCTAGGGCATATTTCCAACAGTTCAGGCGGTCCACCACCCACCTGGCCCACATTCAGTCAGGCTAGCCCAACTCTCCTCACTTATATATAGCTTTTGGGGAATGAGCTAGAGATGCTCTCTAGCGGGGATCCCTTATCCTATAGTTCTATATTGTATCCCCTATCCTCTAAAAAGCTATATTTTAGGGGATTGAACTTTTCTTCATCTAGAAAATCCCCTAAACTTATTCCCCAGACCAATTCAACTCCACATGGGAGCCTCTCTTCATCTTCTTCTTACTTCTTCCGTCTTTCTTCTTCTTCCTTTCATGTGGACAACGATGACTTCTCACCACTAGACGATGTCCATGAGCTATCTAGGGCTTGGATATATGATCCGCAAAAGTAGTTTGATAAAGGATCATCGAGCATGATTGTACGCATGTGAAGGAGTCTACAAAGTAGGTGCAATTCGTCTTCCATGGGCCACGGTTTCAACATTTCTTCTTCAGAATGAGTTCTTCTCATCTTCCTTCTCCTAGTGGCACGATGGCGTGGTTCCGAAACGCAAGGAATCATTGGAATCGATGTTGGCGGCCATGTTTCTCAGTACAAAAAAATCTATGTCATGTTTCTCCTTTGTAGGAGTCTGTCTGCTTGGGTCGCTGCTCTACTCATGGCCAGTGAGGACAGGGAGGAGCCATCGAGCCAGGGATGCTAGGGACAAGCTCCACAATGGTTGGAGACAAAGAGGAAGACAAAATGATGAAAAAAGAAGTTTGCCGGAATCTCACCGGAGACGGTGAGGAGGCGGGGATGTGGAGCAAATATAGGCTAGGGGGAGATTTTAGTGGGGGTTATATTGGAGGCACTAAACTTTTTTAGGGATTTGTTGGACGGTGTTTAATCCCCTAAACCAGATATTTTCCCCAAAAAAAATACCTTTTGAGGGATCCGCTAGAGATGATCTTAGATTCCTACTTGAGGTTGGGGCTCTTCAAAAGTTTCACAAATTTGCCACATTCATATGACTCTACCTATAAAGCTTATGTGCTAGGGTTTTGAAAGTTAAATATTATCCTAATGGGCGGTTGGAGGATATTGTTTTTGCAGGTAACGCGTCCTCTACTTGGCAGGCCATAACATATGGCTTGGAGCTCCTCAAGAGAGGGCTCGTATGGCGGATCGGTGACGGTCAAAATGTTCGTATCTGGCGCGACCCTTGGCTCGAACGACCGGCGTCATACCGGCCCATATCACAGGCTGAAAGGTGCCGGTTACGCCGGGTGGCAGAACTACTTGATGATCATGGTGCATGGAAAATAGAGTTACTTCAAGAACACTTCTTGCCACTTGATGTTGATGAAATACTAAAGTTGCGTCCCTCGCCAAGGATGCATGATGTCTTGGCTTGGGGTCCATACCCAAAAGGCATCTTTTCTGCCAAGTCGGCTTACAAGATTGGTCTTGAGGATAAATTTCACACGTCTTCATGAGCCGCAAGCAGGCCACCGGATGGCAATTGTGCCGTCTGGAAGGCAATGTGGAGGTGCCCTGCTGCACCTAAGGTATGCGTCTTCGGTTGGCGGATTGCAACCAACTCATTGGCTACGATGGAGAATAAGCATAAGAGAACCTTGGAAAAATCTTATGTGTGTGGCCTATGTGGCGTTGAGCAGGAGGACACCTTCCATACTATTTGCAGGTGCCCCATGGCGTGTGCACTATAGGAGGCCATGAGGGAGTCATGGCTACTCCCGGACCTGGCGACGGTCGTGAACACCGGCAAGGAATGGCTACTTCACCTCCTGGATAACTGCACCGAGTTGCAGCGGCTGGTCATCCTCATGACCTTTTGGCGTGTGTGGCATTGTAGGAACGAGGTCACACATTACAAGCCGGCACCAGCTATCGAGTGTCCGTGGAGATTCTTGTGTAGCTACATCGAGTCCCTACCGTGCATCAAGCAGCATCCATAAGGAGATTTGGTGAAAGGCAAGATGGTTCAGAGTGTAGCGCATATGGTCAAGCAAACAGTAGCATCACCGAGAGGTATAGTAGCTAACACAACTTGGGAGAAACCTCCGGCGGGATGGACGAAGCTCAACGTGGATGGATCATACATCCATGGCGAGAATACAGGGGGTGCCGGCATGGTACTAAGGGACGACACCGGGGCCATCATCCTTTCTTCGTGTTGCTTTCTTCGATCATGTCGCTCTTCGATGGAGGCGGAAATGGCAGCGTGTCTTGAGGGCACGTCCCTGGCACTGCAGCGAACGGAGAAGTCATTAATCATTGAGTTAGATTGCAAGCAGGGAGTGTGCGCCCTGATGGATAGCAGCGTCAACAGATGTTCACTGGCGAGCTAGGTGAAGGAGACGAAGAGGGCCCTGCATGGGATCCGGAGGCATAGTTTTGGCCATGTCTCATGGCGGCCGGCGCCCCAGCCAAAGCTGACCTCGCGGCGGCCGAGCCGCGTTCGGCAACGCTTTGGGGTCGGCCGGCGGCGGGTATTGCCCCTCTCCCTTCCGTGCATCCCTTCCGAGTCCCCGGGTTGGTTTGGATCTTGCCGGATCCACCTCCGGTGTGTTCTGGTGGAGCAGATCGGTGTCCGGGGGAAACCTTGGCAGCCTTAG
The DNA here is from genome assembly GCF_018294505.1 of Triticum aestivum. Taxonomy (NCBI): domain Eukaryota; kingdom Viridiplantae; phylum Streptophyta; class Magnoliopsida; order Poales; family Poaceae; genus Triticum; species Triticum aestivum. Next base: position 613,314,547 of record NC_057806.1, on the reverse strand, counting down.
GCTGACTGGCAGCGGCGACGCCGATTTTTGGCGCCGCTTTCCTCCTTGGGGGCGTTGCTGAGGGCACCATCTCTCCTCTCCAACCCATGTCCGGGTGAAAGCCCAAGATCCGATGCGGATCGGGCGTCGGCGGCGCCTTAGGCACCGTAACCTTCCTGGAGGCGACGCCAAGGACATTGGGATCGGATGGAAGGGTCTGCAGGTGAGGGGTGGGGGTGTGCTGCCTCCCTTCGGTGGAGCGGTGTTTCATTCTACATATTCTTGGCGGCGGCTCTTGGCGGCATGGAGCAGCGGAGGCTGGGCGTCAGATGTGTGGTGACGGACACGCGCAGGAGGTCGACGCTGTCTGGCGTCGTGGTGGCGTCGGCGGCAGCGAGACCAGGCAAGGCTGTTACAACAGTACAACTCTGAAGATGGATATGTGGTAGGTGGTTGTGGCGGCCTCATACCCGGCGGGCGGCCTGGTTGAGGAGCACGCCGGACTGGTGGGTGCCCATACCCGGCAGGCGTCCAGGTTGGGACCTCAGGTCTTAGATGTTAGGTTTGGCTGCGAGGTCTGTTTGGTATTAGGCCCAGACCATCAGCGCCCCTTCATCAGTTAGATAGGAGTAGCGACAGAGGTTGCGAAGATGGTGGCTTTGGTCTTACTGTTGTACGACTTTGTAAGGTTTTGTGCTAATAATTAATAAAGTGGCCGTATGCATCGACCAGATGCAGAGGCCGGAGGTATTCCTCCTTTTCGAAAAAAAAAAAAAAAAATAGTTTTGGCCATGTCTGGAGATCAGCCAACAGTGCCACCCATTGTCTAGCTCATAGGGTACGCACCACCCAGCGTACTAGGCTCCGGGCCCAAGGATCTTTCTCTTATTTGTGAAAACGAGTGTAACACCTTTTCTTAACTAATACAATCTCGTTTCATCCGCAAAAAAGAAAAAAAAACTAATCCAACTTGTGCAGGTTTCACTTCTAACCGTACTGTATACAGGGAGGGGAAAAGCCTTTTGTAGTTTATATGCTCAGTATAATACACAATTGAACCAATCCAGTAGCGAGCAGAAAATCACCGGGGCTGTCTGCCTGCCTGCCTGCCTCTACTACACCCACGTTGTCCCGAGTCCCGACCCTCTGCTACTCGCCAGGAGCTGCTGCCACTTCAACCCTATGAAAACTCAATCACCTCACCATGTCTCTACAACAAAGCGTCTTCGACGGGCAGAACGAAATTAGCGTCGCCATGACTACCACCTAGCTCCTCCTCCTCCATCAAGCCATCCTCAGCGCCTCCCTGAAGCCGATGCTGAAGCTGCTCTCCAGCCCGGCCCCGGCCTTCTTCGCCAGCCCCAGCGCCGGCTTCTGCATCATCGCCACGAACTCGTTGTAGTCTATGCGCCCGTCCTGCCAAAGCAACCAACACACGAGATCATCAGCGTTTTGGTGTTTCAGTTCAGTCAGAGCACCCCGAAGAGAAGAGAAGAAAAAAGAAGGGAGGGAAGGTGTGACTGACGTTGTCCTGGTCGACTTCTCTGATCATGTTGTCGAGGCTGAGGTCGTCGGAGCCGAGGCCGAACTCCTCGCACGCGAGCTGCAGCTCGTCGGGGGTGATGTAGCCGCTGCCGTCCTTGTCGAAGTACTGGAACGCCGCGAACAGGTGGTCCTCCCGCTCCACCTTGTTCAGGTGCAGCGTCGCCGCGATGAACTCACCGTAGTCGATCGTCCCGCTCTTGTCCACGTCCGCCTGCATTCACCCCATTTCATTCTTCGTGTCAATGCCAACACACTTCTTTCACTGGATTCATCACACTCTTGTGAATTTGAGTGACAAACTTACGGCCTGCATGAGCGCGTAGATCTCCGACTCCTGGAGGTTGGCGCCCACCTTCTTGAGCCCCACCTTGAGCTCCTCGTACGTGATCTGCCCGCTGTTGTCCGAGTCGATCATCTTGAACATCTCCTTGAGGCCGGCGATCTCGTCCTCGGACAAGTTCTCCGCAATCACCTGGACAGACACACACATACACACGCGTCAGGACAAGTCGATTTGGATGGTTTTGCATTCTTGGTCTCTTCCATGATAACATCCACCAAGCTCCAAATGGCAGGTGGTGCCGGCCACTTGGCTTGGTGGACGAGCACAAAGGCAAGATGACAATTCAGAGCGACAAGGCATGCGAAAGAAACAATCATTTCAAGCCGGGAAGTGAATGCTTCTTACCCTGAGAGCCATCTTTTTCAGCTTGTTCATGGCCGAGAACTGCTTCATACGGGATAGAACAGCAGAGTCCAGAGGCTTGTCAGGAGCCAGACCGCCAACCTGAACCCATGGATGCCCTGAGACAATGCGAAAATAGAAATCTTCAGACTTCAGCAACACAATTCACTAAAGAGTAAAGACCATTGAGAGAACTAGAATTTATTTAGTCATGTGATGAGAAATTTAATGACTCACGTAGAACTTCATGGGCAGTCAGTCTCTTCTTGGGGTCCCTGAGGAGCATTCTCCTCACGAGATCCTTGGCGCCTTCGGAGATGCTGGGCCATGGATCTGACTCGAAGTCGAGTTTCCCGTGTAGAACCTCTTCGAATATGCCCTGCTCGTTCTCTGATCGATGAAAAGAAACAAGGCTGTAATTAGATCAAAATGCCAAAAAATTGTAAAGTAATTGCGCATTGTGTCGAAGAAGTAAAGAAGTCAGAAAGTGAACACAATTCATACCTGCCCAAAATGGCGGCACGCCACACAACAGAATGTAGATGATCACACCGGCGCTCCAGACGTCTGCCTCGGGGCCATATTTCTTCTTCAGGACTTCCGGCGCGACATAGTAGGGGCTTCCGACAACGTCGGTGAATATTTGACCTGGGATAATTAAGATCCACATTAGCAGAGATTACAGTGGAGAATGTCTCAAATCTGATGAAAATTCAAAAAAAGATTCAGGCTGCAGTCTGATAAAGATGTGTGGCCAAGATGTTTATGGTTGCAGTTGAATGGCATAATTTCTCAGGAAAAAACATGTTGCTGAAAGCACAATGCATTGCAAAAATTCAGTATGCTGTCATGCTTTATGAAGCCCACAACATGGTCACATCAATCAGTCTGGATGGGATGTGAGCGTGTGACCAAATTATGGATCAAATCAAGGAACAGAAATACAGAACCATGGTAGCAAAATGACAAATCATACATATTTTCTTGCCCATCTAGATGCAGTGCAATGTATGATAAGTATTGTTTTCATGTTTATTTTTCTGAAAAATAAATACGAACATAGGCAAGTGTTTCCTTTTCTGAAAAAAAAAATGGAGATGAACTCTAGCTATGATTAGTAACAGAATGGTGGTTGCACCCACCAGATTGACCAAAAACTCACCAGGCCGGAAGAAGACGGAGAGACCAAAGTCGATGGTCTTGAGCGCGGCCTCCTCCGTCTGGTCGACGAAGAGGAAGTTCTCGGGCTTGAGGTCCCGGTGCATGACGCCCATGGAGTGGCACACCTCGACGACGCCGACGATGACCCTGGCGAGCTCGGCGGCCTTCCGCTCGGTGTAGTGTCCCTTCTGCACGATCCTGTCGAAGAGCTCGCCGCCGGCGCAGAGCTCCATGACGAGGTGCACGGCGACGGCGTCCTCGTAGGCGCCCCGGATGGAGATGACGTTGGGGTGGCCGGCCAGGTGGTACATTATCTGGATCTCCCGACGCACGTCCTCCACGTCGTCGTCGGTGACGAGCTTGCGCTTGAGGATGGACTTGCAGGCGTACTCCTTGCCGGAGCTCCGCTCGACGCAGAGGTAGGTGGTGCCGAACTGGCCCTGCCCGAGCCGCCGCCCCAGGCTGTACTTCTCCTTGACGCTCTCCGTCTTGCGCTTGAGCACGGAGCCGACGAGCAGGCCGGCGCTGGACACGCGCTTGACCGGGGGTACCTTGGGCCGGTGGTGCGGCGGCTTGGCCTCGCCGCCGGAGCCGGAGCCGGAGCTGCTGGACGAGTCCGTGGACGCCTTGGACTCCTGCTCCTTGGCGGGGGCGGGCTTGGGATGCACCGGCGGCTTGGCCTTGGGCTTGGGTTGCGCCGCCTCATCGGGCTTGGCGTTGGCGGCGCCGGAGGCGATCTTGACGGGCTCGGGCGCCTTGCTCACGATGTGGCCGGCCAGCGGCGCGTCCGGCGGCGGGGCCCGGTCCGCGACGCCTCCATTGGCGTTGGCGTTGGCGGCGGGCAGGGCTTCGCCGTCGGGGCGCCTGGTCCAGAGCACGGTGGAGACGGAGTGGAAGAAGCCGTTCTTGCCGATGCTGGGGCCGACGCAGGTGTTGCCCATCGTCGCCGCTGCCGATGGATGGATGGATGGAACGGCCGGACCAAGACGAAGACGGAATCGGCGAATCTTTATCGACCGGCGGGCGGGGGGGACAGGACAAGAGGCTGCGGCAGCTACCCCACCACCACTCCTACTCCTGGTCCTGGGATCCAAGGAAGGAAGGAGCAGCAAGCACGGGACGGGAGACTCGTGGTGCTCTGCGCCGCGCCGGGGTCGATCAGATCGCGGCCCGGAGGGATGTCGGCCACCCACCGAGGAAAGGAAAAGAAAGGATTTTTACCTCCCAACCGGGAAGAGATGGGCTGAACTGAAGGAAAGTGCTAGCAGAACCGATGAACCAACAAAGTCAACGCTTTCCATCCGGCAGGAGCTGGAGCTGCAGCGTGGAATGCCATGATCTGACGCTTCTTGGACGGGGGCTACGTATGCATCAAGAGGAAGAGGCAGAATTGTTGAATGAGCACATTGAATTGAAGGTGGTTGGTGGGCCTTGGAAAGAAGCAGTCAAAGGCGAATGCTTATGCAAGAAACCAAATTGCGCAAGCAAAGATGGTCAGGGACTGGTTCTAGGACCAAGAAACCGCACGCACGCCAATCAGCAAACAAAACAAAAAGTGTGGACGAAGAGATCGGACGGGCCCTCGGCGATGATGATATACTGCTGTGAAGAGAGGAAGGGGACAAGGGAGACGAGGGAGGCCGGCCCCGCGAGGAGAGGAACCCAGCCGTGATATCTAAGACGAAGGAGAAGACTGGACAAAAAGTAATGCTAGCAGCAGCAGTACGTGACGGGAGGTAAGTGTGTGTGAACAAAAAAAAAACAAAGAAATCCAGCCACGGGCAGGGCAGGAGGTGGTTGCGGGCCTGCTAGTTAAGAAGAGGCAATGATTAGCGAGCTGCACCTACTTATCTGCGACCTCGACATGGCACCGCACAGCACGGGGGAAGGGAGAGGGGGAGAAGTGGGATGCGAGAAGAAGGTCGCATAGATATATATTCATATCTGCCGTGCCCTTTCGCTCTTCCCGGGCGGAGTGCCTAAACCGCAACGCGAGCTCGGAGAAAGAAAAGAAAGCGCGTTCGCCCGCGACCAGGTCGTGCCGCGCTCGCCGCTTGGCGCTGTCGACAAAGTCCAAAAGGGCGTCGCCGTCTCTACCACACAGGGAGGGAAGAAGAAGAGCCACTGGCCGTTGGGCCTCCTTTTCCCGGCAGGTGGCCAGGCAACGTCCCTGTAACATCCCCTGTTTCTGACGGGGATCGCGACCGACGTGGCTCGGGCATGCTACGTGACTGTAATAATTCAACGTATGGATGCCGATTGCTGCCTTTTTCCCGGAGAACGGGTCAAGCAGATGGGAGAAAACCGGTCGCTTTCTCCGTGGGGATGGATAACACAGAATGGCGATCAAACGGAACAGCTCATAAGGACGGACGGGCACAGTAAACAAACACGGCACATTGCCGCGTTGACAGATGAAGGGAAGCATCCAGGAAGCACGCATGCTCTAGTGCTTCCAAAACAAGCCTGCTGGGTGCTGAGACAAGAATAATAAATAGTACAACGCCAGTGCATTTCCTCTCTACCAGACAAATATATCGGACGCAAATAAGAAAAAAAAGGAAATGAACCAGACCAGACGGCAGGGAAAAGGAGACAAAATTACACTCTAAACTAGAGTTCTAAGCCAGTTGGGTGTGGAAACAAAAAAAGGAATAATACACCAGTCAGTACACTTTCTCTGCGAGACAACTATATCGGACCCGACGCAAATAAGAAACTCAGACAAAATTACACCTTCAGATACACACTCTTGTTTGTTCCATTTTACACCCCAAGAGCACAAGCATACTACTACAACATGTGCCAACCCACCAGGGCTTTCACCCTTTCGACTGACCCACCAAGCAAGCAAGAAAATATAATTGAGTGGCTACTCTACACTGACCTTGACTTGATATTCGCATGACAGCCTCCAGATAGATATATGTCCTGTCGGTGGGACAGCTTCGATGCTGGAACATGTGTATGGCCATACGAAATCATTGCCTCCGGAGTTCCCATCCACATGACCTTCCCGGACATTGCACCATCGAAAATAGCCACCATGTAATGCAAAATTGAACGGCGAGGCTACCTTTTCTTCTGTGTCCTCTTGGCCTTGATGATCCGCCTGTTGGACTTGTCGCCACCCATGCTGCCCAACGAGAAGTTCCCGCCCTGAAACTCTAAGCTACCACCAGTTGGGAATGCCGGGTTCTGCTGCACTGAGCCTTGTTGACCGCCAAACTGGAAAGCTCCGGCAGGCTGGGCAGCCGGAGCACCAAATACTGGAGTGGCCGGTGAACTAGCTGGCTGCCCAAATATAGGAGCGGCGGGTGAACTAGCTGGCTGCCCAAATAGCGAAGAACCAAACACTGGTGCAGACACTTGCGGGGGTGCTGCTTGGTTGGTGTCATCAGCCATGCTGTCTTCCATACTCATCTGGTCATTTCCAGGAGATCCCATTCCGAAGCCTGTGTTGGCATTTGTCATCCCAAATGCAGGCTGTGGTGTAGACAAATTCATGCTTGCGCTCGCCGAGGTAAACGAATAAACTGGAGGAGCTTGCGATGAGAAAGCTGGAGCTGACTGTGCTCCAAATGAAAAAGCACCCCCTGAAGATGCTGATTGTCCAAATGTAAACATGCTGGGAGAGGACGAAGCTGAACCAAAAGGGTTGCTGAGAGCAGCGGACGATGAAGCCGTGGAGCTACTGCTGAACATACTTGTACTAGCCGCTGCCAAGGACGAGGCAGTGGAAGAGCTAGGTGATGAAAATGCAAACCCACTTCCAGATCCAGAGAAGGCGGCAGCTCCAGATCCAAACGGTGAATTACCAAACACAGGCCCGGTAGAGGAAGTTGTCACGCCAAAAGACACAGTTCCAGGTCCAGATGAGGAAGGTGTCCCTCCAAAAGTCATAGTCCCAGATCCAGATGAGGAAGGCGTCGCTCCAAAAGATACAGTCCCAGGTCCAGATGACGAAACCCCTGCTCCAAACGAGAAGACACCAGTGCCAGATGAGGAAGCTCCTCCAATAGAAACACTCCCTGGACCTCCTGATGAGGCAGCCCCCGCTCCAAAAGACACGGTACCAGGACCAGATGAAGATGCCCCTGCTCCAAACAACAAGGTCCCAGGGGGAGAAGCTCCCGCTCCAAAAGAGACAGTGCCAGGTCCCGATGACGAAGCTGCCGCCACTCCACTAGCCACAATCGGGAACGAGGAGCTAAACTGTGTGGCTGAACTCTGAGGCGGCTGTGACATTGTGCCCTGTGGCTGTGGCGGCTTGCTACCAAAGATCGTGCTAGCAGGAGATGGTTGAGAGGTACTGCCACCAACAGTTGTGCTCAGACCAGTAGATTGAGATGGAGAACTGAACCCAAATATGCTGTTTCCTGAGCTCGAGAATGCAAACGCTGCCGTTGAAGCGGACTGGACACCAGATGTAGTAGATGGTGTAGAATTAGCTGGTGCAGTTCCAACACTAAAGGATGCAACAGGAGAAGACGAAAATGTTGCAGTGCTCGAGAAAGAAGAGGATGTGACTGGAGAACTCGAAAAGGTTGTGATATTTGATGAGAAAATGGACGAGGTATTCAGATTGGATGGTGCATTGCTGGCTGATTCTGGGGCTTTAGACTTGGATTCAGTTGTAGTACCCACGGTACCAAAGAGTGAAGTGCTAGCTGGCTTTGTCTCTGTGGATGTCGTCTCTGGTTTTGGTGTTGCTACTGTTGGACTGCTGGAGCCAAAATTGATAGTTGAAAATGCAGGAACTGAAGATGAAACAGGTGGACTGCTGCTGGATACAGAGAAGCCGGCAATGGTAGTTAATGGAGTGGTGCTGACAGCAGGTTTATCAGTGGGCGTGGTATTTGACAACTTCGGTGGTGATGTGTGCGACAAGCCATTGCTCAGGCCCGGTGAAGTAGATGCAGCAGAAGCAAAATGGAGAGGTGGAGTCAATGTTGGTGCAGCCGTAGGCAACTCCTTGTCAGATGACTTATGGATATCTCCAGCTCCTTCCCTTCCATTGCCCTTCTCCAAATTAGGTGTGTCCAATGATGCGGGCTTCGTGGCACTGGAAACACACAAGTAGCAGAATACGTTAGCAGATACTCCAAATAGTAGAATGCAACTGCCTATGAAAAATAAATGCCTAACAAATCCAAAACAAAATTTGAGTTATAAACAAAAGAAACAAGAATTTCTGATGGGTTGTCCTCCAATTTTTCAATCCATAGTGATTGAACATAACTAAGATGCCCTTATCTTTCAAACTATACCCTTTGCTATATGTTTCACAGTTGTAACTACAATGCTCACTCGTCTTACTATATGTTATTGGCCTCGGAAAACTCTGTTCCCAGAGAGTAGGGCAGTGATGAGATACTGATACATGAGATGTATACATGGACGACACTTAAAAACAATATTTTCCCATTGAGGGAATCAATATTGTAGTCAATATTTGCGCTTTACCCCTATTTAACTGATTTGGAAATTGCTGATTGGTAGTACTGTGACATTAGGTGTGTGTAGTCTCGTTCTTCTTAGAATTACTGCATCCTTGGTCTGCGCACATGGTAGGCTGAAGACTGATATAGAACAACACAAGCACTTTCACTACAATTCAAAAGTATACAACATGTCCGAACTTGGTGCACACCCTTCGACCCTTGCCATTAATTATCTTAATATTATTGCGACAAAATACGATATGAAAGAAGCTCCTCAAGTGAATAATTAATATGCATCTCTTGTCCTAACAGATTTCTTTCTAGCCTACCTTTATGATATCCCTTCCAGGTAATACCAAAATCTTTCAAAAGATGGGTATGCAACCAAATAATTAAACATGGGTGCTTAAGGAAAAATGAGGAAAAAAGAGTTCCAAGAGAATCACCTCTCCCCAAGTCTTCCTTTGGTTTTTACACCAGCGGCTGTTGATGTTTCCAAATCTGATGTACTGGATGGCTTGGAACCAAACATAAAAGGTGAAGCACTGGTCTGTTTATCGTCTTTATTTGAAGCAAGTGGAACTGCTGAAACAGTACCCTCAGCACGGTCTGCAGGAGATACATGCTGAAACGTAAAACCAGTGTTGTTATTTGAGGAAACATTGGGGGTGCCCTTCTTTTCAGTATCACTGGATGAAAACAAGCCGGGTGTAGAGACATCTTTTGATGTGGATGTTCTAGGCTGTTCAGTAACTGAAGAATTGATAACATTCTGCTCCGATGAGGTTGATTCAACTTTCTGCTCAAATTTAACATGTTGAACTTTCCGCTCCTTCATCTTTGAATCAAACTTCTGCTCTGTTGCCTTCACATCTGTCTCAAATTTTGAATTCTTTGATGGGACAGGGGCTTCCAGATCATCGTCAAACTCAGTTAAATCCTGAAACGTACAAAACAAAAAAATGGTAAATATAACTTTCAGATCATAAGTGCTTATATGACTAATTTACACTGCATTAATATTTCTACCATACCTCAAAAACAGCCATTTTGAAACCTGGTTTCCTTGATGTAGTAGCAGAAACTGAATTCCCCGAAATGGCAGGCTTATTAAGAATAGCAACATGATCAGACTTCATGTCTCTGTTGCCTAAATCCTGATGAAACGTAATGGAATGAACTTTTGATGATCCATCTTTCATCAGCTTGTCTTTATTCAATGTAGAACCATTCAGATCAGAATCATGGGGAAGATTAACTCCATCCAAATCTTGAAATTGTCGGGAACTACTGGGGTCACTTACACCCTTTGGCCCATTGGACATGGATTGCCTTGGTTTCCCAGCAACAGATTGTTGCCCAGACTGTTTGCCTTTTGGTGATGGAGCTATTATGTTAAGCTGCTCAAATATCTTCTCAGCCATCTTGTTTGGTTGAGTTGGAACAGGAGGAACATCATCATTAGAAGGTTTGCCACCTTCACTATTTCTCGGTCTTTCTACAGTCCGCAGGGATTGGCCGGACTCAAGCAGTAATCTTTTTGAACTAGGAGGTTCCTGATGGGGTGAACTGCCTTCAGCAAAATCTGAACCAATTGTACGGGTAGGAAGAAAATTTCCCCGAGGACTAGCATGAGCATCTTTAAAAGGAGACATCATATTCGACTTCTGACGAATCCTGCGTATGGGGCCAACAGATCCAAGTTCATTGTCAAACTCTGTGCCTCTTCGTTTCAACACCTGTTAGGAAGACAGATGATTTAGAAAAGCTCTGGCAGATATAGTCCAGACAATGCAAAATCTGATGGAGAATGTTCCTCAATCCTCACTAATATTAAATTTATTATTTATATTGAGACTAAAATCTAAATGGGTCGTTGTCACAACGCCACTAGTGTCAATCAAACAGGATGACCTGTTACTTTCTGCCTCATTAATGTTGGGATATCAACAGTTTGTCCATATATATATATAAAGATGTTAAAAGGGTCGATTGGGTATCAACCATAAATACACACCATGTTTCAACTGCTTTTCAACAAACGGCATGTTTTTCAAGCTGAATATATAACATGAACAAGAATATACAGTGCAGTATGTGACTTATTTCAAATTCAGAAATCTTCCACAAATTACCTGCCTGCCGCCAGCAGCCAAACTTGGGGTTCGTGCATGAGATAATGAAAATGGTGAAACATTCATATCATTGGAAGAGCTTGGGCCCTGCTAGGCATAAATAGATATTTAGTAAAAACAACTATCACAGTTTTGCAGTTGAAAATCACTCAACTGAAGAGAGAAAATTCAAGCACCATACAAGGACAAGAGTATGCCACGTGGAGCAAAATATAAATGTAGAACTATGAGATGGAAAGAGAATGATGTGCAGCAGATAGAAGTATAAAGCTACCTTAAAAAATGGAGAGCGGGACATTTTACATATTGCTGACCGCCCACGTAATCCTGAAGCCATATAGCCATTCACAGGAAGTCCAGGGTTTTCATTGCTAACTTGATTCAGCTCCTGAACAAGTGGTGCACCAGAAGTCCTATAATAACCAGTGTTGCTTGATTCCGCTTTGTTACCAAAAAGTACTTGGCTCCTTAGACTACTCTGTTGGAGTTCTCTCGAATAACGGGAGCTCATATATTGTTTGGCAAGGTCCGCAGGGGACTTAACATCCCGGATAGGAACCTGCAAATTGAATATGAATTATAATTAAAACAGGCAACTGAAATCCTAACCAAGCTTAATAGAAGTACAGCTACATTTGCCTGCCTCTTCCTAACTTAAACACTGAATAACTTAGTTGCCAGGTGTATTGTATTAGACGGGCAAAACAAGGAAACCAAAAGGTAAAATCCATGCTACCCTGTTTGAATTGCAGGTAAAATCCATGAACTGTTCAACTGCACAATTGTGCACCTAATATTGTACAGGTGAACCAAAAGAGGTCCTAACAGACACAGAAACTTAGATCAATCTGAACAACTGAATCCACATCATATGTCAAATTGATGTATTACTTCAATGAAAGTTGCTAGATCACAGTGATAATTTTGCTACCATCTTACTTAACATATTCAAGTTTGATCGAGCAAAGTCAAGTGAGCATCATCACTAACCTGACCACAGGAATCACTGAGACAGCATACTAAACAAATACAGTATCTACTAACAACATACACTTCATGGAATTCGTCAAAAATGTTCACATGGTCCTTACCAGCACCTTAATACAAATTTATCCAACAACTAAAAGGAAATTACACAAACAAGGTAACTCCTTACATCAGCGGGCGGAGAATGGTCTATAGCCATCCCATGAGATGTGGAGCCTCCTATTCCATCAATTCTGGTTCTTGTTTCATTCTTATCCTCATGGTGGTCTACTTGTGCAGACAAAGCAGGCTCTACAGTTCTTGCACGCAGCAAGTCTGTGAGACGATCAAACTCAACCCTGAACAGAAGAATCCAATCGTCAAGAACAGGTACAAAAGCAGTGAGGGAAAAGAGATAATGTTGCAGAGGATATCAGGTAGTGACAATGTTCAGTCCAAAATAATGGAACGCGAAACAAAAAATAGAGAAATAACTTGGATTAATATATACTGTGTTCTGAAGCAAGTTGGACATCAAAAGGACATACATCATCCATTAATACTAGGGGATCAGAATTCACCATGGACAGCTAACAATTAACATATTTTGATACTTACCGAGAGAAAAAAAAACTAGTACTCCCTCTGTAAATAAATATAAGAGCGTTTACAGAGGGAGTAGAAAACTGGAAGTTCAAGAAGCACAAAATATGCAGATACTTTCCTGGTGAACGTTTTCCGCATTAACAGATGCTCTACTTCAGACAATGATTTGTCACCGGATGTACCAGCGAGGTCCTTCCCTTTCGCCATTCCACCCACTGGAGATAAACCCTGCGTAAAAATTTGAAACAGCCCTTGGTCAGAACAACAGGGGATGAGCTTAAACAGGTTGCACCATGATTGCTACTTACCGTATGTGTTGCCTCAGGCAAATCTTGATTAGGTTCAGCATCTTGGCCTGCATACATGAAACAGGTATCAGATTTGTAAGTGCAGCTCAATGATATAAGCTAGACAACAGTATGATGCAATTACAACTAGAGCTTCAGTTATCTAGCAAAAAGAACTGAAACATGAAGAACATCTCCTGTGTTGTATTCTAATTTCTACCCAATCAAACATATGGTTCCAATAGACCACACTCCCCTCCAATACAAAAATTGGCACAATTTAAGTGTAGCTTACAAACATCAACGTAACGCACAGGATAATAAAAGTTGTCCAGTATAACTAGTTTCAAGCACAGATCTAAGCCCATGTGTTATTCTTCAGAACGCACAGCCATGCACATGCCACATCCATATCGATACAAACTACAACTTTAAACATAATAAAGCAAAAGCAAGTAAAAAACTTTAGAGGGCTCCAGTTAACACCCTTTTTCCTCGTGAAATTGGCTCTTCGTGCCAGCAATAGCACTGGTCGGGTCAAAATCGCCGAAAACTGGAAGCAGGCGGTCAGCAATCTAAGCTAAACCCTAGCATGCCGGGAAGCAGACCGAAACCCTAGCCCAAGCCCGCAGCCACAACCAATCTCAGGAGCGCGCGCGAGCAAACACGAATCTCGGGAGGGGAAAGCGGGAAGGAGAGGAAGCTGTAGGCTCACCGGGAGGCGGGGAGGCGGGGGGCTGTGCGGCCGCGGCAGGGGCAGGGGCTGGCGCGGGGGGCGCGACGGCGAAGCGCTTGCGGAAGACCGAGGAGAAGAGCCGCGCGGCGCCGCCCGCGATGAGGCGCGAGGCCGGGTCGACGAGCCGGGACACCCAGCCGCCGCCCTCGCCGTCGCCGCCGCGGTAGGCGGCTGCGGCCGCGGCCGCGAGGCGGCGGGAGGCGGCGGCGGCGGGGGGGCGGTCGTAGGGGGTGGCGGCGGAGGCGCGCGGGGGCGGGCGGCGCCGGATCTTCCCGCCGGCGCCGGAGTACGAGCCCTGCTCCATGGGCGGTGCGGCGCGGCGCGGAGGCGGGGCGCGGGGGAGGGAGAGGAGGCAGGAGGAGGAGGCGGGCGTCGTGTGGGGGGGAAGGGAAAAGGGGGGCGCTTCTGCCTAGGGCTCTTGCGCTGCGAGGCCCGCGTAGTTCGCAGGCAGCCTCCTGTTTTTTTCCGGGGTATTTTTCTTTCCTTTTCGTGCGCTAGGGCGCGGGCGGCGCGGGCGTGGGTGGATTACGGGCCCGTTTAACGTTCGGCTCGGGTCGTTAGGAGCCGTTAATCTCGCTCAGGCGTGGCGTCGCGGATGGGCGAGGGGGTGGATTTAAATTTCGAACCGATGGATGGATGGATCGGCGGATTTTGGCTGGGGATACACGCACGCACGCGCAGATTCTATTGTCTCGGGAACGGCGGGGTTGCTCCTTGTCATCGGTGACGCGGCGACGAGCGGAGAGCGGAGAGCGGCAGAGCGCACGTGGGGCGGTCTCGCCGGAAGCTGCTTGCGAAGCGTGCAGTCCAAACGTATGAGAAAGGTGTTTATCTTTACTACCAGACCAAAGCAAAGCAAAGGAGAGTGATCATCGCCGTTGGTGCGTCCAACATCTGCTCTCTATACTACACAATACTCCCTCCGTTTCTAAATATAAGACTTTTTTAGGATTTCACTATACTCCCTCCGTTTCTAAATAATAGACTATATACGGAGCAAAATGAACGAATTTACACTCTAAAGTATGTCTATATACATTTGTATGTAGTTCATAGTGAAATCTCTAAAAGGTCTTATATTTAGGAACGGAGGGAGTACATCGTTTGAAAATATTCTCTCCTCACAATTATCCTCTTACTGAATTACAAATCAGTTTTGCTAAGTCTCGACCGACTAAGACTTGGTTGTGTCTCAGTCGATACTATATTCGTTTGATCTTCCATGAAGATCCGTGCAAAAAATGTCCTTTTCGTTTTCTTTTTCCTTCTTATATATTATGTCACTTTGATTGAGACTTGGTTAAGTCTCGGTCGACTGAGAACTAACCACCACGCTGAACGCCGGCCGAACGCCCGACCGGTCACGCGCCACGCTGGTGTCGTGCGCCCACTCAAGCAGCCCCTCGCGCGAGACACGTGTATTTCGGTGGAGCCGTGAGGACCGCCCCTTCCTGCCTTACCTCTTCCCGTGCACTCCATCTCCTACCTTCAGCCGCGTCCTTCCCGCGCCATGTTTCTTCTCTCCCTTCCCCGCACTGTCGCGAAACCACCACAAGGCACACTTCAGTTGCGCCGCCGTCCCCCCGTTCCATTATTTTTCCTTCTCTGGCAAGGCAGGGAGGGAGGCCCCCGGCCATGGGTGCTGCCTTTTTTTCGCATGAGGATCTGGCGCTGCTCTGGGGGAGACAAAGGGGGGATTGCGGCGCTGCCTGCCAGGAGCTTGCCACCCATGGGCCCGGCACCGCTAGAACCAGAGTCCAGCGATGCTGGAACGAGCAGCCATGGTTGCTATAACCAGCAGTCGCCGAAGGTGGAGACGGGAGAGGCTTCGGTGTTGCAACCGAGCTTTTGTTTTGCTGGAACCAGAGTCCCGAGATGCTGGAACCGGAGACCATGCTTGCTGCAACCAGCAGCTGTCGGCGGCGAAGACGACGGGCTCCGGTGCTGCAACCATATATCATTTTTGCTGGAACCAGCTGGCGAAAAAGCTGCATCCACACATGACCAGTGCTGGAACTGAACGACGATACAGGTAATTTTGCTACAACAGGTTTTTTGTTTTGCTACAACCGGCAAAAAAATTGCTAGATCCACATTAACAAATGCTGGAACTAGAGCCCGTAAGCTTTTTTTGCTGATCGAACGTTTGATTTTTGCTACAACCGAAAAGAAATTTTGCTAGAACCAGCTCTCTGTTTTGCTGGAAACGGGGTGGCAGGGTGCTGGGACGGGCTCTCTGTTTTGCTACAATCAATCACCGGGAGTTCTTGCTGAAAGAGTTGTTATTTGCTGGAACCGGTGTTCATTTTTGCTGGAACCGGGTTTTTTTTTGCTACAATCGGTCAATGGAGTTCTTGCTGAAGAGTTGTTATTTTGCTAGAATCGGTGTTCAATTTTGTTGGAACCAGGTAAATTTTTTCTTCAACCGACAATAGAGGATTTTGTTGCTTTTGGACTTCTGTGTTGGGCATGACTGTGCAAGTTGACGGCCACGACGACGCCGGTGGTGCTCCAATCATGGTGTATGGCGCTGGAACCGACCGCATCAGAGCTGCAATGGTCTGATTTGTCAGCTACGGACACGACTGTTGGGGAACGTAACAGAAATTCAAAAATTTTCCTACGTAACACCAAGATCTATCTATGGAGAGACCAGCAACGAGTAGAAAGGAGAGGAGAGTGCATCTACATACCCTTGTAGATCGCTAAGCGGAAGCGTTCAAGTGAACGGGGTTGATGGAGTCGTACTCGTCGTGATTCAAATCACCGATGATCAAGTGCCGAACGGACGGCACCTCCGCGTTCAACACACGTACAGCCCGGTGACGTCTCCCACGCCTTGATCCAGCAAGGAGAGAGGGAGAGGTTGAGGAAGACTCCATCCAACAACAGCACAACGGCGTGGTGGTGGTGGAGGAGCGTGGCAATCCTGCAGGGCTTCGCCAAGCACCTACAGGAGAGGAGGAGGTGTCACGGGAGGGAGGGAGGCGCCAAGGGCTCAGGTATGGATGCCCTCCCTCCCCTCCACTATATATAGGGGCAGGGGAGAGGGGGGAGGCGCAGCCTTGCCCCCTACTCCAAGAAAGGGGTGCGGCCAAGAGGGGGGGAGGAGTCCATCCTCCCCAAGGCACCTCGGAGGTGCCTTCCCCCTCGAGGACTCTTCCCTCTAGGGTTCCCTAGGCGCATGGGCCTCTTGGGGCTGGTGCCCTTGGCCCATGTAGGCCAAGGCGCACCCCCTACAGCCCATGTGCCCCCCCGGGGCAGGTGGCCCCACCCGGTGGGCCCCCGGGACCCTTCCGGTGGTCCCGGTACAATACCGATGACCCCGAAACTTGTCCCGATGACCGAAACAGGACTTCCTATATATAAATCTTTACCTCCGGACCATTCCGGAACTCCTCGTGACGTCCGGGATCTCATCCGGGACTCCGAACAACATTCGGTAACCACATACAAGCTTCCTTTATAACCCTAGCGTCATCGAACCTTAAGTGTGTAGACCCTACGGGTTCGGGAGACATGCAGACATGACCGAGACGTTCTCCAGTCAATAACCAACAGCGGGATCTGGATACCCATGTTGGCTCCCACATGTTCCACGATGATCTCATCGGATGAACCACGATGTCAAGGACTCAATCGATCCCGTATACAATTCCCTTTGTCTAGCGGTATTTTACTTGCCCGAGATTCGATCGTCGGTATACCGATACCTTGTTCAATCTCGTTACCGGCAGGTCACTTTACTCGTTCCGTAACACATCATCCCGTGATCAACTCCTTGGTCACATTGCGCATGTGATGATATCCTACCGAGTGGGCCCAGAGATACCTCTCCGTTTACACGGAGTGACAAATCCCAGTCTCGATCCGCATAAAACAATAGATACTTTCGGAGATACCCGTAGTGCACCTTTATAGTCACCCAGTTACGTTGTGACGTTTGATACACCCAAAGCACTCCTACGGTATCTAGGAGTTACACGATCTCATGGTCAAAGGAAGAGATACTTGACATTGGCAAAGCTCTAGCAAACGAACTACACGATCTTTGTGCTATGCTTAGGATTGGGTCTTGTCCATCACATCATTCTCCTAATGATGTGATCCCGTTATCAACGACATCCAATGTCCATAGCCAGGAAAACATGACTATCTGTTGATCACAACGAGCTAGTCAACTAGAGGCTCACTAGGGACATATTGTGGTCTATGTATTCACACGTGTATTACGATTTCCGGATAATACAGTTATAGCATGAATAAAAGACTATTATCATGAACAAAGAAATATAATAATAACTTATTTATTATTGCCTCTAGGGCATATTTCCAACAACGACATGCGGCAACGACGAGCTTTCAGCAGAAGGGTGGCATGGGGGCTACGACGCTGGTGCTGCAACGAGCAGCGGCGCAATGGGACGGGGTGCTGTTGCCCCTCGTCGGAGCGCAAGCGCGTGGGGGGCGAGGGCAGAGATGCTCGCGGGAAACAGGAAGGAGGGGATTTCTGTTTGCGTTGACCAACGCGAGAGGAGGAGATGGTTCAGCGAGAGGCTACAAATCACCGGATCGGAGGAATAAGAATGAGGCGGGGTTAAGTGCCAGATCAGATGGACCCAGCTCGCTGCATCGGGCGGCTGGCGTTTGACCGGCCAACTGTTGGGCCGGCGCACCGGTGCAGATAACGCCCTTATAAATATACATCTCCTTCATGATTTATGCATATATCTTCATTATTTGGTATGTTTTGCAAACTAACGTCTCATTCATAAATCACATAAAAACATAAATTATGTCCTTCATGTGTCACAAGCACGTAAGGTCCATTTTCCCCGAAGTCATTTGTTTGCTCCCACGCTGCGAATTTGTTGGCGGTGTGTTACGGTGTTCTTTTTGTCAGAAAGAAACACAAGAGAAAAAAAATCTACCAACACCTGTCACAACATAGAAAGCCATTGAAACCCTCTCCTCTAGCAATAAGGCACCCTGCCACCCAATTCTCAATGTTGTGCTACAGTGGAAGTTGATTGATGTTGTCGTTTTATCAACTTTAAGATTCCCACAAGTTTGAATGATTTGTGTTTGCTTGGTTGTAAGGAGGAAACATGTGGAAGATGTCGGTGTTTCTCACGACTTATTTGACGTCACACGAGAGTCACGCTCTCAACACGCATGGTTCCAAACTATAGCGATTCTTTCATTTGTATTTATGTATGTATTACCCTTTTGCTGTTGTGGAATATCGCGTAGATTTCATTTATTGTTCCGTTATGACGCACGGGTATTTAGCTACCATAGGAGGACAACTGCATAGCCAACGCCGCACCCTTTCTTGTCGCATACAAGTGTTGATGCTCCAGTAGGGACACATGCTTAACATCTATTTGTGCGTATTATAACTAAGCGCTGAGTCATCAGAGATAACAAAATCATCGGAGCAGAAGAAAAAGGAGCCGCTTTCATCAGAGTACTACATAGACAAAGCATTTAGGTGCTTCACAGTGCGACGCTATCTTCTCTGCCTCGGTGGACAGCGTGCTAGCAGCAACCCACGACAGGTCCTCCACGGATGGACGCCCTTGTCGGGCCATCACAACAGGATGAATGCGGCACCGGCCCCAACCAATCACCCAAAATGCCCATGGTTCGTCGAAAGCAACCGCGGAGCCCAACCACACATGTAAAACACACACACAAGCGACATTCAACACTCAGAAAACACGCACTGGCAGCAACTCTGAATAAAACGGCTCAGTCCAACACATGCTCTCCCACTCGGGGTGATTCAGATTTTAGAGAGTTCTGCAGGTACATACATACATCCGTGGACCATGGTGGCTCTTTGCAACTGCAACCAAGGGTGTGTTTGGGTCGCGGCACATATTTGGTTCACATAATGGCGACAGGTGCGACGAACCCGATGCTGAACCCGAACAAGATGCAGGTCAGCTCCTCGTTCTTGTCTCCCAGCAGCTTCATCTGGAGACTGTAAGAACCCTGAAGCACATCACAGCAACACAAAACGTCAGGATGTCTAGATGTGATCTTACTTGCAGCGGCCTATTGAGCCCCTTGTCTGTCACAAGCACTACAAGGGAAAATATCTAGACAAGTTCGGCACCGAAACTGAATGTGCACTGCGGGTATGCTTACTGGTGGGGTGTAAGATGGCAAAGTCTGTTCGCTGGCTAGTACGAATTCGCCCGTTGCGGGACAGGGAGTCCCAGCACACAAGTCGTGAGTCTCTGAATCGACGTGGAAAAAGAAGTACCACACATCTACCACCAGCTTCCCTTTGGTGATGGTTTTATCTGCCAGGTGTAAACAATAGTAAAAATGTATCAGGGAGATTCAGAGCAAGGAAGCAACTAGAAAAAAAAACATTCTAGTTACAGAAAAATACTGTGAAATATGGGTGCATGCCGCTCATGCGTGTGTGTGCGTGTGCAGACACTAGTAGCAGATCCACGATAGACTAGGCCCAACAGACAAAAAGAATCTATATTTCAGCAGAAACCCTGCCAGATCCACATCACAAAAATTTCAATATTAAAGCCCTAGCGACCATGGTACTAACTATGAAGTGGAATATATAAAGTGTTTTGCAGGAAACACATGTTACAACTCACATTTCTTTCACCTATTGGCTATCAGAACAACTAACTGGGACATACTCCTACAAACCATTTCGGTTGACATGTCAGATGAATTTTAAGAGACTCAGGAAGCCTTGGCAAACTCAAATACAAGCATCGACAAACACAGGGAAGTCGTGAAAGTAAGGCCGATAAACATGCACGCATTACTGCAATTTGCGGCCAACAAATATTGGACGTTCCACAATCCAAACATGCAGGTGCAAAATATAGAAAGACAGTAACAGCTGCCTTGTCCAAACTCCAAAGAAGTCTTACAAAAACACCTAAAGAGACATATTCCCCAAATCTCAGTTCCTAACACACCACATTAGGTCCTTCACAAAACTCCAATTCGGTTGAAAACTTGAAATGTTACCGCGGACATGACTAATTCACATATAACAGTACATGGATAGGGCCAGCCAAACCTTCAGCAGGGCACTAATTTGATTGCTCGAAAAAATTGACACATCAAAAAACAAGCAAAAGTGCATCGATTTGATCTGACTACCACATACACACGGAGACACCGATCTAAACTCTGGAGTAGGCTGCTACCAACAATAAGCCATAACAAGGAGTACTCTACTAACAAGCTACTCCCTCCGTTTCTAAATACTTGTCTTTCTAGGCATTTCAACAAGTGACTACATACGGAGCAAAATGAGTGAATCTACACTCTAAAATATGTCTACATACATCCGTATGTACTAGTCATTTGAAATGTCTAGAAAGACAAATATTTAGGAACCGAGGGAGTAGATTCAAGTTGGCCGACAGCAGTCATGAGCACACCGCGCCACAATTCACAAGCCAAATCGCAAGGAGTTCAGGCTATTCGACGAAATCTTACCGGTGGAGGCGGAGATCTTGAAGGTGGCGGGCTCGCCGCGCACGACGGGGTCGGGGACGATCTCCACGCCGCTCACCTTCACCGGATAGTGGCGCCCCTTTTCTGCGGAACCAAACACCAACAGAAGCTCGCATCGCATACACAATCCGCGGAATCTCAAAAGTCAAAACGGGGACGATTTAGCCGCGAAAGGAGAGCTCGGAGCACTCACTGCAGTACTCGAAGTCGGCGGCGGCGGCGCAGGAGGCGGAGAGCAGGAGCGCCGCGGCGAGGAGGAGCAGGTCGCGGAGGCGGCGGTCGGTCGCCATCGCTGCGAACCAAAGCTCTGCGGTGTGGCGACTAGACCGGCAGGCAGGCAGGTGGACGCGAGTCGTGTCGCTGAGCAAGTGGGGCCGGTCAATCCAAGGAGAGAGATGTTGGCAGCAGTGTGTGTATGTGGAGGCCTATTTGGGCCTTGACATTGTCATTGCGTGCAATTGAGGTGGAGGCAAATCTCAAAACAAAAAAAAAACACGGGTGGAGGCCTTCAGTTGAGTTTTACTGTACAAGCCTGCCTGTTTTTCTGACATGCTTATATAAAACAAACAAAAATCTGTGTTTTTGCCTAGGGATGTAAGTGGCAAATAAATGACTTGACATTCCTATTTTTGCCCTAGAAAAATCTGTGTTTTAAAAGTTCGATTCAATGAGGTCAAAATAAAATAATTTTTTTACCATCTCTTTGAAGATCCATATCCTTATGGTAGTTTCGAAATCATACTTTTTAAAATAGATTGTCACTTTTAAAATATTTGGGATTCAACTTGAGTGTCTTTTTTAGATCGGATTCAACTTGAGTCGTGGAGCTATGATGTATATGAGATTATTGTTAACACCACTTGGTATATCCCGTGATTCCTACCTATCTGAATTCTAATTGGAAGCCCATTGTTCAACTTGCACACGCTGCGTGGGCCTATGGGGCTGCAGGCGCTGCAAATCGGCTGACCAAAATTTGTGGCCACCACACTTCTACGTAGTTGCTCCCTTTTTTTGTATTAAGAAGAAAAACACCAAATAGCTAAATATAACCACCTTCGCATCGTAAGGCTTAATGGGGTGCTGAATAAAACAACGGAAATGTTAACGCCCACACGCGTGGGCTTTTGCATCTCGCCCACACGCGTGGATCCGCGTCCGTTCGTGAGCGCACGAATCTTGGCATGTTTCTAGTGCCACGTAGGACAGGCCTGGTGTGTGGGCGTTCAGCCGGTCGCCCACACGGCCGTTTC
The DNA here is from genome assembly GCF_018294505.1 of Triticum aestivum. Classification (NCBI taxonomy): domain Eukaryota; kingdom Viridiplantae; phylum Streptophyta; class Magnoliopsida; order Poales; family Poaceae; genus Triticum; species Triticum aestivum. The sequence goes on along the minus strand of NC_057806.1, from coordinate 613,292,238 downwards.
ACCACACAGGAGGGACTGGCGTGTGGGCGTTCAGCAGTTCGCCCACACGCCACTTTGCACGCACACACAAGGGCTAGTGTGTGGGCATTTGGCATCTTGCCCACACGCCCTTCTCCTCTCCCACACCCAAGCTGCTAGTTGCCATGTGTTTTTGCACTGCACATGGCAACTGCCCCTAGTGTGTTTTTATAAACAGGTGGCAACTCTTTTTTTTTACCCGAATTTGCCATGTGTTTTGCAGGGTACACGGCAACTGCCTAGTGTGCACGTAAGCAGATGACAACTCTCTTTTACCGAGTTGCCATATGTTTTTGCATGGTACATGGCAACTGACCTAACGTGCATGTACATGACAACTGCCCTAACGTGCACGTAAGCAGATGGCAACTCTTCATTTTTACATGACAACTGCCCTAACATGCTTGTGAGCACATGTCAACTCTCTCAACTGGCTAGTGTTAGTATGTGGCAACTCCTAAAGTTATGAAATCATGGCAACTACATTAGATCAGACCATACATGGCAAGTGCAGTTGAGCAACCATGGCAACTGCAGTTGTCCGACATGGCAACCGTAGTTCAGCGACATGGCAACTGCAATTAAACGAACATGGACGAGGGTCTGGACCATGGCAACTGCGGGCGCGCGGTGACCGTCACGCGTGGCGTGCGGGACCAGGAGGTACGAGGCCTAACATATGGGCATGTGGGCGTTATCAACTTCGCCCACACGCACGCGTGTGAGAGGGATCGGGAGGGGGGGGGAAGAGACGTGTGGGCGCTAATTGTTTTGCCCACACGTAGGTATGTGGGCTGCTCCTCTTATACACCACACAAAATATATGGGCGGACTTCCTAACGCCCACACGTGTGGCACTTATCGGCGTCCTAAAACAATAGGTTCATGGACCAATTCTCTATTTATTTCTTTTAGTAAAAAGACACTTGTTTTCCATTAGAATGGTCTTTCACGCTATTGCTGGGTTTCTGGGTATTTTATGGCTTACTAGCAAAGTATGTGTGCTAGGCAATAGATCTAAGGAGACGAATACATGTTCATAATCTCGAAAGAAAATCAATAAAATTATGTTAGGGTTTGCCCAAATTTTATTCCTCCTATTTGTTTGGATGAGGTGGGGGAGGGCATAGAGTCACGGGGTCATTATAGGGGTTTTCTGCAAATGTGCCTGGTTTGGAGATACTAACGAGTTTTCTGCAAATGTGGCACAGATTCACGGGGTCATTTTGCAAAATACCGCATCTTGTCTCGCATGCCTTATATTAGGTGTAGATTGGATAGTCAGAAATGACTGGCAAGATCACGAACATACTCTTTTATAGGAGTAGATAAATGAATATTGATGGTACTTAGATTCTAGATAAAATGTTGATCAAAAAATTGTTTTTATCCAATAGACTAGAGGAGATCACATTGCAAAAATGAAGTTGCAGGCAAAGATCTAGTTACCAGGCGGAAAACTCGGTTATCGCCCGGTAACTGTGAATTCCCGATACCTCACAAGAAATTGCCTGGCTGAGCAAAAAAAAACCTAATTCATGAATTTGAATGAATTTAAACTAAATTTTGTTGCATTGAATTTCATTCAAAAAATCATCTGGTAACCGCTCGGTATTTTCTGGTTAACGTGGTAACCAGAAATCTCGGTGCACAATGAGTTTTTTTTTTTGCATCCGGAATTGAAATCCTTTGTTGCAGGCAGGGAAGGAAAATGACACCTTGTTCGAAGTGAGACAACTGTGGCATTTGATTTCCACGTTTTTTGAAAGGCTCATAAAGATATATCGACGGGTCTTTTTTGCGACTAATTTACAGAAAATGGCATGGGCTGAACGAAGTACTGAAATTTGCAATAAACAGAGACAAAATTGTACTTCCTCTGTTTTTATTTAATCTGCATTTTAGCTTTGCTCAAAGTCAAACTTTGTAAACTCTGAACAAGGTGTCTGTTTGTTAAAAACAGACGTGGGCGTTCTGGGTCTTTTTCGACCGCCTTCGTTTTTCTACGACGTCAGCTGGTTAAAAAAATCGCTGGCTGTACGTCTGGATTGCTGGACCACTAACAGTAACAGTACCACGAGCCTACGATACCACTTAACAGTACACAGAGCAGAAAGTCGTCTCCATTAAAATCATCTACCGTAAGCGGCGTATCCAGCTCTTCAACGCTGTACCATCACAGACCATAACACCACAGATGCCCGAATCCTGATACAGGAGTACCTCCTCTACTGTATACCATTTTCTGCCGTGTTTCATCCATAGTACGTTTGAAATGTAATCAACCGACACTTTCTTCTCTGATTCTCTCCAGCAGCCGGTAAAAACTGAACCCAATGCAGTGCCTACGATTCAACGAGCACCCAGACTCTCAGCAGATCAGTGCACAAAAATAAGTTAAAATTCAAATGGACGGTCATTGTTTTGTTCGGATCAAGGCAGAAGTCGCGTGCCCTGGAATCGAAGGTGCCTGTCATTTTGCTCTATATCTTGTCTCGTAGAACATGAAGCCGCATGGGTGTCTGTGTTACTCCAAAGCACAATGAAAACTACGGGTTTTCGCATGATTGACCCTGCAAACCTGGGGGGAAGGGGGCTGCATGTACTCCACCTTGCTTAGAGACCAAGATTATATTAAAGATTCAGTTTGGGGGGTTGCCGGAATTGTAAATTGGTCAACTTGCTGGAGGTGTTTGAAATTGAATACCGAACTATCGCTGTTCGATGTTCTAACTGACACTGGAAGCCAAGAATATCGAATCGGCCCAAAGCGCTGATTCTGAACTTGTCTGCTGCATTTGCGAATCAGTGTATGGCAATGAGAGAATGCATTTACATTTCGAGCTTGAAACCCAACATTTGATTCAGTATATTCAAGACAACCTACTCTACATTGTGACATTGACACCCAATTTGCTAATGTCAAGTAATAATCCCTCTTTGAGCACATGTTCTGAACTTCTGATCGGGGAACTCTCAACCATTTGTATCAGGATTCAGGACAGAATGCTAGGCTGACTTGCATTTCCATCAGAAGTGAAACTAAGCTGAAACCGGATTTACACCCCAGATCACAAAAGAAACTTCTAATTGATTCCTAACCTGAACTTTTCTTTCACCAATCCCAATTTTCTAAAACAAGAGAAAAAGGAACGAGAAAAGAGCAAGAACATTAAAACCACGCAAGAACCTCTGTGTGGTGTCAGGAGGACAGCCTCGTCATGGCCAGCGGCGTGACCTCCGCGAGGGGCGTGGGCAAGGGGCTGGGCAGCGGCGAGGTCCGGCAGACGGGGCAGGTCGGGTGCTTCCGGAGCCAGGGGTCGACGCACTCCCGGTGGAACAGGTGGCCGCAGTCCGGCAGCATGCGGAGCACGTCGCCGTCGCCGTAGTTGTCGAGGCACACGGAGCAGCAGGTGCAGGTGGTGCCCAGCTTCCTGTTCTTGCTCCTCCGCGCCTCGCCGTACACCACCTCCGGGTACCCCTTGAGCGTGGCCTCGTCGATGCCGAGCTCCACGTCGACGTCGTCGCCGGTTGCCCCGCCGCCATCGTTGTCGCCGCCGCCCTCGCGGCGCCGCGCACGCCGCCTTCGCCGGGCCGTCCCTTCGGCGTCGGCGGCGGCCTCCGGGCCGGGCGGGGGCGCGCGGGTGCAGAAGTAGGAGGCGAGCGTGATGGTGGTGATGAGGAGGAGGATGCCGACGGAGACGCCGACGCCGTAGCCGAAGCCGCCGATGCGGTCGGAGCTGAACATGCCCACGGAGGTGCCGTCGCCCGGGGTGAACCGGCCGGGCGCCGGCGGGGCACCGGCGTTCATCCCGACGTCGCGCTCGTCGCCGCTGGACCGAAGCGAGCGGAGGCTAGCTAGCTAGCTAGGAGAGGTGAAGGTGAGGAGTCGTTGGTGGAATGGTGGTGGTGGAGAGGGGAGAGCGATTCCTGATCGTCCGGTGGGGTTTTTGTTTGGGGTCGAAGGAAGGGAGGGAGGGAGCTCGGATCCAGCGGACGGAGGTTGCTGCGAGGGGGACGTCAACGCTTTGCATGTTGCGGGGAGCGGGACGGGGAGACGACGACTAGGGGAGCGAATACCATGTACGGGTACGAGTAGTGCGGGAGAGCTGTATTAATTGGATGCGTCCGGGCTATGGCATCGATCGAGGTCAATGCTGCGTCGGGCGATTTTTAAAATGCTCGTTCGGTTTGGTTTGATTGGTGCCCTCTTTCCTGCATGTTTTTGCTGTTGATTTCTGCTTGTTTGTCAGTTCCGCCGTGGTCAATGCAAATCATGGTTCATGGGCTGACTTTTGCGGCTTCTTCGGTTGTCTTTCTTCCAATTTTGTTTTCCAACTTGTGCGAGAACCTATACTGTGCAAATTTTTATACGTCCTTAGAAAACATCTACTCCCTCCTTTTCGATTTATAAGGCCTATCTTAATTTTTTTGTTTTTCCAATTTAAAGGGCTCATCTCCATCTTATTTTTAATTTCCAATGCACATTAAATATTTGCATGCAAGAATTAAAAAGAAACACACTAATGCATGTAATGTTCCTACTCATCTACTCCCTCCATTCCCAAATACTTCCTCCGTTCTAAAATAGATGGCTCAACTTTGTATTAAAGTTAGTATAAAGTTGAGTCATCTATTTTGAAACGGAGGGAGTATAAGTCTTTCTAGAGATTCCAACAAGTGACTACATGCGAAGCAAAATGAGTGAATCTATACTCTAAAATATGTCTACATACATCCGTATGTTGTAGTGCATTTGAAATGTCTAAAAAGACTTATATTTAGGAACGGAGGGAGTAGTGGTCAAGCATGCATGCACTGTAATTAGTCCAAATTAGTGCATGAGTTTAATTAGGATAGTTTTGTAAAGTACGAGATACATTCCTCCAATCACAAAATGCCTTGGTTGATGAGATTTGAGATTTGAGCCTTATAAACTGGAAGGAAGGGAGTAGATGTGAATTAGACAAACTATTTTTATATTACAAATAGGCGTCTGTCCATTACCAAGTGGCATGGTATTCATTTTTCTAAAGTAGGACGTTTATGATCGTGGGAGTGGGGAAAAACATGCATGTAGAAAATGTATAACATGGCAGTGTAAAATGCTTATAGAAAACTAGAAACATATAAATGTATGGTAAGATGGTAGCGGTCGGAAATGCCTAATGGAGCTCGAGCTCCATGGAACCCTTTATTTGAAAAGTTCAAAAATCAAAATTTTATGTTTCATGGAGGAATACAAGCATACACACGGATCTATACTACTTTTCTGCAAAGTTTCATGGCGGAATACATTTATACGTGAGCTACACAAAAATGACTAAATCACATATTTCTAGCACATGTATTGTTCACTATAAAAGTACATGGTTCTTTTTGTACAGCCCACACCAAAACGTATTTCGCGATGAAATTGTACACACATCTAGTATACATATATAAGTACTTGTGTATTTTTTTTAAAAACTAAAAAGGTAAAAATTTAAATGTTTGAAAATTTCGGACTCCATGGAGCCCGAGAACAAAAGGTCCACTCTTGGTAGTTGTTGGTTTTTATAATATGTAATAACACATAAAAAATCAGACGAGATGACTAAGTCTATACCATAAATTTCATAGATACAATAGACTTATATAAGATTGGGCTCGGTGATTTCATTTTTCTTCAAAATTGCATGCATCATTAGATCATTGCGGAAAGCATAAATTTCTATGGGTTCCAAGTCAATAGACTAGACAAGCTTTGTAGGGAAATTTTCTAAATGGCACAGTCCTCTAATTTTGTTTTATAAAAAACATTTAAATCAAATAAGAAGCCTTGGCAATGGTACCGTTGTCTTAAACCTTCTTTGATTAAATGAATGATGCATGGATGCATCCTAGGATGTAGAAGTTGAAATTTCTTCCAAAGAGATATCCCCTCCGAGGGAGTCCTGGATTAGGGGGTGTTCGGATAACCGGGCTATACCTTCAGGCGGACTCTTGGACTATGAAGATACAAGATTGAAGACTTCGTCCCATGTCCGGAAGGGACTTTCCTTGGCGTGGAGGGCAAGCTTGGCCATACGATATGCAGATCTCCTACCATTATAACCGACTTTGTGTAACTCTAACCCTCTCCGGTGTCTATATAAACCGGATGGTTTTAGTCCGTAGGACAACATAAACAACAACAATCATACCATAGGCTAGCTTCAAGGGTTTAGCCTCTCCGATCTCGTGATAGATCTACTCTTGTACTACCCATATCATCAATATTAATCAAGCAGGACGTAGGATTTTACCTCCATCGAGAGGGCCCGAACCTGGGTAAAACTTCGTGTCCCTTGCCTCCTGTTACCATCCGGCCTAGACGCACAGTTCGGGACCCCCTACCCGAGATCCGCCGGTTTTGACACCGACATTGGTGCTTTCATTGAGAGTTCCTCTGTGTCGTCGCCGTCAGGCTCGATGGCTCCTACGATCATCAATAGCGATGCAGTCCAGGGTGAGACCTTTCTCCCCGGACAGATCTTCGTCTTCGGCGGCTTCGCACTGGGCCAATTCACTTGGCCATCTAGAGCAAATCGAAAGCTACGCCCCTGGCCGTCAGGTCAGATTTGGAAGTTTAAACTACACGGCTGACATCCGCGGGGACTTGATCTTCGACGGATTCGAGCCACTGCCGAGCGCGCCGCACTGTCACGACGAGCATGATCTAGCTCTGCCGCTGAACAGTGCCCTGGAGGCCGCACTCGCATCGGCTTCGACCCTTAATTCGGAGCCAACTGCGCCGATCGAGGATGGGTGGTTGGACACCGCCTCGGGGGCTGCGCTCCCAACGGCGATCGCGCCGAACACCAGCCCCGCACTCTGCGAGACTCATGACTCCAAGGAGCCGGACTCCTCTCCAGACTCCGAACCCTCCGCGCCCCTGCCGATCGAATCCGATTGGGCGCCGATCATGGAGTTTACTGCCGCGGACATCTTTCAGCACTCGCCTTTCGGCAATATTCTGAAGACACTAAAGTCTCTCTCTTTATCAGGAGAGCCCTGGCCGGACTACGGTCAGCAAGGTTGGGATACAGACGATGAAGGAATTCAAAGCCCACCCACCACCCACTTTGTAGCCACTGTCGACGATTTAACCGACATGCTCAACTTCGACTCCGAAGACATCGACGGTATGGACGCCGATGCAGGAGACGATGAAGAACCAGCACCTATCGGGCCCTGAAAAGCCACCTCGTCATATGACATATACATGGTGGACACCCCAAAAGAAGGAGATGTCGATGGAACAACGGAGGATGACCCCTCCAAGAAACAGCCTAAGCGCCGGCGTCAGCGGCGCCGATCAAAATCCCGCCAAAACAAATACGGCGATTCCAGCACGGGAGACAATAATACTCCGGAGAGTGCCGAAGAAAACCCCCTCCAGCAAGATTTAGCATAGGAGGATGGAGAAACCAGCCCTCATGAGAGAGCGGCAAACAGAGAGGTCGAGGATGATAATTATATGCCTCCCTCCGAAGACGAGGCAAGCCTCGACGACGACGAATTTATCGTGCCAGAGGATCCCGTCGAGCAAGAGCGTTTTCAATGCAGGCTTATGGCCACGACAAGAAGCCTCAAGAAAAAACAGCAACAGCTTAGAGCTGGTCAAGACTTGCTAGTCGACAGATGGACTGAAGTCCTTGCGGCCGAAGAGCATAAACTTGAACGTCCCTCCAAGAGCTACCCAAAGTGCAGGTTGCTACCCCGACTAGAGGAGGAAGCACTTAAACCTGCATCACCTGCACTTGATACGGCCGATCGGCCACCTCGTGGCCGCGACAGAGAGGCCTCTTGGCCCTTCACTCAAGCCGCACCCCGTATCAAGGCACGGGAAAATGCGCCGGACCTGCGAGATATGTTGGAGGACAAGGCAAGGCAAACAAGATCGATCTATGGATCGCGTGGGTGCCCCACGACTCGAGACGGTAACCGTCACACCGGCCACAAATTCGGCAGGGCCGAACACAGTAGACAAAGCTCATTGGAGCTACATCGTGATATAGCCCAGTACAGAGGCGCCGCACACCCACTATGCTTCACAGACAAAATAATGGATGATCAAATTCCTGAGGGTTTCAAACCTGTAAACATTGAATCATATGATGGCACAACAGATCCTGCGGTATGGATCGAGGATTATCTCCTTCATATCCACATGGCCCGCGGCGATGATTTCCACGCCATCAAATACCTCCCACTCAAGCTTAAAGGACCAGCTCGGCATTGGCTTAACAACTTGCCAATAGGATCAATCAGTTGTTGGGAGGACCTGGAAGCCGCATTCCTCGACAATTTCCAGGGCACTTATGTGCGACCCCCAGACGCCGATGACCTAAGTCACGTAATTCAGCAGCCAGAGGAATCGGCTAGGCAATTCTGGACACGGTTCCTAACAAAGAAAAATCAAATAGTCGACTGTCCGGACACTGAGGCCCTAGCAGCCTTCAAGCACAATATCCGTGACGAGTGGCTTGCCCGGCACCTTGGACAGGAAAAGCCGAAATCTATGGCAGCACTCACGACACTCATGACCCGCTTTTGCGCGGGAGAAGACAGCTGACTTGCTCGTAGCAACAACATGACCAAGAACCCTGGTAATTCGGATACTAGGGACAGTAGTGGCAGGTCGCGTCGCAACAAGCAGAAGCGCCGCATTAACGGCGACAACGCTGAGGATACGACAGTCAATGCCGGATTCAGAGGCTATAAATCCGGTCAGCGGAAAAAGCCATTCAAAAGAAATCCTAGGGGCCCGTCCAGTTTGGACCGAATACTCGACCGCTTGTGCCAGATACATGGCACCCCCGAAAAGCCGGCCAATCACACCAACAGGGATTGTTGGGTGTTCAAGCAGACAGACAAGTTAAATGCTGAAAATACAGACAAGGGGCTGCATAGCGATGACGACGAAGAGCCCCGGCCGCCGAACAACACTGGATAGAAGGGTTTTCCCCCACAAGTGCGGACGGTGAACATGATATACACAACCCACATCCCCAAGAGGGAGCGGAAGCGCGCGTTAAGGGACGTATACACGATAGAGCCAGTCGCCCCAAAGTTCAACCCATGGTCCTCCTGCCCGATCACCTTTGATCGAAGGGACCATCCCACTAGCACCCATCATGGAGGATTCGCCGCATTGGTTCTAGACCCAATTATTGACGGATTTCATCTCACTAGAGTCCTTATGGACGGCGGTAGTAGCCTGAACCCGCTTTACCAGGATACAGTGCGGAAAATGGGCATAGATCCCTCGAGGATTAGGCCCACCAAAACGACCTTTAAAGGCGTAATACCAGGTGTAAAGGCCAACTGTACAGGCTCAGTCACACTTGAAGTGGTCTTCGGATCTCCGGATAATTTCCGAAGCGAGGAGTTAATCTTCGACATAGTCCCATTCCGCAGTGGCTATCACGCGCTGCTCGGACGAACCGCATTCGCCAAGTTCAATGCGGTACCGCACTGCGCATACCTTAAGCTCAAGATGCCAGGCCCTCGAGGAGTAATTACGGTCAATGGAAACACCGAACGCTCCCTCCGAACGGAGGAGCACACGAAGGCCCTTGCAGCGGAAGTACAGAGCAGCCTTTCCAGGCAGTTCTCCAGTCCAGCCATTAAACGTCCGGACACCGTCCAACGCGCCCGGAGTAACCTACAACAAGACCGCCTGGCACGTTCCGAGCAGGCGTAGCAATGCGGCCCCAACCCCAGCCCTCGCAAAAATGCGGCACCAGTACTTCGCGTACATAACTACGCTCTAGAAATACCATGGGTACAGGGGGAGGGGCACCATCACGGCACGCCCAAAACACGGCTTAAACCGCACCAGGGACTGCCGATTTTTTAATTTTCTCTTACTTTCAGGACTCCACTCTTCGGAAGGCCTGTTCGGCAGTTCAATTGCCGCACAAACGATGCAAGAACCAGGGAAGCAGACAAGCCATGCCACATTACGGAACTCCCAAGTGGTCTCTATCACGAGCAGTATACCTGTTTCGCATATCATTCCGCAGCCTGCCCTTGGAACGGACATGTTAAAATAGTCCAACCTTTTGCTTATCACATTATTTGTATCGTTCTGCTTTGATCGCAGCCCCTTTTTAATAAACAATGCATAGCTTCTGTCTATTTTTGCATTACTCTTTTTTTACAAATATATGTTCCTTAACGACATGTTGCACCCGTGCACTTCGGTACGGCCAAGATACGCCAGGGGCTTTAGTACCCCTCAACATGGTGTGAGAAGTCCGAACACTTTAACAAGTGCGGCACCCCGAACTTATAGCATTATATGCATCGGCTCCGAATCATGTCTTGGGTCAATAGTTGGGTTTGCCCGGCTCCTATGTTTTGGTGCCTTACGTTCCGCTATATCGGCTAAGGTAGCACTAGGAGAACCACTGCGATTGTGCCCCAGTTGAGCTGGGTTGAGCACCTCAGTGGAGAAAGCTAAAACTGACTGTCATGATGAAGCGAGAGCTGGTCGCTGTTTGAGATGTTTTTCGAGTCCCTAAAGACTTATGCCGCTTAGAGCAAGGAGTCGGCTCTGTCCGGCCAAGTCGTGGATAGCGCCCCGAACTCGGTCTTCCGTATACCAGGGGCTTCGCCGAAATTTAAAATTATACTCCCTCCGTTCCAAATTATGTGTCGCAGAGATGAATGTATCTAGAACTAAAATACATCTAGATACATCCATACCTACGACAAGTAATTTGGAACAGATGAAGTAGAATTCTATGGCTAAGTGAGAGTGTTCACGCATTATAGTCTGATTGCCTTGTTTGTTGGGCTGAGCGCCTCCCTCAAAGGACCCAAACATGGGAAAAAGAGCGCTCAGGTTTATCCCCGAACACCCCAGCACTAGCGGCATGGGGGCAGAAGCCGACGACTCTCCATCTCTCAGAATTGATAAACAGCCGCACAGAAGGTAATATTTTAAATTCCAACAGCATTGCTTAGCGCATATGAACAAGTTTTCAGCGCACAGGACAAAACGAGCAAGTTTCACTAAAAAATTACATCCCTAGAACATTCATTCTCCACAAGGCAGGCACCCTTCAGAACATCCTTATAATAATTCTCGGGCTTGCGATGCTCTTTCCTCGGCGGTGGCCCGTCCTTCACAAGCTTCTCAACATCCAGCTTGCCCCAGTGCACCTTAGCATGGGCTAGGGCCCTACGGGCACCTTCAATGCAGACAGAGCGCTTGATGAATTCGAGCCTTGGACAGGCCTCCACCAGCCGCCGCACCAGCCCGAAATAGCTCCCAGGCAGAGCCTCTCCAGGCCACAGCCGAACTATGAGGCCCTTCATGGCCTGTTCGGCCGCCTTGTGGAGCTCGACCAGTTGCTTCAGCTGGTCGCTCAGGGGCACGTGGTGTCCGGCCTCAGCATAGTGAGACCAGAACACCTTCTCTGTCGAGCTGCCCTCCTCGGCTCGATAGAATACGGCGGCATCAGACACACTCCAAGGAAGATCTGTGAACGCTCCTGGAGAGCTCCGGATTCGGGTAAGTAACAAGTAACTCACGTTTATGTGTTTGCTTTGCATAAAGAATGCCTTACCCGCCTCTATCTTCTTCACCTCATCCAACTTCTGGAGGGCCTTCTGGGATTCGGCCTTGGCAGACTTGGCATTTTCAATAGCCACCGCAAGCTCGAACGCTCGCGTCTTTGAGTCAAGCTCCAAACTCTCATGTTTTTCCATGAGAGCCTGGAGCTCTTGCCGCACCTTGCCAACCTCGGCCTCATACTTCTCTCGCTCGGTGCGCTTCGTGGCCGCCGTCTTCTCGGCCTCGAGCAGCGCTTGCTTAAGGGTCACCACCTCAGACGTGGCCCCTACAATAGCCACGACAATCCTGTCATTTTTTGCAATTGCACCTTTTTATATATATTTGAACAAGGTATTTCTTACCTTCCTTGTCCTCGAGCTGCTTCTTGACACGCCCGAGCTCTTGCATGGGCTGCTCGAGGTTCTACTTTAGCATGTCCACTTCCGCAGTCTGTGCGGTGGACGCCAGTAGAGAAGCCTGCATACGCATATTGACTCTTTTTTGTTAGACTCCTGTGAATTTAATTTGATCCTCTATTCGGCTTTTCTTCCCGAACGCCAAACAGAGCATCAGGGGCTACTGTCTATGCGGTAATATTATTTACACATTCTTTACTTACCTCAAAGCCTGTTAAAAGGCTAGCACAAGCTTCAGTCAGTCCGCTCTTGGCGGACTGAACCTTCTGGACCACCACACTCATAATGGTGCGGTGCTCCTCGTTGATGGAGGCGCCTTGGAGCGCCTCCAACAGATTGTCCGGCGCCTCCGGTTGGACGGGGGTCACCGGCACGGAGGGCTCGCTCCTCTTGGAAGGAGGTCGCCCGCCGGACTCTGGAACCTTTGAAGGTTCCGGAGCGATGTCCGGCCTGGAGCCGGACTTGGAGCCCTGGGAGATTTTATCCCCTTCACCCCTGGAGTCCGGGAGGTCGCCTCGCGGCGCCTCGCGGCGCCTCCAGGACCACCTCCTCCTGGCTTGGAACCTGTTGGGGCAACACTTCGGCGTCGTCCGTAGGGCGGGGGGAGGAAGCCGTCGGAAGCGAATTCACGTCCGACGAGTCCAGTGAACCGCTCGACGACGCGTCGAGCCGGTCTTTTGGTGGGTTGCATATTCATATTCGACATAAGGGAAAGCTGTGCAATAAAGGAATACTATGAATTACTCTGGTATCCGGATACTTACGATTTCGCCAGGGGCTTGGCCCTGTGTGGCCACTCCTCTTCGCCGTCATCGGCGTCGGTGGAGTAGCCCGGAGGAAGGGTTTTCCCCTTCTTGGACCCTTCAGCCTCCCCAGTTGGGGCGACCTTCCTTTTCTTCCCTTCCCCCACTGGGGGGGGGGAGATGTCTCTTCTTCCTCCTCCTCCTCTTCGTGGAAGGAGTGCATCTTGGAGCCGTCGGATGATGGATCCGACACCTCCTAGCGCCGGGCACTCTTTCGAGTCCCCGCGGCCTTCTTCTTGGCCTTCTTCTCTGGCACCACATAGGGTGCCGGAACCAGCAGCTTCGCCAAGCGAGCGTCCGCTGGCCCTTCGGGCAAAGGAGCCGGACAATTGATTTGTCCGGACGTCTCCTGCCAATCTTGTCAAAGGTAAGGGAGCTTAGATCCCGCATGGAGTCAAACTATGAAAAACTGATACCCTATAGAAGGTAAAAATAGCTTACCGCACGAGCGTGACGCTACGTGCTGAATCCGCGATCCTCAGTAGCGGATGCGGGGGCCTCGCGCCTTTGAAAAGCACCTTCCAGGCATCTTCATACGTCGTGTCGAAGAGCCTGCTCAGAGTTCGGTGCCGCGCCGGGTCGAACTCCCACAGGTTGAAAGCCTGTTGTTGACATGGGAGGATCCGGCGGATGAGCATAACCTGGACTACGTTGACAAGCTTGAGCTGCTTGTCCACCAGGGTTTGGACGCATGTTTGGAGTCTGGACAGCTCTCCTCTTTTACCCCATGACAGGCCCGTCTCTTTCCAGGACGTGAGCCGCGTTGGGGGTCCGGATCGGAACTCGGGGGCTGCGACCCACTTAGGGTCGCGCGGCTCGGTGATGTAAAACCACCCTGATTGCCACCCCTTCAGGGTCTCCACAAAGGAGCTCTCGAGCCATAGGATGTTGGGCATCTTGCCCACCATGGCGCCTCCGCACTCCGCCTGGTTGCCGTGCACCACCTTCGGCTTGACATTAAAAGTCTTGAGCCATAGGCCGAAATGGGGGCGGATGCGGAGGAAGGCCTCGCACACGACGATAAACGCCGAGATGTTAAGGACAAAGTTTGGGGCCAGATCGTGGAAATCCAGGCCATAGTAGAACATGAGCCCCCGGACAAATGGGTGGAGAGGGAAACCTAGTCCGCAGAGGAAATGGGGGAGGAACACCACCCTCTCATGGGGCCTAGGGGTAGGGATGAGCTGCCCCTCTTCGGGAGGCCGGTGCGCAATGTCGTTGGAAAAGTATCCGGCCTTCCTTAGTCTTTTGATGTGTCCCTCCGTAACGGAGGAGACCATCCACTTGCCTCCCGCTCTGGACATGGCTGGAGAAGGTTGAGGTGGGGAGTGCGGACTTGGGCGCTGGAGCTCGAGTGCGCGAAAATGGATAGGCAAAGGAGGAAGAAGGCGTAGGTGAAAAGGTGGATCCTTATCCCCTTATATGGGTGAACGCGACTATGCGTCCCCATCAGCCTGGTAAAACTCGCTTATCTCCCAAGCGCCGTAATCAATGGTGCGGTTGGGTTACCCACGCCCGTATTGATGAGAATCCCGGAATAAGGGGACACGATCTCTGCTTTAACAAGACGTGCCAAAGAAACCGCCTCGCATAACATGCTGAGATGGGACAGTAAAACGATTCGAATAAAGGCTTGGCCGTGGTGTGATGTCACACTACAGAATACGTCAGCAGATTAGATTTGTGTAAATATTATTCTCTCTATGGCAATATGTGGAAACTTATTTTGCAGAGCCGGACACTATCTTTGTGTTCAAAATCTTCTATGAAGTACTTGGAGGAGGAACCCGCCTTGCAATGCCGAAGACAATCTGCGCGCCGGACTCGTCGTCATTGAAGCCTAGTTCAGGGGCTACTGAGGGAGTCCTGGATTAGGGGGTGTTCGCATAGCCGGACTATACCTTCAGCCGGACTCCTGGACTATGAAGATACAAGATTGAAGACTTCGTCTCGTGTCCGGAAGGGACTTTCCTTGGCGTGGAGGGCAAGCTTGGCGATACGATATGCAGATCTCCTACCATTGTAACCGACTTTGTGTAACCCTAACCCTCTCCGGTGTCTATATAAACCGGAGGGTTTTAGTCCGTAGGACAACATAAACAACAACAATCATACCATAGGCTAGCTTCTAGGGTTTAGCCTCTCCGATCTTGTGGTAGATCTACTCTTATACTACCCATATCATCAATATTAATCAAGCAGGACGTAGGGTTTTACCTCCATCGAGAGGGCCCGAACCTGGGTAAAACTTCGTGTCCCTTGCCTCTTGTTACCATCCGGCCTAGACGCACAGTTCGGGACCCCCTACCCAAGATCCGCCGGTTTTGACACCGACACCCTCTTTTCGTCTAGAGATGTTTCTCCACTAATGAAGGTAAAATCACATGAATATACATTAGGCTTTTCAGATCCCATTGCTCCGCATTGACCAAATCATTAATGCAACTGCAGGACACAATTCACCGTGCTTCTTCAACGCATACTCCAGATACCATCAAATTAAGATGAGGGAATCCGATCAAGCCGCAATGGCATTCATCACCCCGTATGGGCCTTTCTGCTTCAACACTATGCCTTTCAGACTCAAAAACGCCGGCGCCACCTACCAACACATGATTCAAACGTGCCTGGAAAAACAAATTGGCAAGACAGTGGAAGCATATGTAGATGATGTAGTCATCAAAATTAAACATGTAGAACCATTGGTGGATGACTTGCGCCTCACATTCGACAACCTCCGAACATACGACATACGGCTCAATCCGAAAAAAGCGTTTTCGGCGTCCCGGCCGGAAAGCCGCTCGGGTTCATTGTTTCCAATAGAGGAATCGAAGCAAATCCAGCCAAAATCCGAGCCTTGTCGCAATTGGCAATGCCAACAGATCTAAAGTAGGTCCAAAAACTAGCTAGGTGCGTGGCAGCCTTGAGCCGCTTTATCTCCAGATTGGAAGAAAAGGTACTACTACTTTATCGCCTGCTCCGACGTACCGGTCACTTCGAATGGACGGATGCAGCAACGACCGGGTTGGAAGATATAAAACTCTATTAGCAAATAACTCAATCCTTGCCGCACCAAACGTCAGCGAACCTATGCTACCATACATACCAGCAACTCACCAGGTTGTGAGTGTTGTGCTCGTTGTCGAATGAGAGGAAGAGGGACACAAATTCCCACTCCAAAAACCAATATACTATGTATCGGTGGTCCTTACACCATGCAAATCCCGATACCCGCATTATCAAAAGATAGCGTATGTGGTCTTCATGGCATCTCGAAAGCTGCGACACTATTTTCAAGAGTGCTCGATCACGGTGGCCTTTGAAGTACCACTTAATAACATCATAAACAATCGAGACGCCACCGGCCGCATTGCCAAGTGGGCTATCGAGCTCCTACCATTTGAAATAACATATAAGCCACGCCGAGCTATTAAATCTCAGGTGTTGGCCAACTTTGTCGCCGAATGGACAGAAGCCGAACTCCCCAGAGAGTACATCACATACTCCAATTGGGTGATGTACTTCGACGGCTCCAAAATGTTAGCCGGATTGGGAGCTGGCGTCATCCTAACATCCCCTACAGGGGACACAGTCCATTATGTATTACAAATCATGTATACAGACTCCAATAACACAGTTGAATATGAAGCGCTCATGCATGGACTCCGGATGGCCGTTTCTATGGGCATACAACGCCTTGAGGTGCTGGGGATTCGAACCTCACGATATTTCAAATAAATGGTGAATTCGACGCAAAAGATCCAAAGATGGCGGCCTACCGCAACACCGTACTTAGAATATCAACTCGATTTGAGGGGCTCGAGTTTCATCATGTGGCTCGAGATAGTAATCAGGCAGCAGACATCCTTGCTCGAATGGGCGCTAAACGCGACCCCGTCTCGCCTAACACCTTTTTGGAAAGTCTTTTCAAGCCATCTGTGGTATGGCAAGACAAGAGCGGAAATACCAGTCCGGCACCGATCACACCCCCGGACGCCGAACACGATTCGGATATCATCGGGGGCTTGGGCACTGAGCTAAAGCCTTCTACTCATGTAATCATGGCAGTTATTGTTCCATGGACCAAACCCTTCTTGGCCTACCTTAATAGGCAGGAGCTACCTAATGATCAGAACGAGGCCCGTCGCATAGTTCGACGCTCCAAGGCCTAGAAAGTTCACGAAGGAGACTCATGCCTAGGCATGCATTAAGTATACATACCTCTTGGAAGACTGTGAGGTCTCCGCAGTACTCCCGGTCTCTTTTCGTTTTGAACGAGGGCCTTGCGTGGGGGCCGCCCTCAAGGAGATACGGTCCTTGGAGCGCCGATCCTGTTAAAACCCAGATCAGTACAATAGGTAAGGATACAAATGAGGATCTCTTCTTAGGAAGCCTCTGGATACTCACGATGCAGAATGAGTAAAGGCGAGGGTAGTCGGCGATGATGGTCACTTCTGAACCGTCAAATCTCGCTTGATAGAATACCCCATCATCGAATTCTATATATATATATATATATATATATATATATAGGAAAATGGTTGTGTACTCCTAGGAGTACGTACTCCCGCTCCTCATATACCACATAGATGAATTTTTTATACCTTTTTATTATTTTTAATATACTTCATTACTAATTATGAGATACCCCAAAATGAGTTTCATGAAAAAATTCATGTGAGTCTATGTATTTTGAAATATTTACGTATATACTGATGTGTTTGTATGTGAAAAGGTATATTACAAAAAGTACGTCGCATATGATATTTTTTCAACTAAACTCATATTGGGGTATCTTAGAATATTTAATGAAGTATATTGAGAATAATAAAGAGGTATAATTAATGCGTATATGAGGTATATTGAGGATGGGAGTACATACTCCCAAGAATACAAAAGAGGAGTCCTATATATATATATATATACGGATCCTCGCAAAAGCCAGGATCTTCATCACGATTATGATCCTCTGGATGGGGAGCATGACAGTAGACGTCCTCGGTCATCCTCCTCCATGACTAGTTGGTGGCAACAAAAAGTACATTTGATTAGTGTCTGCAAATGTAGTGAAATAAGCACAGACGATCGAGATTTACCCATTCGATAGGGGTGTACATGGAATAGGCCTCCCGACAGTTTAACCGGAGAAAATATTCCTTTTCACCCTTGTATAGATCGACCAAAATTGAAGCCAGTTCGGCTAGGGTATCCGGACCCTGCCGTCTGTAGCAGGACGCGTCTTCTTCTTCATTGTAACACCATAAAGGAGTTACTCTGGATTGAAGGGGCTGCACACACCTCTTTATTGCGATTGCCATGACTTCAACCATTGAGAGTTCGGAGTGGGCTAGCAGCCTGACCTTGCTGACCAACCTTTGTATCTCCGCACTGTCCACTTCTTTGGGACTTCGGGGACGCCAGTTGAGGCGCTTCTTTAGAGGAGTGCTGGAAAATTCAGGGAGACCGCGCCTGACTGGATCCGGCAGCGGAACATCGTCCATATAGAACCACTCCGAAGACCACAACGGGTATGCTTCTTTAGGAGTTCCTACAGGGTATCCGGATCCGGCAATACGCCATACTTCGGCACCACCCACTTCAAATATGGAACCCCTTTTGTGGCGGGGAACGAGGCAGAAGAATTTCCTCCATAATCCAAAATGGGCCTCGATGCCTAGGAATAGCTTGCAAAGGGCAACAAAGCCTAAGATGTGCATAATTGAACCTGGGGTGAGGTTGTGCAGTTGGATGCCGTAAAATTCCAATAACCCCCAGAGGAAGGGATGGATTGGAAATCCCAGGCCCCATAGCAGAAACGGGATGAAGCACACCCTCTCCTCCTTACTGGGGTTGGGGAAGTTCTCAGCCATTGCGTCATTGCCAATTGAATATAATCCCGCTCGAACGCGAACTATATCTGCGAGGGGGAGGTAGCCCTGCATTTGGAGCCAGCTTAGTCGAAGATGAGGCACAGAGCAACTCTTCCAATCGCCCTCTTGAGGGCCATGTGGGTGATGTGTACTACGCAACTTTATTCTTGTAGACATGTGTTGGGCCTCCAAGCATAGAGTTTTGTAGGACAGTAGCAATTTTCTCTCAAGTGGAAGACCTAAGGTTTATCAATCCGTGAGAGGTGTAGGATGAATATGGTCTCTCTCAAACGACCCTGCAACCAAATACAAGAAATCTCTTGTGTCCCCAACCCACCCAATACAATGGCAAATTATATAGGTGCACTAGTTTGGTGAAGAGATGGTGATAAAAGTGTAATATGGATTGTAGAAATATATTTTTATAATCTGAATAAATAAAAACAGCAAGGTAGCAAATAGTAAATGGGCACAAAAACGGTATTTCAATGCTTAAAAACAAGGCCTAGGGTCCGTACTTTCGCTAGTTCAATCTCTCAACAGTGCTAACATAGTTGGATCATATGATTATCCCTCAAAGTGTAACGAAGAATCACTCCCGAGTTCCTATTAGCGGAGAACAAAAGATAGGAATTGTTTGTAGGGTACTAAACCACCTCAAAGCTATTCTTTCCGTTCGATCTATTCAAGAGTTCATACTAAAATAACGCAAAGCTATTTTTTACGTTTGATCTATCCTAGAGTTCGTACTAGAATAACACCAAAGAATATTCATATTCATAATACTTAGTCCACACAAAGAACTACAAGAGTGCCCGAAGATTTCTACCGGAGAAACAAGGACAAGAACGTGCATCAACCCCTATGCATAGATTACCCCAATGTCACCGCGGGAATCCGCAAGTTGAGTGCCAAAACATATATCAAGTGAATCAATACGATACCCCATTGTCACCATGAGTATTCAATTGCAAGACATATATCAAGTGTTCTCAAATCCAAAAAAGTATTCAATCCGATAACCACGAAATCTCAAAGGGAAAAACTCAATTCATCACAACAAGATAGAGAGGAGAAAACAACATATGATCCGACTATATTAACAAAGCCCGCGATACATCAAGATCGTGACATCTCAAGAACACGAGAGAGAGAGACATGCACATCAAAGCTTATTGATGTCTACTACGGAACCTTTCTTCTTGTAGACTCGTGTTGGGCC